>NC_139630.1:24073585-24143585 GCF_964638095.1 Poromitra crassiceps
CAAAGACTGTGCCTAACTATAAAATACAGTACAAAACCTCGTTTGAAGAAGAGTTATCTGAATGCGTGCTCACCATGACGTCTGACTAGCTACTCTTCTCGCACAGCTGTTACCGTGACGTCACCAATGTTATGATTAAACACCAACAGAAGTTGTTTTCACGTCAAAATGACAAACGTGCTGAGTAGACGTAAACACAGACCGCCCACAAGACTAGCATGCTCGATGGGCTCAATGGGAATCCACCAGTAATTAATTTTCTGCCAGCAGGAGCATATTTCTAATGTTTTAATTCTACAGGCAGTCAAAACAGAGCGATCCTTTCAGTAGCAAAATGATATGCTGTGTGCTGAACCACAAGTTCATAACTAAGCATGAGGCATTCACGGGGGGGACAATTATCCCCGAATTTTGAGATTTGTTTTCATGAGAGAAGTCTGCTGTTAGCAGATGTATTAATTTTCCACGAAAACTTTTATTCCATCAGGAAGAACAGGGCAATTTTTTTCTTTATTTTTTCTGAGGTGAATGCATTATGCTTCCATCATTTCAAATGTCTGTGTAGTACAGTGGTGGGTAAACTATGATACAGTATCATCATCATCATATATATAGCGGTGCAAGTGGGCTGTTTGTGTCTCAATTTTGTCCCATCATTATAGACCAAAATCATCTTATGACATCACCATCAGTGATGTCATAAGAGCAATTGCCGGCAGCGTCACTCGAGCACTCCATGATGCGATCAGACCAGTGATGGTCACTCGAGCGATTGTGATGTCATCAGTGATGCGAAGTTGGGCAATTGTGCAATGCGATGCCACGCATATGCAGCTCGCCCGCTGCACGGCCGAGCCTAGGAGTCGAGCGCTTTCTAGTATATCTAAACCAGTGAGCCAACTGTTTCATAACAAATCTGAATAATACAGCTGCTTTACGACAAATGTTACAACTTGTGTGATGAGTTTACTCAAGCAATCAACTGCAGATACAAAAAAAAACTCAGTGCTGCATCTTCTGCAATCGGTTTCTTAGAGCCACATCTTATTTGGTAACTTCAAGACTGTAAAATAATTTAGGTAACAGTCAAGGAGACAAAGGTTTCTTAGATATTTTGAATCCAAATGTCTATAAACAAATAACTATGGTGCAGCTACAATTTCTTACAAAGAATTTCAACATAATGATTCAAAAATAGTATCAATTCAAGTGTCAGGTTTTATCACATGTAACAGTGCAATACAACTTCTTTAATATTTACCATACAGTACGTGGCCAGAAAAAGCAAGCATCACTGTCATACTAGTACAGAACAAACTGAACCTATCAAATTCAAACACACACTAAACACACTCTAAACCCGACACTGGACATCACAGGACAAACAGTTTTGACTACAACAGCTGGAACCACAATTACAATGTCACGGGAGTGTTATAAAATGATGCTGAACCACGTAACATTTGTACTTCAATTTATCTCCTTTTCAAATATCTTACACCACGGGGATACACAGGGCAATGCAACAAAACAGCAGAAACTGATGGAAGAACTTTTGATTTCTCGGAGGCAGAATCCTACATCCTTTGCTTGCCTCCTTTTAGGTTTTGACACAAACCAGCCGATCAAAGAAACAACTGACTATAGACCATGGTCTTTCCAGTCGGTACATAAAATGAACATATTGGGAACATCTTATAAAATACAAGCCCCATTGGAGACTGTGACAGCATCGTTCATTGCATCAATCCGGTTTATCTCCCCCTTCTTGTGAGAAGAGGCAGTACGTGGCTTACACTCACAAGCACTGTATTAGGAACACCTTAACGTCAATAATGGGCGACCAAAGTGACATCCGCCTCGAGGGTTTGACGTGTTGTGCAATTTCGAGGTGCTTTTCTGCTCACCACAGCAGCAGGATTATCGGTGTTACTGATGCCTTTCTGTGTCAGGTCAAACCAGTCTTGGCCATTCTCCCCTGACCTGTCCATCAACGAGGCGTTTCCGTCCGCAGAACTGTCACTCACTGGATTTTATATATATTCCCCCCCCGCACCTGTTCTGTGTAAAGACTGTTGTGCATGGAAATCCCAGGAGATCAGCAGTTTCAGAAATACACAAAAGCAACCCGTCTGACACCAACAACCATGCCACGGTCAAAGTCACCATCACCCCATTCTGATGTTTGATGTGAACGTTAACTGATGCTGCAGACCTACAGCATCTGCACGATCGCATGCATTGCGCTGGATAATCGCACGAAGAATACGCAGGTCTACAGGTGTTCCTAATAATAAAGTGCTCGATGAGTGTATATTTGATGGAGAACTTGTTTGTGCAACAATAGCGTCCAGGTCGTACGAAGTAGAAGAAGCACCGATTAATAATCCAGTAGGAACATTTCTAAAAAAAGTAACAGACTCGTGCAACCGTTAAGCGATAAACCCCCTCCTCAGGCTCCCTTCTTAAATATTAAGGCATCAGTAGCCACTGAAGGCGGCGCTGGATGTAATCACACATCTATTCTAGGCGCACTCCTGTGTCAATTTAGCGTCCCATGGTTGGCATGGTAACAGCTGGGCTCGTCAGCGTGGCGTCCTCGGCCTTCCACTGTGATGTCACCGTCTTGATCTGAGTGTAGAATTGGATGCCCTGGTGATGGAGAGAGACAAACTGCTGTGACAGAACATCTCTACAGGGGGAGTGGCTCTGTATTGTGAAAGGCGTTTTTTGTTTTTGATGCGTAGTATTCAATGCTGCCGTCACACTTCACGATGATGCATCCTGTCTCTTACTTACCTGCTTGCCATAGAAGTTGGTGTCTCCTCTGAACGAGCCTCTGGAGCCCGTGAAGGAGAACATGGGCAGGGGGACGGGGATGGGCACGTTCACGCCAATCTGTACAAAAAAAATAATAATGATCAAATTTAAATTAAAACACATACATGATGAGTCACCGTAATATCAACAAGTTATTATTAGGGCTGTCCTCAAATACCATTTTTGGGCTTCAAATTATTGTATAGTATTCAAATTGTGAGACGAAGACAAAAATCAGACTAAGGATTTTCCCTTTTTTTAATTTTTTTTGTTAGTTTTGTTTCCCTTTATTTGATAGGACAGCAGGCAGACAGTAAAGGTAGGGAGAGAGAGAGAGAGGGAGAGAGAGAGAGAGAGAGAGAGGGTCTGACATGCTGCAAAGGACCACAGGTCAGATTCGAACCCGGGTCGGCCGAACGGAGGACTAAGCCTTTGTGGTACGCGCTCTACCAGGTGAGCGAAAAATGGATACAAAATGTGCAATAAGCACATTCAATCAATTACAGCGATAGCCCCCCCCCCCCCCAAAAAAAACAATTTGCTCATACAGTAGGCCCTGGTGGCTGCATGGTCAAACGGTCACACTTTCAGCGCTGGTAAGTAACGCTACACGAGAGCTCGAGGCACAAAACTATGACTACCGTAAATTCCGCACTATAAGCCGCACCGGACTATAAGCCGCAGCAGCAAAATTGACTGTTTGTTACATATATAAGCCGCACCGGACTATAAGCCGCGGGTGTTTTAATGTTTTTTTTTTGTTTTTTTTTAAATTGTGTTTTAATGTTTAATTACCATATGTAAGGGTTCGTGCACAGAGGGGATTGTCGGGAAAGAGATGGCTGTTTGAGGAAGCTCCCATTTATTAACATTTCAACAAAACAACATAACACAACACCACCTGTGTTTTTTTTTACAGTGCACACAGTGTCCGCGGTGTGGTGAAAAGAGGGCAAGAGAGGAAATTAAAACAGAAGTGGATTTATAGTTAGAAAGAGTGCTAAAGAAGAGATAATTCATTTTTTTTTTTTTTTTTTTCTCTGAAAAAATCCATAGATAAGCCGCACCGTTATATAAGCCGCAGGGGCCAAAAAAGCCCAAAAAACGGGGAAAAAGCCGCGGCTTATAGTCCGGAATTTACGGTAATGTGAAATGTCCTTGTCTGAGAGAAGAAGTGGCCTAATGATAAGTGACTGCGTTTAGCCATCAAGTCATTCCGATGACTGTTCCCCACGTCATGTGACTATTCCCCACGTCATGTGACTATTCCCCACGTCATGTGACTATTCCCCACGTCATGTATGGGGCAGCGTAAGGGACAAATTTAAGACTACTGAGAAGCCGTCGGAGGCTATATCTTTGCCAAAGCCAGCTATGGATCTGGCCAATGATATGCCGGCACCGGCAACTGAGAGACCGTCGGTGAGAAAAGAGAAGCCGACTATTCATTTGTCTTACCAAGCAATCCACTGGATCGGCTATTGGATCGGCTGGTCATTAGCTTGGAGAGGCTAGCTACTAGCTTGGAGAGGCTAGCAACCCATTGGATCGGCTGGTCATTAGCATTTCTAATCCCACATAGGATAAGCAATAACCACGCCCTGTGGCGCCCGGATTGGCCAGGAGCAACACTGGAGGGCACGCAGCCCAGCGATTTCATGAACCAATTGAATAGCTCTTGAGAACGGACAGCGATTTCGAGAGCGGACATTGAAATGAATTATGGTCACCTACCTTCCTTAGCATAGTAATAATAATAAGCATAATAATTGTAATCTACACAATGTGTACACAATCTACAAAAACATGCAATAATATAAACAGTGTTGTGTTCACGTTCATAGCTCATATAATATAATGTATCATATCGTTAATTTCAAGCTCAATTCTTACCCAGAGAAAAGGTACAGCACTGAAAATGTAACAAGCAATAGTTTTTTAAACATCTTTATTTTAAAAGATGAAAAACCCCAGGTGCTTTAGTCCCAAGCTTCAATGCTCCTGGCCAATCCCGGCGCCACAGGGCGTGGTTATTGCTTATCCTATGTGGGTTTAGAAATGCTAATGACTAGCCGATCCAATGGGTTGCTAGCCTCTCCAAGCTAGTAGCTAGCCTCTCCAAGCTAATGACCAGCCGATCCAATAGCCGATCCAGTGGATTGCTTGGTAAGACAAATGAATAGTCGGCTTCTCATTTCTCACCGACGGTCTCTCAGTTGCCGGTGCCGGCATATCATTGGCCAGATCCATAGCTGGCTTGGGCAAAGATATAGCCTCTGACGGCTTCTCCGTAGTCTTAAATTTGTCCCTTACGCTGCCCCATAGTCATGTGGCGTAAAGTCAGCAGAAAGAACTGCAGTCACATGACATTCACAGCTGTCACATTCACAACTGTCACAGTCACAAAGCGGGGGGGGGGGGGGGGGGGGGGTAGTCACAGCCGAGTGTGACACGGCTGGAGGGGGAAGAGAGATGCGTAAAGAAAAGAAACGCAGATAAGAAATTTAGAACTGTCGAATTGTGTTTTTCTGCCCATAAGATGGCCTCAATCTGGCCTGTTTAATTAGGTACAGCCATATCTTGTATATCTGGTCCGGTTCCCCGGATTGCAATTGGATAATTGTTACACCCCCTAGTCAAGATAGTCAGCAGCACAGAATGAATGAGAGGAGTAACAAAGAATGATGGCGTGGATACTAGAGAGAGAGACATGGAGAGAGCAGGAAGGGGACAGAAGGGTAAAGGCCTCTCTGATCTGCCCGGCAACAGGAAGCCAAGGTATCAGCTGACCTCCGGTTAGGAAAGATGACAGCTCTGATGCTCACAGGATCATAGAGACACTGGGGGGCGCGCCATCCTTCAGAAACCACGCCCGAAATGGGGGGAAACAAAAACTCCCCCCCCAATCCTGGCGTTCTCCTATGTCACGTGTTGCACACAAAGATCATATATACGAAAGACGAACACTCCAACTGACTTCCTCGACAGCTAGATCCAAATTGTTCTTCTCGCCAATTCTCAATGGCTTCCTTGTTTTCCTCGGGAGTACAAAAAAACGTTAATTGCTGATTTTTTTGCATTTGTTGTCTGCGCAGCCCCACCACACAACAGCTTTTAGCTACGTTTAATTCAAGGAAAATGACGCTGGTGTATGGAAGTGAATGGATCGCTTTCCCCCGTGATGGGCGTGGCCTATTTCATGCAGTGTCTCTATCTGACTCGCTTGATTTCACTTTATTATCAGAATATTCTTCTGAAATGTGTCCTGCCTTCCAAGACGGAACAAATACTACAACATCAGATATGATGGGGTGAATATGTGGCTGCGGTGAATCAATGAATTGATTGGCTCAGCATTCTACAGGCAGTGCTTGATCCACACAGTAACACTGCGGCCTAGAAGCCAAACTCTGATCTAGCAGTTTGACTGGAGGAACAAAAAGAGTTCCGCAGTCTGTTCAGTCGAGCCTGTGGGATGTGAAATCTTTACGATGGCAAAAGCTGATATTCTTTAAACAAAATATGAGAGGGGTTGGACGTACTGCTGCCGGAGACAGCGTTCTTTTAGTATACTGTACGCAGCTTGAAAACTTGACTCGAGTGTTTGACCCGCAATCGTTGAGCAGATACGTACTGTAGCAGTCGAACGAGTGAAGCTCTGTTTGTTTGCTCCAAATGACCTTAGTCTCCTAAGAAAGTAAATGCATTGTTGTACTTTGCTACAAATAAATCTATACAGTAAGTGCACTCCAGGATAAAGCGGCGCTTTAGAAGCACTTGGTCGAATAACAGTCCACTGAAGCCATACATAACAGGTGTTCCTCATTCTCAAACTGACACCACCCCCACCTTCTAACCTACGTTGTCTGTTACATAGTTTCGGGGGGGAGGAGCATCTCTCACCTGGCCGACGTCCACGTCATTAGTGAATTTGCGTGCGGTGGCTCCGTTGCAGGTGAAGATGGCGGTGCCGTTGCCGTAGGGGTTCTTGTTGATCAGATCGATGGCTCCGTCGAGATCCTCGGCCTCCATGACGACGAGCACCGGGCCGAAGATCTCCTCCTTGTAGCACGTCATGTTCGACTGGGGGAGGACAGCACAGTGAGTCTCCCCCGACCCTACCTACCGCTTCATGGCGACTCAAAAGCTAACTAGGGCTGCGACCAACGATTATTTTCATTATAGATTAATCTGTCGATTATTTTCTCGATTAATCGATTAGTTGTTTGGTCTATAAAATGTCAGAAAATGGTGAAAAAATGTCAATCGGTGTTTCCCAAAGCCCAAGATGATTGTCCTCTAATGTCTTGTTTTGTCCACAACCCAAATATATTTAGTTTACGGTCATAGAGGAGTAAAGAAACCAGGAAATATTCACATTTAAGAAGCTTGAATCAGAGAATTTTGACTTTTTTTCTTAAAAAATGACTCAAAACGATTAATCGATGATCAAAATAGTTATCGATAGCTTTTCTGACGATCGACTAATCGATTAATCGTTGCAGCTCACAAGCAAACCCAAATGCAGTTGCCACCCTCACCGTAACGTTGCCTATGATGGTGGGTCCAACAAAGTTGCCATTCTCGAATCCTTTCACTTTGACATTTCTGCCATCCAGCAGCAGCGTGGCTCCCTCATCCACCCCGCTCTGGATCAGAGAGTTCACCCTGAGCTTGGCTTCAGGAGAGATCAGGGGGCCCACGTCTGCTCCAGGCTGATCACCTTCAGGGGGCACACACCACACACACATGCAAAACACACACACACACACACACACACACGTGCAAAACACACGCACACGCACACGCACACACACAATTATGATATAATTTCCCCTCAAACAGGACAGTTGTCATACACACCCCAGTAATATGTATCAAATCCATGAGAACGAGCTCTATTCATTTGAACAAAGAGAGGCACTGTTGAAATTACCTGCGTTGACGCGCAGCACCTTCGAGCGCTCCACCAGCTCTGGGAGCCAATCGCGAGCCTCGCCCACGAGAATGGCAGTCGAGAGAGCCATGCAACGCTGCCCGGCCGCCCCGAAGGCGGCGCCCACCAGCTGGTTGAGTGTGTTCTCTTTGTTGGCGTCGGGCATCACCACCCCGTGGTTCTTGGCACCCTAAAATGCAAAAAAAAAAAAAAAAAAAGTAGGACGCGGCTCGGTAGGATTTTTCTCCGCAATTCGTTGTAGGACATCAAACAGATGTAGAAGGCGGCCAATCGCAATTTGAACAAACCTCGGGGGATTTGCAGCCGGGAACTAAGCTTTCGTCTTGGTGAAACGGCAAAAGCAATTGTTTTTTTGTCCGTAACACCGGGCGCCGTGTGTAAATGTGTCATGGAAAATAATAACCGTTTCTACTCGGAGAGATTGACAATCACAAACACAAAAGTGGCCATTTTGCCCGAAGGATGTTCAGATGCAGTGGGTGGTGGGTGGCGCGTGTTCTGGAGGTACCATGTTAGACTGCACTCTCTTGCCGTTCTTGGAGCCCTGCTCGTAGATGTACTCTCCCGCCTGGTTGGAGCCCACAAAGCTGATGGCTCTGATAGCAGGATGATCACAGATGAAGTTCACCGCTACATGAGAGACACAATACAGATACTGTGAATCCAGTGCTCTTTCTTCGTCGCTGCAGTGGGGCCGCTGTCTGACACAGAGATCCCACTGGGTCTCTCTTGCCTACAGCGTCTTGGTGAATTACTTAAAGAGACATAGATGCTCCACATTATGCAAACCTACAACCACCATCTACATATTGCCAACGGGCAGGCCATTAGTGGTTTAAATGATGTCTGGACCTTGCTTTTTGCTTCTCATACACACACGCATTAACACACACACAAACGCACACACAAGACACCTTATTTGTTATTTGTCTGCTTCTGAACAGACAATTTAAAAACAAACGTTTCTTCTAGCTAGCACTTTTCATATTTAATGCACGCACGTGCGCACACGTACACACGTACACACACACACACACAGCCGCTCGGTGCGCCGCCTGTATTTCCCCCGGCCACAGACCTTGGGCCAGGCGTGCCGCGGGCCCAAACACACACACGCACGCGCACACACACACGCGCGCACACACACACACACACACACACACACACACACACACACACACACCTGCGTGCTGGCCGTGGATGATGTTGAGTGTGCCGTCCGGAGCTCCAGAGTCCTGCAGCAGCTTGGCCAGCAGCATGGTGCAGCCTGGGACCCGCTCAGAGGGCTTCATCAGGTAGGTGTTTCCACACACCATGCCGATGGGGAACATCCACAGGGGGATCATGGCCGGGAAGTTGAACGGAGCGATGCCGGCGCACACGCCGATGGGCAGCCGGTAGGTGTAGGTGTCCATGTCCTTTGTGATGGAGGGCAAGGTCTCCCCCAGCATGAGGGAGGTGATGCTGCAGGCGTGCTCCACCACCTCTAGGGGGCCAAGAGGAGGAGGAGAGAGGGTGAGGTCAATACAACTCCAGCGGCCAAATGTATCAAACTCTGTGTATTTTTAGGTGTAGAAATTTGTGTATGTCCGAAACAGGAAATATACGTACACAGTCTTTTCATCAGACTTATACAGGGTAGATGCAGGAATCCTGAAGTTAAATTTAATACCTTTTAACACGTTCACTGCCGTCGACGAGATATCTCGTCAAAAGAAATCCAACGGTTGACTGCCGTCGACGAGTTATCTCGTCAAAAAAAAAAAAAAAAAATTGACGTGGGACGTGGATCAAACCCTTTTACATCTCCTATAAAAATATGGGAGCTATTGAATGTGTTTAACCTATTTTACCGACCCACTAAGTGGCGACAGTGCTCTCCAGACGAGAGAAAGCCAAGCAAAGACAGCAGCGTGAGGAAGCCATTCTCATGAAAATGGATTGGCGAAAACGCTTTCGCTTTCGCGCTGGGAGCTGGCGGTGGGGGATTGCAAATTTGCATAATAGATTATGGGTGCAACACACTTTGAAACACCAGCAGAAAGCCCAGAATCGCACGCAGCTTCATTCCAGCTGAGCTCACAACCGAAAACGAACGAGCCCCATCCAGACTCGCCCAAAGAGCGGCCGCCAGCAGCCAGGCAGCACAGACAGCAGAAACTCGCTTGTGACACGCCCGCTGCAGAGCCACGGAGGGAGGAGGAGAACACACACGGAGGGAGGAGTTTGAAGGAGAGGGGGGGTGGGGGTGGTGTTATGGAGGAAATTACTGTTCAGAACTATTGTTTAGATGTCTGATGTGTTACTGATGCCAAAAATAAATGGTTAAAGTGACTGTTCTATCGAATTTCACAAAGAGGCATTTATCTCAACTTTCCTTTTCAGACGCTGAAACCATGCTGTATTCAACTGCTAATGCATACATAACTACTAACTCTACAAACTAACTCTTTTAGACAGAGAAAGCACACATTCTATTAGTTGTTTTGAGATATTTTGTGTTCCCAAATTCCTAGCAGAAAATAATCCTCGGCTCTTGAAAGATGAGCCAGAATCCTCAAAAAAAACCTTGGCAGAAGCTACCTACAGTAAAAAAAAACTGTTGGCAGTGAATGTGTTAAGACCTTTTTTAAGACTTTTTCAAGACTTTTTCAAGACTTCAACGCCACTTTCGTCGCATCAGCAATAGAGGTCGGCACCCTCTTAAAATAATGGCCTAAGTCCCTTTTTCAAGTTTTTCAGAAAACATAAAAAACTTAACCAAATACAGAATATATGATTCATTAATCATTCCACAAATTTTTTTATGACAATAGATGACTATTGACATACAAATAACACTGTCTGTCAATTATGTAACATAAAACGATTTCAATCATGAGAGACCGGTCGGTAAGTAAGAGACTTTATTTAGCAAGTGGCATGCATGGCAAGTACTTTGGCGTATGACCCCATTGTAAGGTGACGCTCCTCTTTAGGCGAGAGGGTGGCATCTATATGGGCTAGGATAGAGAATCCCCCCCCCCCCCCTGTGGGGGATTCTTCAGGAGTCAAGACTCGTTGCTGGTGGACTGGGGAGGCGGGTGGGTGAAATAACAGCTTCAGAGGATGGTTTCAGGGGGAATGAACAGCCGTGATGCCAGCTGCTGCTATGATCTGCCAGAGTGGGGGGTGACGTAGAACCCTCGCTATATATACTAGGATGAACTGACGATGACTGACGTCATGACTGACGTCGCGCTTGGGCTTGACTGGCTGATCAGGTAATGCGGCTATTGCAGCCTCTCTCTCAGCTTGAAATTTGGTATGGAAACCTCACTAGATGACTGATTAAATGACTTAGGCCAATTTACGAACATGCCATTGTGACTTAGGCAAAGAAAAACTGACTTAGACCTGACTTACAGTTGCATTTTATGCATTTTAGACCGTTTTATTTGTGCCTAAGTCACATTGTCTTGACTTAGGCAAAAATAAAACGGCCTAATTAAGTCACACGCTTGACATAGGCCATTGCACTACCAGGTAGGAACAGCATGATCTTTTCAATTAAGGACTTAAGCGCAAATTATGCTCGAGCGAAATCGACGGCGCTAACTGCGCCGAGGGGGTCGCCTTAGCTGTCGCCTCGCAGTCAGAAGGTCCTGAGTTCGATTCTCGCCTGGGACACTGTGAGCGCTGTGGTTGTGTTCCCCCCCATATCTTCAGTGCCCACTGCCCAGGTGGGGTATCTCGTCGTAAGGGCCTTTCTGTCTGTGTGGAGTTTGCATGTTCTCCCCGTGCTCCCCCAGGGGGGTTCCTCCGTATATAACCCCCCCCATTAAAAACATGCAGAAGATCAGATCGTCATCGTCATCCGACCAGTGACGACAACATCCGAAGTCGGTCCCCGGGCGCTGTACGAGAGGGTGACCACTGCTCCTGGCCTGCCCCCCGGAGGAAAGGACAAAGCCAGGATGGGTTAAATGCAGAGGACGGATTTCGCCGGCCACCGTCGGCATGTGTGTGTTGTGGCCCTCCGTGCATGTGTTGATGTGTAGTCGTGTGACAATAAAGACGGGCTTGTCCGTCTGAAATCGTGTTTTTTTTAACCATTTGCTAAAAACACATAATATGCCCGCTACTTAACATTGCGCATATTAATTAATCACTCCCGCATTAAAATGATTGAAGACAAGGTCCAAGGAAGACAGGACCAATCTGGAGCAGTTTATTGCCATTCGTGACTTCTGTGTCACTATCGTGTGGAAAATTCATTTAAAGTTGAATCCTACAAAGCTAAATCAAGCCCGGTAGAAATAGACAGAATAGAGGAAGCTATGCGTTTTTACCTTCAAAATAAAAGCAGTAATTTATAACTGGGCAAATAAAAAAACAAAACTGTCGACTCACTACGGGTTAAAATTGACTTTTAATTGTCTTGTGTTCTATGTGTTTCGGATCAGACGCACAAAAAAGGTTGCAACATGCATCAATAAGGCTATTAGTTTATTTAATTGTCATTATTGTGAAGGTTTTAACCAGAAGTTTCCATGTTATTCTGGCTCTCTTGACGCTGCTCTGAGTTTCTTGCGGCTTCAGTCTGCACACAGATCGTTATCACAAACACCGTGTATATAAACGCAAAATCAAAGGTGAGAACGCAACGACAGTTTGCCGCTATACACAGAGACTGTTGTCGTCTAAACATGGCCTGACAAGACGTGTGTGTACAGTACGCATGGTGTGAGAGGTTTGTGTGGATTTTTCTACATTGGGAAACCTGTGTGGAAAGTGGTGCAGTACACTTTTGGTGGGTACGCATAGTGAATACATTTGGGCCCCTGGTTAGGTGCAGCATATGAGAGATGAGCTACACTCTAAAGAAATAGATGGTGTGTCTGTTTCATTAGACGTGATTTAATGTACACCTTAAAGTGTATTTGTACCTTGGCCAAAAGAAATTCTCTGGGAGGCCAAAGATTTAAAAAAACCTGAGCGGTTTATCTTATTTCTCTGAGAGACTTGTTTTTTTTTTGGTCTTGTGAAATCAAGTTGTTCCCCTTGCCAGCACTGTAGTAAATCTCTGCAATGCTGGCAACCCATACCTGCCAACACAGCCTGGCCTTCAGCTGATAAGTTAAAGTTAGTAACCCAAATATGATTTGGGCATCCCAAAACTGGGCACTACACTGGGGAGTATAAAAATACTTTGGCAGCTCGGTCTTGTAGCCAGCAAAATATGCGTATTATTTTGTCAACATCTCTGTCGCTGATACAAATCTGCTGATGTCAACATGCGCGCCTCACTGAACTGAATAATAATGTTTGAATAGCTTGTAAAGAAAGCAGAGCTTTACAAAGAAAAGGCCCAACATCCAGGAACAGTGAAATGCCAAAATGGTCAAATTGTAATGTTACTTACATCTATGGTTTCTACCATCCTTGCTTTGTTAAACTGGGCATTTGAAGCCTTCTTGAAAATCATATGTACGGCTGCGAGGTGTCTATGAAAAAATAATGGCTACCCCTCGAGCCACTTAGGACGATAACTTTCACCACGCTTTGGCATAAAGGAGAGACAAACGCACAGACTCGTCGGTCGGGAGATAAGGACCTTAACGGAAAACAAACTGTTTTAATAAAAGGGAATTTGATTTCCAACATGCATTCACTCAACGGAGCCATTGTAATCCAACAGCATAGCTGGGAGCCAGGGCTAGGTCTTACTTACGCAGTCCTCTGAATACATCTCCCTCGGCATCGGCAAGCGTCTTGCCCTGCTCCAGTGTGATCAACTTAGCCAGCTCTTTCTGAAATGACAAGGGGGAGAACCTTCTGAGCAAGAGAGAGAGACATCAGAGCAAGAGAGAGAGAGAGAGAGAGACATCAGAGCGAGAGAGAGAGACATCAGAGCGAGAGAAAGGGAGAGAGAGATTGAGAGAGAATCAGAGGGAGAGAGAGGGAGAGGGAGAGATCAGAGCAAGAGAGACATCGAGAGAGAGACATCGAGAGAGAGACATCGAGAGAGAGAGAGACATCGAGAGAGAGACATCAGAGCGAGAGAGAGGGAGAGAGAGAGACATCGAGAGAGAGACATTAGAGCGAGAGAGAGGGAGAGAGAGTGAGAGAGAGACTTCGAGAAAGAGAGACATCAGAGCGAGAGAGAGAGAGAGAGAGCGAGAGAGCGAGAGAGAGAGAGCGAGAGCGAGAGCGAGAGCGAGAGAGAGAGAGAGAGAGAGAGCGAGAGAGAGAGAGAGAGAGAGAGAGGTTTCCTTACAATGTTATCCTTGATGAGCTGCTGGTAGCGAAGGAAGACCTGTTGCCTGCTGAGGATGGAGGTGTCGGCCCAGGAGGGGAAGGCCCTGGAGCAGGAGTCCACTGCTGCCAGCATCTCTCCCTGGGTGGCTTTGGGAACGCGTCCCACCACCTCATTAGTGGCCTGAGGAACAGGAGACAGCCCGGGACAACCCAGTCAGGTTACATTACACTCAATCTGGGAATCCTCAAAATATAAATATATATATATACATACAGTATGTATATAATATATAGTATCTATTTTTAAACCTCTGAGGGCAAGTTCATTTCAATATCTGAATAGGCGGAAGCGTAACTCAACTTGCCCGGCCGCGCCCCTTTATGCTAATTTCACCGACGCTTGGGATATTATTCGGAGCGCTATTATCCGGATTTTCTTCGACCGTGCCGACAGATTTCCATGCAAATGGAAAAATCTGTCTTGAGAGATTATATATTACACTCGAGTGAGAGCAGGGGAAGTAATCAGTGTTATTGCTATGCGTTAGTCCATCAATATAAATAACTCCATTTTTATTCTTTTGACATCGTTGTTGATGTGAAATGATCGGGGAGTGCGCCGAGTAGAATGCTTTAGTGTTCTATAATCATCCATCACGGCGTTGCTGGAGGCAAACACTTGACAGGGAAAATGCCAGTGGGGCTTATGGACGACATCAATTCATGAACTATGTATTTTCAGTTCAACTGGCTAACGCGCGTGTTCTGATTTCCATGCTTGACCAATTCAACTAGGAGGAAACTGATCAAAACCAGACTCTTTCCTGCCAAGTTAGTAATACAAAGTCCCACTGGTTATTTTGCATACAGCACATATCTGGTTTTTGCAGGTGGGTGCTGCATGGGTTAGGGTTCAGTTGTTCATCCACGTATATACTTACAGGATTGTGAATGTCAAGCCATTCAGAGGTGTTGGACTCGACAAACTTGCCATCGATGAACAGCTTGGTGGTGGGCTGGAGCATTCCAGAAACAAACAAAATCACAATGATTATTCAATTCACTTCCTCTATGGTTACATCACCACCACTACGGCCATGTATGCAATCTATCCATCAATACAGTTTCATTATGCATCGTTTTAACAAATTCCATTATAATATAAACAATCTGTGCTGAACAACAAGCAATTCATCCACCGATGAGTTGATGAAAGCTGACGACTGAAAGCTCTTACCACTGACGAGGAGTAGCACATGCGGCCCAGATGGAGAGGGGCCTGTAACAAAATTAAGACCAAGGCATTAGAGAACTTCAATTCATAATTTCATATTACAATTATCAGTTGATTTAACAGGTTTTTTGAATCATTGTCAACAGTCTCTCAAGACTGCAAGTGCAAACACACCACAACCATTTTAGACTGTGTGTCGCACAAAGGTTTTCAAAGTCTGAGACTGTGGGCTAGAGATGAATCGATATGAAAATGTCATATCACTATTATAGTGACCAAATCACGGTTGTCAGTATTATCACAGTATTGTTAAAATGTCCTGAAAATGTTCAAAACGTACTCATACACATTCACTGACATCATTTCGACAAGTATTATATTGAAAACTCGTCGAAAACTCGTCGAAAACTTTGGTTGATAATGGAGTAGTATTTACCGTGTTTTTCAAAGTGCTGCCTGTAATCACGGTAACACGGTAATATGGTTTGAATGATCATGAACATTTGAAACAGTACAGATGAAGCCTCGCATTAGTTCATTCGAGACACGGAAGTCATGCGCTACGCCCCAGCTGTATCAGCTGTCAGCCGCTGATTGGATCATTCATTCACCAATCACAGCCATTCTCACAATAAGGCGGTCCGTTTAAATACGGCCTCCTCTCTCACTCTGATCTGCTCCAAACATGCTGCTGGCAATGCTTTGCCTCCACCACCCCAGCCTCCACCTTCATAGCTCAGTCTGCTTGGCTCAAAGGCTAATCATGTATTCTAGCTCAAGAGCCTGCATGGCTCAAAATGTGAACATGTTTTCCATGTCTTGCTTAGGCTCCCTCTGTTACTCACTATGGCTTTAAATTAATCTGGAATCTTGTATCCTCAAGGGGGGATTTTTGCGGCCCTCCCTGCTCGGCGTAGCTTGATGCTGCTGGGCCGGTTCAGGGAGGAGGAGCATCTTCTGTAAAGAGCGGAGCCTTCAACGCCAAACATAACTGTATTTCCATTTATGCAATAAATGGTGAAATCTATGACGAGAGTGTTCTTGAATGAATTACCGTAAGGGAGTTTGATCATGGTTTTATCGTTAAACCGGTTATCGTTTCATTGTTAGTGTGGGCCTCCCCCTAGACAACGCTTGGAAAAAGGCACTCAATTCCTGGATGCCTATTATTGGATCATGACTATGTCATTTGACCCCATAGATCACACATGGGCAAAATACGGCCCGCGATGGAATTGCAAAAAAAATAAAATAAATGAGAATGCACCTGAACGCAACATGCAAGATACCCGCTGAAGTGAATAAGTGTCCAAATGTTCATGTCATTCTGGCCAATACTCCACTTCTGTTATAACATTTCAGTCTGGAATGGAATATCTTTCAATAATCTGTATGACTAAAAGGCTAAAAGTAATCTCATGTGTAAGAAATGACTGTTCTACATTGAAGTAAACATTTAAATCCTTAACTCGTTGGTTTTGGATTTATTTTGCTTCAAGAGTGCATTTTTGTTCTTGTGTGACCCTCAACACAGGCTTTGAGAATCCCAGGCCACTTACTGATACTTATGCTTAAATTAACACACTCATATTCTGGTTTATTTCAAGAAAAACATTTCGGCTAGTGGAAATTCTAATTGGCTGGTAACTTTAAAATCTAGCAGCCATATTTGGCAGGTGGTCAAAAAAGTTAATTTCAAGCCCTGCAGGGAGAGCAGGTGGTGACATAGGAGTGAGTGAGAAAAGGATCAAATATTGGTGGTTAAGAATGAATAATGTCATCACAACTGTTAATTAAAAATGAGTTATTCCTCTAAACCTGGCTTCAAATGCCCCAAATTTTTCGCGCTGGCGCCGTTCGGCCCTCAGCGAAATCTGGTAACGAGGATTTTTTTTTGTGGCCCTCTCTATCATCAAAGTTGCCCATCCATGGGTTACGGTATGACAATATTTGTTCGGCCCCCGGCAACAATGTGGGGTTCTCATGTGGCCCCCCATGAAAAATAGTTGCCCACCCCTGCCATAGATACTCAACAATTGAGCCACAATAGCCTGATATTCCCCAAAAAATATATCCAAAATTCATGGCGGGCCACTTAAAAACACAGTTGGCCCGCAGGCCGTAGTTTGACCACCCCTGCTCTAACCCCTCCTGTTTCAAATAAATGAATCCGTCAACAAATACAATGTCACCTAATTTAAAGTCACCCTATCATTGCTTAAACCAAGTCAGACAAACTGCTAACTACTGGCGTCAATATGACCCAATGGACCCTGAAAATGTGTTCCTTAACTTTATACCATATTGACACAATAGCAGCCAACTGGAAAATGCTGTCAAATTGTCTTTTTTGTTATTGTTGCTGTAGCTGACTGCATAGTTTCGCTGTCAAAGATTATGCCACAAAAACACACGTCAACAAAAATATTGATTCCCTTTTTCCAATGCATACCGTTGCAGTGAAATACAAAAATGTACGCTTGTAATGCAAGCTTGTATTGTGAATTTATTGACTGTTGGTTGTACTATTTGATAACTTTAGATTACAGCCCGCAACAGTGTAATTACTCCAAAGTTATGGGTGTACTCTTTAACCAGTACTGTACCAATACATACTGTATACTGTATGTAGCTACTGGTAGCTACATGGGAACAAAATGTGAAGTTAAGTTATGGAATAAGGGGCTAACAATTTGAGAAGTTTTTTTATAGTGTTGTGGCAAATGTGGTGGGTTAAAACCCCCCAAAAACTGCACCAATTGTCGGGTGAAGTGAAACTCCAGTTTCTCTGACAAGGAGACAAATATAGCTTTGTGGTGGAGTTCTCTGCCATAACTTGAGCTATCATTCAGGAAATAAAGTCAGAGAAGCGAAACTGAGTCCAGCCATAGTCTCTGGTCCACCGGACTCTTCTGGGTATGACGCCATCTACCCCAGTGGTCCCCAACCACCGGGCCGTGGACCGGTACCGGGCCGCAACGCATTTGGTACTGGGCCGCGAGCCGGTCGGCACGTATAAGTGTCAGAGAAACATTTCAAAGCCACCTACTACAGCAGAAGGGTTCATTGCTTCTCCACGGAGTGGTTTGAAAGCTCGATGCTGCTCATAAATGCCTCTTTTTATCCCAAAGTCTGTGCTGGTGATATTATTAGGTTATCCGTCACAGTGCTCAACAGCGCCACATCAAGCTTTCAAACCACTCCGTCGACAAGCAATGAACCCTTCTGCTCTAGTAGGTGGCTTTGAAATGTTTCTGTGACACTTGTAAATATGTGCGGATCACTGCTTGAGAGCGAGAGTCACAGGGAAGTCTATGGACGGAGAAGGAACTGTTAGACGGCAGATGATGAAATAATATGTTGACAAACAGTTACGAAGGAGCTATGGTCCACCTTGCATCAGTCATGAGTTTATTTCATAGTTTACAAATCCCATCTACCAATAAACTCCAATAAAAAAGTTGGAATCAAGAGATGATCATCACAAAACCAACTAACCGAAGTGTAATCTAATTTTAATGCAACCAAATCAATTAATTAATTGACACAACTTTAATATATCGGAATTGTCAAGACAGCGATTCGGTGTGCACCAGACCAACTATAAAACTGTGCCTAGATTCTATAGAACGGTCTAGTAGATTACAGCCCGCATACCCAGTATGTATTGGTGGGACTGTCCCTTTGGCCGACTGGTTAGCGTGTTGGACTTCAAAGAAACCCCACAGATGTACCTAGGTTCGATTCCCCCCTACAGCCATTCTCTGGTGTGAGGCTGCAGGGGGAGGTAGTGTGTCACCACCACTACTCCGACCTGGGTTTATTACAGCACGCTGGCCCTTGGCCATTGGGATAGTCTCTTATTGGTCGACACAATGTGCTTCACGTTGGCATTTTGTGTAAAAGCAAGGGAATAGTGTTGTGAGCAAACGAGTGTGGGGTGGTGGTGGTATACTGTTTCGAGTAGATAACGTTAGTCACCCGAGGTGGATCATCGTGTGTTTAAGTGATTGAGGAAAAACTCGTGGAAAAACTACATTTCTAGACCAAGGCCAGGAACATGAGCAGTCTGTTTGCATAATTGACTCGTAACTACCGATCACGTGATGCTAATAAAACCTTACCTACGCAACTACTTTGAGCCACGCATCAATATTAAATGCCTGCGAGCGAGGAGGAGGAGGGGTGAACTGCCTGCAACGTGTGTGTGTGGATGTGGAATGCAACGAGCTAGGTTCGGTTAGCTCTCTTTAGCTGCACACAGTGCCTAAACAAAACGACGTTTATAAAAAACAAGAGCAGGAATTAGCTTTACCTTCTTGTTCACTATGGACCTAGCGAGAAGCGCTGCCATTGTCGAAACTCGCTTGTTTCTAGTCCTGCTCCGGAGCCCTTGAACCGACCCGAAAGACACTCGAGTGCAAAGAGAACTTTATGTGCGGAAATCTTGCAGCCAACGCGGCGAAGGAGAAAGCCAATGCTGCGCTTTGAGACGACCTCTAACGTCTCCACACGGTATCCATTTCAGTGATTAGCAGAGTGCAGATGATGTGGAGATCAGCGATAGCGGCGCCTAGGCATTCTGTTTCCGTTCAGCGTGGGCGGGACAAGCCCAATTTAAGAACCAATCAATTCGCTCAAATGACCAGCCGCCCTAAATTTTATGAAGTTGATTGGCTGCTCTACAAAAGCAGAGTCCAGTCCGCCACTTATTGACCGCCTCAAAGCTCCAAAGTCAAACTGTGTTTACCTTGGTGTGAAAAATACATGTTTAACGGTATGTTGCATTAAAAAATCGCCCAGTACTGCCAGCGCAAGGACCCAGCACTTTAATACTGGACTAAACGCATTTTTGTGTGGGCAAGGAAGGAAACTCTAGCTAGCTACTCAATGTAACGAACACGGAACACCGTATGCGGGCAGTGACAGCAAAGACGATGGTGACAGTTTCCATGGCAACATATACACACATGGAGTTCCTATACTGGAGTTGCCATGATGTTGCAGAGTGGATTGAATCCATAGGATATCCACAATATAAAGTAAGTTGAATTCACCTGACTAAAACTGAGATAATACAAACTAGCCTATGCCGCCGGTTATTTAGTGTCCATCAATCTGTCAGTATTTCAGTTCTCTCCCTTTACATTGCAGGCATGCTTCACGGAGAACCTCATCACTGGAAGAAAGCTAATTTATGTGAATTGTGTCTACCTTCCAAGACTAGGGATTACAGATTTTAAAGATATGCAGGTAAGAAGAAAGAGAAACTCTTTTTCGTTGTAAGTTTCAGAGTGTCAGAAATTGTGATCATTATATGCAAGCATTTTGTCTGCCAACAGTGCATAGCTCATCTCTTTCATCTCTATGTGCCATTTAATTACCAAACCGTGCTGTTATATTGGACCTCAAAGCTCAAGTATAGCTTGTTGGGGCTAGAGCTAGTTGGTGCCAGCTCAGTTGCATGTGTGACATAAAGTTTGCATTTGGAACTGCATCATCATTATTGCCAATTAACACCAGATAGATCAATTGCATGCAATGGATTGTTTTTGAAATCCCTCCCTCAGGTCAGAGCTAATTGAGCCAAAGGCGCATTTATGTACTCTGCTCACTCTTTATGGAGCTCACTGTAAAACCAAGCATAAAATCTAAGTAAGAATCGTAAGAATAAAGTTTAAGAACTGTTCTCTCTTGGTGACTTTAAACTGACAATGAACTCCCGAGACAGATTGACTCAACAAGGAGTTGCCTTTGCTTTATGAAGGATTAAAATAGATGTGGCCCTATTAATAAACCAGTATCTACGGTTTTCGAAAGACTGTTGCCTTTTGGAGCACTTGTGAAAAAATTTCTGCCTTTTATGTGACTTTAGCATAATTGTTGTTGTTGATCTGCAACTTTTTTGTTTTGTTTCTCACCATGATGCTCTTGGCCAGGTCTCCCCAGACAAAAATAGGCTCTTCATCTCAATGCGGGACTAACCTGGTTAAAGAAAGGTTGGATAAATAATATATATGTTATCAGATCAGAGGACTCAACCCTGCCGTGTGCCCCCGCAGGTCATCTCTGCTCGCGTGCGTGAGCTACTGGGGATCACAGAGCCCCTGTGGAGCCGTGGCATCGCTGACCCTCCACAGGACAGCATGAGGCTGTTCCTGGAAGAAAAGAGCCAGACGGGCGAGCAGGCAGACAAACTCACCTACCAGCAGTTCCTGGACGACAGGCGTCAGTGAAAACCACAAGTCAATCACAACAGTAAAAGAGTACAGCAAAGCCCAAGGTCAGTCATTTCCTACTGTGTAGGTCACATGTGGGGCTTGGAATTAGCACATGCCACTATCCATGACTTTTGGGTGTGGCTAGTAAAACTCAGTTATTCTACTTAGATGTTTTTTGCAGGTAGCCAACCTATGATCTTCATATATCTTAGCATGAAAATTACTTCAGCTACCAAGACATAATTGGCAAGTGAAGATTTGAATCTACTAGCCACTGCGGACGGTTGAGTAGCCTATATAGTTTCGTAGTGGTCTAACGAGGAAACTGGATATCACCACCAGTCCTGCTGTAACAAAGACTGACGGCAACGCAGTGTCACTGTTACACATCGGACACAGTTTACAGATGAAAATCTGTTTGAGGGCTCTTGTCATTCCAGTTCTGGATCGCTATGAACGCATAAACCACTTACAATGAGGCTATTCCTATCGATCTGAAGTGCGTCAGTTGTAACTGGATAGAGCTATTGATCTGGAGTAGAGCTCCTCTGGGTAATTCTCCGGATGACAATGAACAGCCATTTGAAAGAGCCGAGAGGCCTGGAGCAGCACAGGCCATTGTTCTGGATAAAACACCACTGTGTGTGCGACTATCCCCTCTGAGAAGGAGACTGCGCTGTGCTGCTGTAATAGATAGACCTCGTGTGCACCTTGCCAACTTGCACTACAGGCCATACGACCCTGTGCATCTGATAGTGAAGGGTTCGGGTGCCATGCCAGACCCACAGGGAGCTTTCAATTTAAGCCAACTCTGCACTTTCTTGCCAACAATCTATAGTAATACATGCAGAAATATTCAGCTATACTGTAGCTATACCAAGCTTGAAAAACAGTGATTTACCATAAGCGTGTAGACCGGCCAGTAGATTCTCTGGTTTTCTGATAATATAATCTAATACTGTATGAAGTTTAGGCCTACACTGGATATTGCCTGATATAGCTAATATACATTTCTATAATAAAGGTGCATTAATTAACAGTTGGTTAATGCGTAAGCATTAACTATAAATAACCCTTAGGTAACCATAACCATTAGCTAACCCTAAACTAAATCATGTATGAATTAATGAATTGGTTAACATGAACAACACCGTGAGTGATGATGATGAGTACTTAAACAATTAAGGGTTAGTGTATTAAGCATGAACTAACCGTTAATTAATGTACCCTAATTGTAAAGTGTAGCCTAACTAATACCACTTTCATTTGCACTTTCTTTATGATTGGCTCCTGCCTATCTAAATTATTACTGGTCGACTAACCTTGCAGTCCTACTTTATATTTTAGTGAGGGAATGTTGCGCTTATGGATTAAAGGCGGCCTACTACTGCATTTTCGTGCAGCCGAGTTCAATCTACATGAATAAATTATGATTCCTGCCTGTGAGATAGGCTGGGAGGCAATGCATCTGTCTGTCTATGCACACAAATGGTCTCTGTGCAGCTCGCTCGGGGCGCGCAGATTACCATTCCGCGCACAGCACCTCTGGTCAGAAATGGAGCTGGTTCTGTGGCAGGCAGGCAGGCAGGCAGGCAGGCGCTGAGCGAGCGACGCTGACAGCAGTCCGGGGGCAGACGAGGGGTTTATATGGCAGCAACCTTTCAGTCAATCTGGATTAACTCCACACTGAGCCCCGTGTCGTCAGGAAACCTCGTGAAAGCCATGCTGAACATCTGTCTGGATTGAGCAGCAGCAGTGCACACAGTGAGCGCAGCGCACACCACACCAGTCCCTCGGCAGCCCGCTGTGCTGTGTGTGGCTGGCTACAATAAGGCGTTTTCTCTTCTGGAGAGGTGCATGCAGGCGAATGCGCAGTAGACGCACAGCTGCAGCCTCTCAAAGCCATACCGGCTGGGACCCCTCCAGGTTGACGTTTTCTGGGGGTTTTAACATAGGCGACGCCGGCGGGGCTGTGTAGCCTGTTTTTCGGCGAGAATTCCCCGGTCGGGGGGCATCGGAAGGGAGTCGTCCTTTATTATCGGGTTGCTCATGGATTTCTTGAAGGGCATCATTTCACAGGCCGTCGCACCGCTGATGTAGGAGGCGAGACGCGCGTTTTCTTCGGGACACCTGAATTATCTCAAGGAGGCACCGTCGGTCCTGTATTAGCTCCTTCAGTATGCCCGTGGCCCCACTGGGCTCCAAACCACCCTCCATTGACCTGGGTTGATGTTCCATGTGCAAGGTAAATTATTACATATAGGCTGCAAATGGTGTGTGGATTAGCTATAGCTCACAGACTCTTTAGGGAAACTGCCTTTCAAGAAGCGCAATATAGCCTACTGTTTTGGAGTAGCCTACTTCTTCTCCCAGCCCATCTAAAAAAGGTGGAGTAGCGCCCTTATGACAGTCAGTGGTTATTATGCGTGTGGCTGTAACCCACCCAGGACCTGTTCCGCAAGGTCAACAAAATCCTCATTTGCTAGTAAGGAACGCGGTCAGATAGCAGATTTTATTTTTAGTATCCACTTGGCTGCGTGTTGTGTGTTTTTTTTCCCCCTACAGGTGAAACTGTATCATGCCTTAATGCGCCCACTACCCCCCAGTCCACTCGGGATGCACGCAGGGCGAGATTGATTTCAGTTGTGTGTTTTTATCATGTCTTTTATCAGCCTAATTAAGAAGAGGGGCCGCTGATAGGCTATCTGCTGCTGTAGGTGTGTGCTCTGCACGGTTAAACCGCGGCTGATATGCAAATCACACGTCATCATTCACTTGGTGTGATAAAGTCAATCAGGACAAGTAAGAAAATTAATGACTAGTAGGCTATAGGCAGGGGAATATACTATAGTGCCAGGTGACTGATGCTAGACAAGAGGAATTATTGTCCAGGAGATTTATTAATGATATACTGATCTTGTTGAATGCTTAATGTCGAATGTTATTTATCACAAATCTTATTATTCATGAGTGCCTGAGGCACTATTGTAACTGCTAGACCACTGGCCCACGCCTCATTTTATGCCTCTATTTGCCTCTTATACTGCTATGTTAATACACTCGATGATATGTAGCCTGCGCCGCTATCTTTCACTGATGGAAAATAAGTGATATATGGTAGCCTATATGCTCCTAGCTACAGCAAGGCTTTTTGAGCCTTTGTGCAGACGGCTCTGTACTGATTGACCCAAATTTTGCTCCTCCCCAAAGAACAGACAAGAAGATAAGAAAATAAATTCACATGCAGGCCTTTAGTGCAGCCATATTCACAAACTGCATGCACACACAGCTGGCCTGGCACATACACACATGGTGTGTGTGTGTGTGTGTGTGTGTGTGTGTGTGTGTGTGTGTGTGTGTGTGTGTGTGTGTGTGTGTGTGTGTGTGTGTGTGTGTGTGTGTGTGTGTGTGTGTGTGTGACTGTGACAGGTGTGTGAGCAGCTTTTTTTTTGATTACACAACACAATAAGGAGAGAGCATATTTAGCAATTTTGTTGCTGTCTGAGGTAGAAAACGAGTGGGTGAACTGTCATAGATTTAATTCTGGCTATATCCTTTGTACCCCCACATTTAGTCATCGTGAACGAGAGCCTTTAATAGAACATGATTTTTTCACCGAGAGAGGTCGACTCTGGATTCTGCTCTTTCTTATGGTTGCTGATCCTGATATGAAGACAGTGCACCGTGTACAATCGCAGTCATTGACAGAATTGAAATTCTATATACCGGACTTGTGGGCCAAGTTTGGAGAACATTCACTCGAGGTCATATTGGTATTCCAAAGGTCGGTGCTCCTTAAGGATTGTGCATTGCTCTTTCAGGAAGAAAATCCCAGGGTCGTAAGCCCTTCACTTCGGGGGGGCCTGCGCTGCTGTGGGAAACTCAAGAAGTGTAAAGTCAATGTACAGCATTTCAATTTGGTCGGATCAGTCTCCCAGCTCAATACGACGGCAGCATCCCAAATCCGGATGGTGTTTTTTTCCGTGTTCGTTGTCGTTAACTCGGAACCAATGGGAAGCCGCGCTCTATAGTCACGGAAGCCTAGCTAGCCGATCAAGGTGGCACCGATTTCCTCTGATGCCGTGTGAAGGCCTGGAATTACAAGGGGGAGATGTAAATGCTGATGAACAGCACTTCGATTGATGCAGTGGGTCTGCTTAGTATGCGATCCCCTGACACACGCACGCACGCACGCGCGTACACACACACATGCACACACACACACACACACACACACACACACACACACACACACACACACACATGCGCACACACACACACACACACACACACACACACACACACACGCACACACACACACACACACACACACACACACAATCACACACACACACACGCACACACACACACACACACACACGTGCGCACACACACACACACAATCACACAAACATTTGTCTGGCTGGAACAGGAAAATAAATTAAACTACATCAGAGGTCCATCCGGCCCCATCTTGCTCCTTTATGTGCAAGGCTGGGCGGCTGGATCCAATACTGAATTAGCTGAGTATACAATCTCTCCTTTTCCCCCCTCTCGTCGCTACCGAGATAAGTAGGTGTCATAAAGAGCGTGAGTCTGCGGCGGCCCCCCCAAGTAAAACATCTGCCATGACCCAAAAAAACAAAATTGTCAACAAAAATATTTCCCTCAAGAGAACAATCTTTCTTGTCATTATTATTATTAGGTGATCCGAAAATGAGCCACTGATTACATCTCACCCCCCAAACTGACGTTTCCCTGCGTTGCCATGGTATCAAGGCTGTCACCCAAGAGCTATCGCATTCTAACGTTGGCAGCAGGGGAATTTGGCACGCTCTGTAGGAAAAGGGTGTCACAACACACTCTCAACACACTCAGCGTTACCCGTCGTCACAAACACAGATGTGTCCGTTATGGCCCGTAACAGCATCACCGTTTGCTCAGGGTGTTTGGACTTGGGCTACGAGAGCATTTATCAGACAGATATTTTTACCAGCTCAGTCAAAATTTGATCCACTTCAGCAGATGCAGCAGCTCCATTCGGTCTCCAAAGTGGGCCTGGCTGAGTAGCCCTTTTCACCGTTTCGTCGATATGCTTTTATATCTTCATGTTGCGGCATCACACTACCTCCTTGACACAACAAAGCAGTGGCAGATAGTCCAGCTGCTTTCTTCTCTGTAGCCCAGGTGAGATGCTGCAGCGTGCCATTACGCTGGCCTGCATGAAGGGAGGGAGACATACCAAGCACAATCTGCCTCATTAGAGTCCCCTCTCAGTGCTGCGTTCACTGATTCTCCTGCCCAAACGTGGATTGCAGAGGCTTTCTCACATGAGCTCCAACATAAGTTGGACCATCTGAAAACATCTCCCCCATGACCTCACCGGGCCTGACTGGCACGCAGCATGCTGCATGAGGCTTTACCTCACCGGGCCTGACTGGTACACATCATGCTGCATGAGGCTTTACCTCACCGGGCCTGACTGGCACACGACATGCTGCATGAGGCTTTACCTCACCGGGCCTGACTGGCACACATCATGCTGCATGAGGCTACCTCACCGGGCCTGACTGGCACGCAGCATGCTGCATGAGGCTTTACCTCGCCGGGCCTGACTGGCACGCAGCATGCTGCATGAGACTACCTCACCGGGCCTGACTGGCACGCAGCATGCTGCATGAGGCTACCTCACCGGGCCTGACTGGCATGCAACATGCTGCACAAGTCTTTACCTCACCGGACCTGACTGGCACGCAGCATGCTGCATGAGGCTACCTTACCGGGCCTGACTGGCACGCAGCATGCTGCATGAGGCTTTACCTCACCGGGCCTGACTGGCACACAGCATGCTGCATGAGGCTACCTCACTGGGCCTGACTGGCATGCAGCATGCTGCACATGGCTTTACCTCACTGGCCTGACTGGCACGTAGCATGCTGCACAAGGCTTTACCTCACCGGCCTGACTGGCACGCAGCATACTGCACAAGGCTTTACATCACTGGCCTGACTGGCACACAGCATGCTGCACAAGGCTTTACCTCACTGGCCTGACTGGCACACAGCATGCTGCACAAGGCTTTACCTCACTGGCCTGACTGGCACACAGCATGCTGCACAAGGCTTTACATCACCGGCCTGACTGGCACACAGCATGCTGCACAAGGCTTTACCTCACCGGCCTGACTGGCACACAGCATGCTGCACAAGGCTTTACATCACTGGCCTGACTGGCACACAGCATGCTGCACAAGGCTTTACCTCACCGGCCTGACTGGCACACAGCATGCTGCACAAGGCTTTACCTCACCGGCCTGACTGGCACACAGCATGCTGCACAAGGCTTTACATCACTGGCCTGACTGGCACGCAGCATGCTGCACAAGGCTTTACATCACTGGCCTGACTGGCACACAGCATGCTGCACAAGGCTTTACCTCACCGGCCTGACTGGCACACAGCATGCTGCACAAGGCTTTACATCACTGGCCTGACTGGCACGCAGCATGCTGCACAAGGCTTTACATCACTGGCCTGACTGGCACGCAGCATGCTGCACAAGGCTTTACCTCACTGGCCTGACTGGCACACAGCATGCTGCACATGGCTTTACCTCACTGGCCTGACTGGCACACAGCATGCTGCACATGGCTTTACCTCACTGGCCTGACTGGCACACAGCATACTGCACATGGCTTTACCTCACTGGCCTGACTGGCACGCAGCATACTGCACAAGGCTTTACATCACTGGCCTGACTGGCACGCAGCATGCTGCACAAGGCTTTACCTCACTGGCCTGACTGGCACACAGCATGCTGCACAAGGCTTTACCTCACTGGCCTGACTGGCACACAGCATGCTGCACATGGCTTTACCTCACTGGCCTGACTGGCACACAGCATGCTGCACATGGCTTTACCTCACTGGCCTGACTGGCACACAGCATGCTGCACAAGGCTTTACATCACTGGCCTGACTGGCACGCAGCATGAGGCTACCTCACCGGGCCTGACTGGCATGCAGCATGCTGCATAAGGCTTTACCTCACCGGCCTGACTGGCACACAGCATGCTGCATGAGGCTACCTTACCGGCCTGACTGGCACGCAGCATGCTGCATGAGGCTACCTCACCGGGCCTGACTGGCACGCAGCATGCTGCACAAGGCTTTACCTCACTGGCCTGACTGGCACGCAGCATGCTGCACAAGGCTTTACCTCACTGGCCTGACTGGCACGCAGCATGCTGCACAAGGCTTTACCTCACCGGCCTGACTGGCACGCAGCATGCTGCACAAGGCTTTACCTCACTGGCCTGACTGGCACGCAGCATGCTGCACAAGGCTTTACCTCACTGGCCTGACTGGCACACAGCATGCTGCACAAGGCTTTACCTCACCGGCCTGACTGGCACGCAGCATGCTGCACAAGGCTTTACCTCACCGGCCTGACTGGCACGCAGCATGCTGCACAAGGCTTTACCTCACCGGCCTGACTGGCACGCAGCATGCTGCACAAGGCTTTACCTCACTGGCCTGACTGGCACGCAGCATGCTGCACAAGGCTTTACCTCACTGGCCTGACTGGCACACAGCATGCTGCACAAGGCTTTACCTCACCGGCCTGACTGGCACACAGCATGCTGCATAAGGCTTTTTCTTGGCGAATGCCGCCCCGGGGAAAGCATGGATATCTCCGACAAGTACACTGCTGCTGCTGCTGCTCATGGATGTCTGTCTCCATAGCTGGGGGTTGTTTTGTATTGAGTGAGGTGCCTCTATTAGGCGTAATTCCACCCACTGGTGTGTGTGTGTGTGTGTGTGTGTGTGTGTGTGTGTCTGTGTGTGCGTGTGTGTGCGTGTGTGTGTGTGTGTGTGTGTGTGTGTGTGTGTGTGTGTGTGTGTGTGTGTGTGGGTGTGTGCTGTCACTCTGTGCTCGGAGAGAGAAAAGACCTCCTCAGAGGTATGGTAGTAAAGGGATCATTTGATGGCTAAGAAGGAGATTATCCTCAAAGCGTCTATAGATTATCTGCTTTTTTTTTGTTTATTTGTGGCCCTCCCATTTGTGGCCCCTCCCACGTCGCCTCGCCCTAATGAACGGCCCACCCTGTAGGAGGAGGATTCTCCGAGGGCGTGACATTTGAAAGATGAAGTGTGTGATTGATGAATCCATTGATTGATCGTCGAGTTATTTGTTCATGCACTTGATGAGTGTGACCCCGCTATGCAAATCTCTGTGCAACGCCCCGTAATTAAATGCAAATGAGGCAGACAGACGGCAACGGATCCTTCCTCTCGGCGGCGGCGGCGGCGGCGACGGGGGCTGTCCCTTTGTCCTCGCTAAAACGAATTTCGCACGGATTACCCGTCGCGAGCGTTCTCTTCACGTTTGGCTGAGTTTTCACCGGTGGAAAAAAAAAAAAGAGAGACCCATCTCCGCCGAGTGAATCAATATCGCGTCCTCCTCCTCGGCGCCCATTCTAGTCGGGAAGTAGCAGGTCCTCTCTCCGCCTCGTTGCACACCCAGAAGGGCCGCGCCACTCAGCGCAGAGCAGAGGGTGGATGGGTGGCACACATTCACACAAACAGGAACACGCACACATTCACACAAACAGGAACACGCACACACACACACACACACACACACACACACACGCCTGGATACAGTCTCCCCTTCCAAATGGGTGCCTGCACATCACAAGCCGTAGCCAGGCGGTGTGTTGCACGATGCAGAAGTCATCTGCCATCTTGAAGCAGAGCCATAACAGCGTTTAACCATTTACTCAACAGTCCATTTCTCAGCAGCGTCACGCACTGAGCTGATCTCTGTGCTGCCGACTCCCTGACTAAAATGCCACACCAGAAGCCTGAGGGAGTGCACCCGTGTGACTTGGTAATAGGGGTGGGGGGTGGGGGGGATCGGTACAGCATAGTATCGCGATATTTTGTGTGGCAATATATCGTATCGTATTGAATGCGAAGTATCGCAATATTTCATTATCCAAATTGTCAAGTACAGACAACGTTTATGACAGTGTTGGTCAGTCTGTCTGCTTGACAATCTCATTTTGCTGCAATAGAAATGATTGAAGTGAGATGAACAGCGTGGAAACTTGATCTCATTAGATAAAACAGATGTCGACTAAAGCTTAATTTACACTTATTATAAAGTGTCGCTCAGCACATGGTCGCAGACGAAAAAGAAAGTGTCGCTCATGGTGTTGCATTTATACTTCAGAGGACGTTCGCCTCGGTTCAACGGTCACGTGACACTCGAAGGCTATAAGCAGCTGCAGACAGCCAAGAGAAGAGAGGGAACGAAATGCACAGTGAAACCACCTCGGAGGCAAGATGTAACGTACTTGGCTGCATCCGCATATAAACGGCACACGACCACGCAACTCACCTCCTCGTTCTCTGGGAAATTGGTCACAACGTTCTTTGCGATTTTCACGAAGTCATACATCAAGGACAGGCTGATAAAAATAGCGGGGACACGTTCATTCATTTCAATCGTGCGAAAACTAGCGGGTGGACCCCAACCAAAACAAGGAAGTCAAGCGGGGTAGCCAATCAGACTTGCGCGATACTACGACGTAGTCGGCGACACTAGACATTTCACCAGGTAGCAGGCGCTGCTCGCCGACACTTGAAAGTGTCGACTCAAGTCCTCATTTCTGTCGGCGACCGTTTCAAAAGTGTCGGCAGACGAAAGCATAAATTGGGCTTTAGTGTTTTCCTTTGCCGACACAATTTGCAGTTGAAAAAAGGTAATAAATCGCAATATATCTGGAATATCGGAATACTCGATATATCGCAATACTAGCATAATCGCAATACCATCGTATCGTGAATGAAGTATCGTGATGATATCGTATCGTGGGGGCATCTGGTGATTCCCAGGCCTACTTGGTAACGGGGGTGAAGATGTCCCTCGTACTGTAAAAATGGGTCAGGAAAGACATTGATGTATGGCCGCTTGATCAGCAGTATTCATGGAAAATGTCACAGCTACTGTGCGCTCCCAAATCATATCTTCCCTCCCTTTGCTATTAAGGGCCACTTTAACGTGACCTCTTTTCTGCCCGCTTGTCAGGCCATGATACATTTTATACAGCTGTGACAATGTAACTGTTGTGATACATTTTATACAGCTGTGACAATGTAACTGTTGTGATACATTGTATACAGCTGTGACAATGTAACTGTTGTGATACATTTTATACAGCTGTGACAATGTAACTGCTGTGATACATTTTATACAGCTGTGACAATGTAACTGCCATGATACATTTTATACAGCTGTGACAATGTAACTGTTGTGATACATTGTATACAGCTGTGACAATGTAACTGTTGTGATACATTTTATACAGCTGTGACAATGTAACTGTTGTGATACATTTTATACAGCTGTGACAATGTAACTGCCGTGATACATTTTATACAGCTGTGATAATGTAACTGCTGTAATACATTTTATACAGCTGTGGCAATGTAACTGTTGTGATACATTTTATACAGCTGTGGCAATGTAACTGTTGTGATACATTTTATACAGCTGTGACAATGTAACTGCTGTGATACATTTTATACAGCTGTGACAATGTAACTGCTTTGATACATTTTATACAGCTGTGACAATGTAACTGCCGTGATACATTTTATACAGCTGTGACAATGTAACTGCCGTGATACATTTTATACAGCTGTGACAATGTAACTGCCGTGATACATTTTATACAGCTGTGACAATGTAACTGCCGTGATACATTTTATACAGCTGTGACAATGTAACTGTTGTGATACATTTTATACAGCTGTGACAATGTAACTGCTTTGATACATTTTATACAGCTGTGACAATGTAACTGCCGTGATACATTTTATACAGCTGTGACAATGTAACTGCTTTGATACATTTTATACAGCTGTGAGAATGTATCTGTTGTGATACATTTTATACAGCTGTGACAATGTAACTGCTGTGATACATTTTATATTATACAGCTGTGACAATGTAACTGCTTTGATACATTTTATACAGCTGTGACAATGTAACTGCCGTGATACATTTTATACAGCTGTGACAATGTAACTGTTGTGATACATTTTATACAGCTGTGACAATGTAACTGCCGTGATACATTTTATACAGCTGTGACAATGTAACTGCCATGATCAGTGTTGGGCAAGTTACTTTCAAAATGTAATATACTACATATTACTAGTTACTTTCAGTTGAAAGTAATAAGTTACTTTACAATATTACTTTCTGTGTAGAGTAACTCATTACTTATTACACTACTTTTGCATTACTTTTACCAAAACAACAGCAGCAACAGAATGACATCGCTGCCCCGGAACCATCCTGAAAAATAATTTCAACCGCCTTGAAGTCGGTGTAAACAATCCAACATTCTAAATGTTATTCTTTTCCTTTGTTATTGTCATCTGTAGTGGTTATTTAGATGAAACCACACAGTTTGATTAGGAAATGATTGTATCTTTTTTAAATATGTGCTTTGATTTAATAAAATGTAACTCAATTTGTAACTTGAGTTACTTGAGAAAGTAACTGGTATAATATTACCGAAATCCTATAAGTAATAAGTTATATTACTGAGTTACTGCTAAAAGTAATATATTACATGTAATATGTTACTTTTGTAATGAGTACCCCCAACACTGGCCATGATACATTTTATACAGCTGTGACAATGTAACGATGGTGATACATTTTATACAGCTGTGACAATGTAACTGTTGTCAGTGGATGCCAGCAGGCATCACTGCCTTTTTAACATGAAAAACAGGTTACATAACTCCCACGCCGCAGCGCGTCGCTCACATCTTATCTGAGGTATTCTTCTTCACTCGTTGACATTTTCGTCGGAGTCGGAGTCTCCGACAGGTCAGCGTTATTATTATACTGCGAGTTTCGATGTCACGGCTCCGGTGCAGCAGAGGCCTTTAGAAGCACAAAGTAACTCGGGCGACTGGACCCTTTGCTGAGACAAGACCTTTATTACGCACACCCTCCCAAGACCAAACGCCGGCGATGAGGGGGCATTACCGGCCAGACCGCAGAAAAAGCCATAATCATAAGTCAGCCCTTCTGTTCTGTATTTAACGAGTAGCCTTTGTATCTTCACTACGGCCGTGTGTGTGGGGTTTGCATCTGGTTCTCTCTCGTTTGATTGGATCGGTGTGACTTTCCTGCCGCGCGGCAACGGGACACCCGGAGGGATGAATATTGCATGTCGAATCAAAAATGACAATACATTTAGTCTCGGATATAATCGGGGGCTAATGTGGCGGCGAATCGGCTTTACCGTGTCGTATACTTGCTGCACAGTTTGTGCTCGGAGCTCTGCACATCCTTAGTTTTACGACATGCTGTATTATGCTATATCCCTGACAAGGTCTCCGGATTCATCAAATGGATCCCTCCTTATCCCCCCATCTCAGCTGTGTCATAAGTAAGAGCAGCGGCAGAGAGAGCCGAGAGGAAATCAATAGCGAGGCATAGCACATCCTCACGGAGGCACTGGGCCTCATCATTCCCTTCCCGTTGTGTGGCGATGTGATCCGGGGGAGACATCACATCGGTCTAATTCTGATGAGGCGCTGGATCGGCCCGGACCGGTCTAGACTTTCATCCCTCTGCACACAAAACATGAAAGCACACTTGCATTATTATCATATCAAAAAGGAGGATCGGCAGAGATCCGCAGTGTTGTTCAGAAATCTGCAGGTGAACAATTATTTCAATCTCTAGTCTAATTGAACAGCCGCTGTGGGTTTGTTCGAGCATGGACTTGTTTATAGCTCCCCGCTCTGCTCGGATTCTCTGCAAATCGCAGCTCTGAGTTGTCAATAAGAATCTAAAAATAAGAATCGAGTGCGGAAAGCTGACATCTTCGCTTTACAGAGTAGAATCCGCCCCCCCCCCCCCCCCCCAGCACCGTTTTAGGAGGGGGGCTTCTCAGTGCAGGTGTGATAGAGGTTACACGAATTACAATCAATCACGTCATCTGCATTTCAAAGCTGTTTCATAAATAGCAACTATCTCTCTCATCTTCTCTCTCTCTCTCTCTCTCTCTCTCTCGTTTAGGTGTGTTAACCTGACAGGAAAGCCAAATGGAGTGTCTCCTGGTGTATCTGATAGTCCTCGGCATGGCTGTGAAGGCCCACAAAGTTCAGGTCTGCCCCAAGCGCTGCGTCTGCCAGATGCTTAACCCCAACCTGGCGACCCTGTGCGACAAAAAGGGTCTGCTTTTCGTGCCGCCGAACATCGACAGGCACACGGTGGAGATGCGTCTGGGCGACAACTTTGTCACCAGCGTCAAACGCAGAGACTTTGCCAACATGACCAAGCTGGTGGACCTGACCCTGTCGCGGAACACCATCGGCTCCATCGTGCCCTACGCCTTCAAAGACCTGGAGAACCTGCGCGCCCTTCACCTCGACAGCAACCGGCTGACCCGCATCACCAACGACACCTTCAGCGGCATGTCCAAGCTGCACCACCTCATCCTCAACAACAACCAGCTGATCAACATCCACATCGGGGCCTTCAACGACCTCACCGCCCTGGAGGAGCTGGACCTGTCCTACAACAACTTGGAGAGCGCCCCGTGGGTGGCCATCCAGAGGATGTCCAGCCTCCACACCCTCAACATGGACCACAACATGCTCAGCTACATCCCAGAGGGCACCTTCGCCGGGCTGCAGAAGCTGAAGAGGCTGGACGTGACCTCCAACAAGCTCCAGAAGCTTCCTCCCGACCCCGTGTTCCAGCGGGCGGGGGTCCTGGCCACGTCGGGGATCATGGGCCCCACCTCGTTCGCCCTGAGCTTCGGGGGAAACCCGCTCAGGTGCAACTGTGAGCTGCTGTGGCTGAGGAGGCTGAGGAGGGAGGACGATCTGGAGACCTGCGCTACACCCCAACACCTCGCCGGACGCTACTTCTGGACCGTTTCGGAGGAGGAGTTCCTATGTGAGCCTCCTCTCATCACCAGGCACTCCCAGGTATAATAACTGTATATCGGTATAACTGCACTGCGAGATATAATGCTGGCTGCTAGTAAAAAATATATATATTGCAAGGCTCATCTGGCTTATATTCAATGTGATGCGCACAGAAAGCACAAAATGCCGTTGTGGATTAACAGAATCAAATATCTGCCTCAAAGCTGGCTTGTGGGGCTAACCAAATATTGTTTCAAATACGATATATCATGCAGGGTTTACTTTAGTAATGTAATCAAATTGTGGCGCTGAGTTTGTTTGGAGGAGCTCTTTTTCATGGATTTTCAGTTATCAGAGTAATAGCCATTTAGGTTTATAATGGATCTTCTGCGGCACTTGTTATGCTTTGCAAACAAAACCATTTGACTGCGAATCCTTTCTAAATAATCACAGCTATATATCCTCGTTTACATTCATTAGACTCCTTTCGGATAATTGCAGTGAAACTAAATCTTGACTAAGACTGTTGCATATACGCTCGAAAATTACTCTCATTACTTGACTTCACACGCATGGTAATTTCGTGTTATCTTGATGAAGATGAATAGCCGATGATATTCTCATATCAGACACTCGAGCTTTAAAATGCAACAATTTAGAAATATCGATCATCATTAATTAAGGTATCTCACTCACTTAGGCTGTCTCAACTTCAACAGTTGAGCAGGAGTAGACTAGATTCAGTGCATTTCCCCAATCGGTGCTCCTGTATTTTGTCAAATAGACAAGACGTCCCAGCTCCAACTGTTGTTCCCTTTGCTTTGCCTCAGGAGCTCCGGGCGCTGGAGGGTCAGAGTGTGACCCTGCGCTGTAAGGCCCGGGGCGACCCGGACCCCATCATCCACTGGATCGCCCCCGACGGGCGCCTGATGTCCAACTCGTCCAGGGCCGTGGTCCACAGCGACGGCACGCTTGACATCCTCATCAGCACTGTGAAGGACTCGGGTCTGTTTACACCCAGCGGCTGTGTGCTGCTCGTGTTGTTGACTGAATGAAATGACTTGTTTGCTCGGGTCCACCAGTGGCCCGTAGGACCAAAGTATTTGTCTACATCGGTTAATGAAGTTTGGAGTGTGGAAGTGTGGAGACTGCTGACACACTGGTTAAAGTCACAATGAAATGAAAAATTACATTCTTCCTTTCTTTCTTTTTTACCTTGTTGATTTTCCATGTCATTATATACACCCATTTACAATACATACCAAAGATCATCAAGATTATCAAGTGAAAATGATCAAGTTTTTATTTTCTCTGATTTTTATATCAAAAAACCCATTGCTTTCCCATTGTGGAAAACTAAAAATCAACAAATAAGATCACAGATCCCCCCCCCCCCCCCCCCATCATATACAGTAAAACTGTCTTTCTCTTCCTGACGGATACTGCTATCCCATTGGTTTACTCCACCAAGCACTTTTGATTGATCCTTCTCCATGTTATGTCCCGCTCCCCAACACGCTGTTTCAACAGGAAATACAAGCAAGATGTTCTCAAAATGCCATTTCATTGTGTCTTTAATAGATGTGTGTGTGGCCTGTAGTAGTTCTACTCTGTGTTATCATAATGCTGAATATCATCAGGGAGGACGATAATCTTCTGGGTTCCTGTTCCAGGAACCTTCACCTGCGTGGCCTCCAACCCGGCCGGCGAAGCCCAGCAGACGATGGAGCTGCTCATCGCTAAGCTCCCCTACATCACCAACAACACCATCGTCGAGCAAGAGCCCGACCCGGGGTCCTCCGACATCGCCACGGTGACCAAGACGGGGGCGGAGGCGGGAGGAGGCGTGCCCCTGGGGAACGCAAAGACCAGCCAGGAGAAGAAAGTGGTGATCGCCGAGGCCACCTCTACCTCGGCCCTGGTCAAGTTCAACTTCCAGAGGAGCATCCCTGGAATCCGCATGTTCCAGATCCAATACAATGGCACCTATGATGATTCACTGGTCTACAGGTAGGTGCTAGCAACAACGCATGAGCACGAGGTGTGCTGGCTTTATATGATGACACATGCTGAGGTTATAGAATCCAAACTTGGCAGCGCCAGCGAGGCTCCTTTTTCTTAAAGTGCGGGTGTGTAACCTACAAAACAAAATGTGTACTACCCCGCTTTCGTACGATGACTCTTGAAATCTCACAACCATTGTTTTACCTTTTTATAGTCGACCGTCATAATGTTGAAACTCCGCTGGAGATTCACTCATTAAGAATTGGAACCTGGCTGTCAACGTGATTATTTGCGGTGCCTATTTATTCCATCAAGAAGACAGACTAAATGCGCCGCATCAGACTTTCTTTGAGATTTAATCCCCCCCCCCCTTGTCAGAGTGTATCATTCACTGTGTGCAAAAGCTTGATAATGCCTCATCAACACAATCAAAATAGACTATCAGCACTAAGCTGCAGACTGATGAGAAGATGAAACGGCAACAGTGTTTTACACAAATCTTCAGAGGCTTCACACACCATGCCCGACTGAGAAACTGGCGCACACACACACAGACACACACACACACACACACACACACACACACAGACACACAGACACACACACACACACACACACACACACACAGTTGGAGAAAATATAAGTTCCATGCCATTTCCTATTCAATAAGCTAATAGTTGCCTAATAATTGCATACGCATAATTGATGCTATGAGTTACCATGACATGACATTTCACACATATAGATTCACCCATGGCAGAGGACTTCTCCTTTTGCTGAGACCTTGGTCAGTGCGTCGTGTACCATAACAATTGATAACAGTCTCTCAGTCAGGACTAGGGCTGGGTTCAAAAAAATCGATTCTCCGATTTTTAATCGATTTTCATTTTAATCCTCGATTATCGATTCATATGTCCAGAGATCGATTTTTTTTATTAATTTTTTTTTTTTTTTTTTTTTTAATAAACAGGCTAAAATATTATGCTGTGTGTGGTAGTTGAAACATAGTTTCAAGTTGACGTTTATTTATCTTTGTAGTTGAAACAAAAACATAAATACTGTAGGCTACATGAATGGAAATGTTTGATCATTAATATCTACTTTTAGAAATTATATAGGCTGAAATCAAATAAATGTGCATAATTGTGAAAGTGTCTTTATTGACAGATGAAAAGGCTGTTATTTACCCTTTGTCACCACCTGGTGAGTAAATATATGTGTAACTAAAACCATTAAAATTGACAACAGGTCTGCAACTTTTTTCCCCCGTGTATCTACTTGGCTGGTTGGGAACCCCTGTGTTACATAACTGGACATGTAATTCAGGGTACAGATCAAAAAACATTTTGAAACATATTGAAATCGATCGAATCGGAATCGAATCGAATCGAATCGAATCGAATCGAATCGAATCGAAATTAATCGATTCGCAACCTTGTGAATCGGAATCGAATCGATCTTGAAATTTGAACCAATACCCAGCTCTAGTCAGGACTGCACGACGCGCACACATTCCTCTCCCCTCCTCTCTCCGTTTCTCTCTGCCTTCCTTTGCCTATAAAGCGTATGTCAAATTGTGACATCGCCGCTGAATATTTGGACTCTGTATGACCTATCAGAATGTGTACATTGAGATTCAGTCTCTCCTATAACACAGTGTATAGGAGAATGTATGGTTTTTAATATACTTCTATAATACAGTTCCTGGCTCCTGGTTTCATTCATTTGGTTTATCTAAGCTGTTATAATTATCATATTGTCAAATTCCATTCTCTAACACACACACACACACACACACACACACACACACACACACACACACACACACACACACACACACACAGCACTCTTACATCTCACCCCTCTCTCACTCCATATTGACTGCTGATCATCACTGAGATAATGATAGGAGCATCGTCGCTCTGACACTTTGATCTGACACTTTGATCTGACACTTTGATCTGACACTTTGATCCAAACGGACTTCAAGTCAACAACGCGGCGCGCGGCAGACAGGCGGCACGGGCTGCTGAGTGCAGGAGAGAGGCCCCTAATCCTCATGTTGTCACACGGGAGGGATCCCGCGACGACGCGTCCCCCCCCCATCGTCCAAAAGCAGCCTTTTATCAGTAACGACGTCGGAGAGAATAAATCAAATGTCAGAAAAGATTACGCCGCAGACAGATCGTAAAGAGCCCCCCCCCCCCCCGAGAGACAAATGATTGTCATGTCATTTCATCGCTGCAGAACAATAAAGCGGTTAATCTGATTGAGTCTGTCTCCTGCCGTTTAACCCCCCCCTCTCTCTCTCTCTCTCTAGTCGATATCAGGATTCATCACGGTGCGTTTGGTTTTTTTTACAGGATGATACCCCCGACCAGTAAGAACATCCTGGTAAACAACCTGGCGGCCGGCACGCAGTACGACCTGTGCGTGCTGGCCATCTACGACGACCAGGTGACCGCGCTGACCGCCACCAGGGTGGTGGGCTGCATCCACTTCACCACCGAAGCGCAGTACCTCCGGTGCCACTTCATGCAGTCCCAGTTCCTCGGCGGCACCATTGTGGTTATCATCGGAGGGATTATCGTGGCCTCGGTGCTCGCCTTTATCATCTTTCTCATTGTGCGCTACCGGGTCTGTAACCAAGGAGACGCAGATAAGGTCAGTTTTGCATGATTCCTTCCGTGCGCTCCCTTTATCTGTCGGGGGATTGTTGTTGACAGTGTCGATATTGAAAAGGACGCCTCAAAAGAATTGCTCTCATTCCTCGGTTCCTCTAGTCTCCCCTCGTCGCCCCTCACTCGTTTTCCTTGTCTCTGCCTCCTCCATCTCACTTCATCTCAGGCGCTGGAGATGGGGGACATCCGCTCGCTGAGCAGTGACGGGCAGCTCCAGGGCTGCGGGATCCCCAAGTCCCTGTCCAAGCAGGTGCTGCGACCGGAGAAGAACGACAAGGAGTGTCTGAGAGTGGCCCTGCCGCCCCCGGAGCCGGCCAAGCAGCGACTGCCGGTGGTGGTGGTGGCCACCACCAAGCCCTCCATCCCCGACTGCACCGTCTCCACCTCGGCCGCCAGCCACAGCTGGCACCCGGCCTCGCCCAACACCCTGAGGCCCAAGCGCTCCATCGCGGAGCCCCGGAGCCAAGCCGAAGCTCAGGTGGACGTCGAGCTGCTGGACAACGTGAACAGGAATAACTCCTCCTCGGAGGTCAAAATGGCCGCCGCCGCCGCGGCGGGGGCCGTACCCGGCCAGCCCGTCAAATGGACTGCGGTTCCCCGGGGCCCGCGGCCCCCCCACCAAGCGCCCCGCCAATACATGACGGTGCCTGCGGGGGGCGCGAGGGTGAACCGCAGGCACTCGCTGAACGTGGACTCGTATAAGGAGCACTACTACGTGGCCTACCCCAAAGCCGGCAGCAGTTTGCGCTCCAAACGGAGCCTGTCGATGAGCGGGGAGCTGCCGCAGCTCGAGAGCGCGGCCGACATTCGGCGGGCCAGGGACAAGCTGTCCAGATCCGAGTGGCTTCTGGAGAGCACTTTATGATTTGGAGTTTATGACCCCAGGTTCTCTTGTTTTCTTGGATTGGATTTGTGGGTCGATTTGTGGAACAGACAGGCAGGATTCGATGCCTCGTTTGGAGCTCGTGCGCCCTCTGTCGAGGGACCTGTACGCCTCTCTCATACAGTATATCTGGGGGTGCAGAGCAGACATACAGGGTTATCGCGGGACGCGTTTCACATTTGTTTTCTACCTTATAACCTATCAAAAGTCTTCTTTATAGCGACGTTTGATTGAACTTTGACGAAAGGCACAACAATGTATAAAAGCAACTTCATGTACAAAGAAAAACAACAACGTTTAGTTGTGTGAGGTATATATATATATATCTCCGGACAACGTTAAGTGTTCACGTGGTATTGAATGCAGTAACCTTGGTGGGCATATTGTAACAAAGGAAGACACGGAGGCTGGTCGGGGGTTGTTGTAACTCTCATTGCCTGTTATACTTAAAGTGATACAATCCCTGTAGACTCTTTGGACATGAATCTTGTCTCCGCCTCGACAGACAGATGGTGACATGTCTTAATTACCTTGGCGGTGGGTTTTGGAGAAGAGATTATAAGTGTGCCGCACATCCCAGAGGTGTTGGGACAGAATGTAGGAGACGGAGCCCGGAATCTCTCTCATCAGCACCACTCCAGACACACACACGGCAGCACAATGCGGCATTTCGGTGGCACAAGTCGACTCAGCCTAATACTGCCCTCCGGGTTTTGAATCGATGCATTTTTATCACATAATTACATAAAGGACTCAACGCTGATAGGATTCCTGTCACGACTTGATTTCGAACTGGCGATTGAACCGACGCCCCGACGGCGTGACGAGACAGACAGGTGGCGGCGGTGGACGTGATCCGATATTAAGCGTGGATGAAAATCCGCACCAGGAAAAGGGGACATTGGTTCATCTCCATCTTTTTTTTTTTTTTTTAACTTACCGACGCTATCGTGTCACGCCACGTCGGTGGCGGCCATTGTAAATTAACTTGTCGATGTAAGAGAAACGATAATCACACCCGAGTGCGGGAGGGAGGGAGGGTGAGCTCTTGATTTTTGCTGTTGTTTCTGTTTGATGTTTACAAGTATCAATAAAACGGTGATAAAAGGGACGTGCTCTTGTTTTGTTTTGTTACAGCGATGCCATGATGCAGCGTTGCTTCGCATTAGTCCACTTTCAGCTTGCCTTGTGAATTTGCCCAGCTGCCCAGTCCACCACCCCCCAGTCCCTCGGTCCCTTTTCATAGCGTCAGTAGTCGAGTGCTGCGTCTCGCTGTATCTACATCTACACTATCTCAAGATAAAGCAACCGAAAAACAACTGATGTATCCCTTAGTTCAGTGAGTTCTAGCAGTAATGATTTGGGGGAGGGGACGTTGGACAGCATAACTCTCCCCCCCCCTCCCCTCTGACAGATCTCTGCCCTGAGCGCCTCGTGTGTTTGTTCAAAGGGAAGAGAGGGAAGCAGATGAAGGGGGGGGGGGGGGGGTGGAAAGAGGCCATGCTAGCCACCGGGGACACCTCTCTCTCGCCCGCGCGTCTGACAGCGCTGCTGCCTCTGCCCCTCAGACTCTGCGCCGGCCGGGGGGGATGGCAGCCACTCAACGCTAAAAAGGCACTGCAGAAGCCCTGCCGCAGGAACGAGAGGTTGACCACGCCGGCCGGCCGGCCTCCGCAGCAGCGGTGTGTAACCTGCACACGACTAATGTAGTACAATCACAGCAAATGTCTCACATAGCCGGACTGACGCGATGATGCGCGTGCGTGCGTTATCTGGCCCGGACTGACGTGATGATGTGTGTGTGCGTTATCTGGCCCGGACTGACGTGATGATGTGTGTGTGCGTTATCTGGCCCCGGACTGACGTGATGATGTGTGTGTGCGTTATCTGGCCCGGACTGACGTGATGATGTGTGCGTGCGTTATCTGGCCCGGACTGACGTGATGATGTGTGTGTGCGTTATCTGGCCCGGACTGACGTGATGATGTGTGTGTGCGTTATCTGGCCCCGGACTGACGTGATGATGTGTGTGTGCGTTATCTGGCCCGGACTGACGTGATGATGTGTGCGTGCGTTATCTGGCCCGGACTGACGTGATGATGTGTGTGTGCGTTATCTGGCCCGGACTGACGTGATGATGTGTGTGTGCGTTATCTGGCCCGGACTGACGTGACGATGTGTGTGCGTTATCTGGCCCGGACTGACGTGATGATGTGCGTGCGTTATCTGGCCCGGACTGACGTGATGATGTGTGTGTGCGTTATCTGGCCCGGACTGACGTGATGATGTGTGTGCGTTATCTGGCCCGGACTGACGTGATGATGTGCGTGCGTTATCTGGCCCCGGACTGACGTGATGATGTGTGTGCGTTATCTGGCCCGGACTGACGTGATGATGTGTGTGCGTTATCTGGCCCGGACTGACGTGATGATGTGTGTGTGCGTTATCTGGCCCGGACTGACGTGATGATGTGTGTGTGCGTTATCTGGCCCGGACTGACGTGATGATGTGCGTGTGTGCGTTATCTGGCCCGGACTGACGTGATGATGTGTGTGCGTTATCTGGCCCGGACTGACATGATGATGTGTGTGCGTTATCTGGCCCGGACTGACGCGATGATGTGTGTGTGCGTTATCTGGCCCGGACTGACATGATGATGTGTGTGTGTGCGTTATCTGGCCCGGACTGACGTGATGATGTGCGTGCGTTATCTGGCCCGGACTGACGTGATGATGTGTGTGTGTGCGTTATCTGGCCCGGACTGACGTGATGATGTGTGTGCGTTATCTGGCCCGGACTGACGTGATGATGTGCGTGTGTGCGTTATCTGGCCCGGACTGACGTGATGATGTGCGTGCGTTATCTGGCCCGGACTGACATGATGATGTGTGTGCGTTATCTGGCCCGGACTGACGCGATGATGTGTGTGTGCGTTATCTGGCCCGGACTGACGTGATGATGTGTGTGTGCGTTATCTGGCCCCGGACTGACGCGATGATGTGTGTGTGCGTTATCTGGCCCGGACTGACGTGATGATGTGTGTGTGCGTTATCTGGCCCCGGACTGACGCGATGATGTGTGTGTGCGTTATCTGGCCCGGACTGACGTGATGATGTGTGTGTGCGTTATCTGGCCCCGGACTGACGTGATGATGTGTGTGTGCGTTATCTGGCCCGGACTGACATGATGATGTGTGTGCGTTATCTGGCCCGGACTGACGTGATGATGTGTGCGTGCGTTATCTGGCCCGGACTGACGTGATGATGCGTGTGTGCGTTATCTGGCCCGGACTGACGTGATGATGCGTGTGTGCGTTATCTGGCCCGGACTGACGCGATGATGTGTGTGCGTTATCTGGCCCGGACTGACGTGATGATGCGTGTGTGCGTTATCTGGCCCGGACTGACGTAATGATGCGTGTGTGCGTTATCTGGCCCGGACTGACGCGATGATGTGTGTGCGTTATCTGGCCCCGGACTGACGTGATGATGTGTGTGCGTGCGTTATCTGGCCCGGACTGCGAGCTCTGATTCACCCCAATGGGTTTTGGTGGTGGGATGATGCTGCCCCGATGATTGATTTGTGCAACATGTTGCACCGAGCTGGACCTCGAGGCATAAATATTGGGTTGAGATCCTGGTGGTGGGGGGGGAAAAAAGGTGTTATAGGCTACAGGGAAAAGTGTTAAGAAGTGCTGTGTGCATATACAGCACTGTATACGTTAACTGACGTCATCCAAGGCAGCAGACCCTGGATTCAAGCACTGTGTTGTTCATTATCTCTCGCTCATCATCATCACGAGTGATTAAAATGCGGAGGTGCTTGGCCTGGCCCCCCGGTTCAGTCTTTGGCGACTGCCAGAGGTGTGTGTGTGTTAATAATAGATGCGTTTCTGGGGAGAGGCGAGGGAGAGAGTGAGAGAGTGAGAGAGAGAGAGAGAGAGAGAGAGAGGAGTAGATGGAAGGTTTTGAAACAAATATGGTAAGGGAGGGTGAGAGAGGGATGGAGGGGGTGGAGGAGGAGAGCGAGGGAGGGTGAGAGAGGGATGGAGGGGGTGGAGGAGGAGGGTGAGAGAGGGATGGAGGGGGTGGAGGAGGAGAGCGAGGGAGGGAGGGAGAGAGAGGTGTCGAGGTTCAGTCAGAGCCGGCGAGAGAGAGAGAGAGAGAACGAGGGCACGGAAAGCTGAGAGTATAAGTAAGAAGGTAGCGTGAGCCAAACATAAAGGGAGTGTAAGAGACAGAAAAAGAGCATCCTTTGTAAGGCAGCCATGCGGCTTCAGGGCTCCTCAGTATTCACCGCACCTCCACAAAGAGGGGAGTGGCGGCTGGGGGTTTAGGGAGGAAATGGACCTTGGCTGGAGGTCTGCCAATGAGCAGAGCGATGCGCGCCTCGCGGCCACATCGCAGTCACGTCGACACCGCATGGGCCTGCCCCACTTGCGAACACCCCCCCCCCCCCAATACATTTCCTGTATCTAGACTTCCTTTTACGCCCCCCCCCCCCCCCTCCCCCGTGCTCTCCTGTCCCTTCTGCGCTCCACTGCCTTGTTGCATCACGCTGATTCACTCCCGCTCAGCTGCAAGACCTCGGCATCGCCCAGCCACACCCCCCTGACCCCCTGACCCCCACCCACAGCTCACGCCAGGACTCGCCTGCTTGTGTCTCTGAGTCCACGACCGGTGTTACGCCGAGTTTTGCACCCCCACCTCACAAGTCACCGCACAGCCAGACCGGCCAATCGCCACACAGCCAGCACTGATTTATTTGATAATGCTGCTCAAATGCCACTGGGTTGGAATGATCGTCAAGAGACAATTTGATTAGCCCCCCCTTCCCTTCTCAATAGGAGTCTGAATGTTCCACCAATTAAATAAATTGTCCGCTGTCAGCGCTGGTAATGGACTTGTCATTCCTTTGTATGAGCTTCAGTCTGGTTCTGACGGGGAGAGGTCTCTTTACGGAGCACTTAACACCAACATGGTCACTGATGCCGCAATTGCCTCCTTTGAACGGCGGTCATGATGTGGTGGAAATCACATTCGGGGCATCGACGTGTCCAATTTGTGGTCAATTGTCTTGTTTAAAGAGATCATCGAGCCTATTTCAACCAATCGAACAGCCTATTAGAATCGCGCTTAGAGGGGAGTAATATAGGAATGTTTAATTGAAGAAAGGCCGAGGCGTTTCAACAAGTGTGTTGTTGGCAGCCTTTTGCCTTCCATGCAGCGATTGCGTGTTTCACTCTCTCTGTTACAGCAGGCGGGGTTAGCTCGAGTGCTTTACACATGAGGCATTGTAACCATGATCCTATAGGCTATATGTAGAAAGTGCCTGAGGCCAGATAGTGAATATGACCAATACAGCAGTGATATCCCTCCTCAGGGGGAACACACAGGCGAGGGAGATGGTGCAGTGTGAAATATGCACAGGCAATTCCAAAGTGTCTGCATTATTGAAAGGAGTAAATGGGTCCAGGATGAACATGGCTCATTAATAGTGAATATGATGACGCGAGAGTTAATTGAAATGGTCAAATCAAAACTAAAGACTTCCTCGTTTGCTCAGTCGGCGCCAACAACTGTTACCCCTCTAGTCAAGCTCGTGACTAAAGTTGTTAACTATAGCGATGTTAGCGCGTGGCGTCACGTCCGCAGCAGCAGCGCTATTATTTAGTTTAGCATTGTGTGACTTTGGGAGTTCAAGGGTTTTGGGAGAATGGAGTGATGAATTTTTTATCGACTCTGCTTTTGAGTCACCGATATACCAACGAGATCAAGACAAGAGAGAAAAGGGATTGGCCATTCTTTGAACTCCCGTTAGAGAGCGGAGGAGTTAGTGAAGGTCAAACGCCGTTAGTGAAGGTCGAACATCATGCGGTGCCGACTGAGTGAGTGACCTCCACGGAGTCCATTCAATTCAAAGGGGCTTTATTGGCATGGGGAGAAAAACAATATACTGTAGATATACTAAAAAATATACAAAAAAATATATACTAAAGATATACTAGAATAAAGAACTGTGTAAACAGAGCTGATAGAGTGACATTGCAAAATTGCAATCAAATATATAAACAAGAATGGGTCAAATTAATTTTTGTCATGGCGGGGTTTTAGCTTGATGTATTTTTTTTAGCATTTTAATATAATTATTCTGGCTCATTAATTTTAATCTCGTTGTCTAGGGGTTTGAATGTTAATCTATATTCTATAAGCTTCTATACACCCCAGCTAATCCAGCCATGAACACTTTTGAATGAATGAACGAGTTAATGTTATTATTTAAATGGCACACCGGGCTAGGTTACACTCATACAGGCGAGCCTCATCTGCTTCAATGCTGTGCCTCGGTGCGCCGTCACGGCTCCGCTGTGGGTGTAGACCCCCTCCGCCTGGCACCGCCATCACACCACTGTAGGTGTAGACCTCCTACCCAAACCAAACAGTCTTTCCTTCTGAGATTAGTATCCAAACTTCTCCCCAAAACATGCCATTATGGCTTAATGACGTTCATACCCATGCTGTCCTAGGTGTCTGAAAAACAGTCTCAAACATTTCACCTGCACAGGTGAAGCCTGTTCCCTAAATTAGACATGAGGCCCGCCCACCTATCCGGCAGCCAATAACATTTCCCCACATCCATTCAAAATCCATGGCTGGTAGATTGACAGCTAAGCTAAATGATGAGATCTTACAAATGATGTCAACGGATTGCACTGTAACATTTAGAAATACAAACAGTGGTAGGCCACCACAAGCTCCTTGATTTTGCTGATATTGAGCCTCGATCAGGTGATTGTCGTCGTATCGTGTGATGAAGATCCCTATCAGGCCTCTGTAGGCTACTCCTCTGTAAAAAACAAACAAAAAATATGAAAACAGCATGTTTCCCACTGGAATCATAATGTCAATAGTGTAACTTCCATTTTGAAAAAATATGAATTAAATTAAATTCCTTCAAAGTCTTCACTACATATATAGTTTCATGTTAAATCAATTACATTTTCGTGTTCAAATCTTTATTTGGATATAGCAACATGATACCTCCTACAGTAGGCCTATGATGAATTCACTGACAGAGACCCTGTCAGCGAGCCAATCGCGGTTTCACGAAACACACCATCATCTCATGAGATTGACGTGTGGTTGGTGGGCTCTGTATCATCAGATGAGACTGACGTGTGGTTGGTGGGCTCTGTGGGCTCTGTGGGTGGATTTTGACAATTCATTTGGACTCTTCAAATGTGAATCATGAACAAGAATGACTTTGGTACAAATTGGACGTTGGTTACTATATTTACTGAATATAATGAATCCTAACGAAATGTCATGCCCAATTTGGGTTCAGTAAATTAGCTGGTTTTCTCTCAAATGTAATTACATTTCTGTAAAATAAAATTATTGTTTTTAATTATAGGAAGTAGGAACCCTTTCAGAGCACTCTGAGATTGGGGGGGGGGGGGTTGTAGTGGGAAAATGTCTCTGGCCTCGAGGAGAGAATGGTCTTGAAGAGCAGGCAAGGCCGGCTGGAGCCTTTCTGTGATACCCCTCAATATGGTGCATTCAATATGTCATCATCATAAGCGTGTCCAAGTTTCTCAGCTGTTGGTTTATTTCTGAGTTGCGTGAAGTTACAGTGCATAGGATAGAGTGAAGAGGAGAGAGAGCAAGTGTGTCTTCATACAAATTCTGTTGACATATATTATAGCTATCAGGGAGAAGCCAAAACACAAGCTACCATCCGCTTTTGCCACCCTTTCCGAGGTCATCTCAACCCCATTCTCCCTTTGGAACATGGCCTGTCTCCATTCGGCTTTTCCCACAATTAGCCAATATCAAAATCATGTACCAATATTAAAACAACAATATTAAAACAACATCCAAAGTTCCATATCCCCAAAAGGCAGATGGCCCGCCCCTCATTATCCCTTCTTTAACATCCGGCGCTTCCGAGGAACGGCCACCGGTGTTTCAAAGGTTCCAATCCCTCTACAGTGTCAAAGCATCATAGCATGACCTGCTGTAGTCTTTGGTTGTGTCAAAGCATCATAGCATCATGACCTGCTGTAGTCTTTGGTTGGAATGAAAACTGGCAGACTCAGTCCCCGTGGCATTACAGTATTGGACTACAGCACGAGCTGAACATCTCAAAGGCTTCATGCACTGAGGAACATGATGCAATGTAGAGTAGGAGGAAAGGCTGGCTAGAGCGGTTGGCTTCAACTTCTGACAGCAAAAGGCAATTTGAATACAAGATTTAGATTGTTTACAATACTGCATTCAGTTTAATGTACATTTTGAGTCAAGTAGATAATTGAGGCAAACAATGTTAAATGAACACAGGGATCTTGATTTAGTAGGCTACTGAGTATTTGAATGAACAATTAAAATGGGCTAAATGGGTGGTGTCTGTGGGCTCAGTGTGCCAGTGTGGTTCAGCCATGGTTGTGATGTCATCAGTGATGATGTCATCAGTGATGTCACTTGAGCAATTGTGATGTCAGTGATGATGTCATCAGTGATGTCACTTGAGCTCGTGATGTCATCAGTGATGCTGTCATCAGTGATGATGTCATCAGTGATGTCACTTGAGCTCGTGATGTCATCAGTGATGCTGTCATCAGTGAGTATGTCATCAGTGATGTCACTTGAGCAATTGTGATGTCATCAGTGATGTCACTCGAGCAACTGTGATGTCATCAGTGTCTTTTTTTTGGTTAAAATTGGCTAAGTGGGCTCTGTGGTGGCGGTGTCAGTCTCCAGAGTCTCCAACCTAGGAATTGAATGCACGTAGCGCACAAGATTCCTAGTTCGTTAAAAAAAGGGTTGAATAACAGCATGTTTGGATCTAGCTTCCAAACAGTAACTGATGTCTATTTGAAATTATATAATTGATTTCAACCGTATTGCCCAGCCAGTATACCCTATTTGTTCTGTTCTCTCTCTCCCTTCTCCCCCTCTCTTCTTTCTCTCCCTTCTCCCCCCCCCCGTCTCTCTAATATAACAGATTGTTCAATCCTGTTCAGTGATAGTGCTTAGCTCTGGCTCAACATACTAAAAGACACATTCTCTGTAAAGCCTTGACTTGTAAGAAAAGAAAGAATACGGATAAAGAAGTCAAAATGAAAAATACTCCAGAGGTAAACAGCAAAGTCACACACAAAGTGCCACGGCCACGTCCCACTGCACACACACACCAGATTTGGCTTGATCTAAACCCAGATTATCCTGTGCCCCCCCCCCCTGAGGGGTTCCCACGCTGAACGAACAGATGCTTCGTCCTCCTCCTCCTCCTCCTCTCCTCTCCTGCTGCCTCCCCTCTGTCTCGCTTACTTATGCTCCAGGGTGATGGACGACAAACCAGGCTGGCTGGCTGCAGTTTACACCAGACATACCAGGCACCATTAGGAACCATTTTCGCCCCATTTTGCCTGATAGCTGCTATCGCTTATAGCGGTGATTTGCTCTCTGCCTCTGCAGTGAGCGTCCCAGATGATGGATCTGCCATTGATTGCCAGTGCTGCAGATCACTAGGAGGAGAGCAGCAGCAGCAGCAGCAGCAGCAGCAGCAGCAGCAGCGACTGAGCAGTTCTGCCAGTCCAGCCACAACTGTCTATCAGCGGCTGGTGAAGGGCGAGGGGGGGGGGGGGGGGGGTGGGACGGTTAAGTCTCTAACGATCCCGCTCACAGTGACTTAGTAAACGTGCTTATGCTAATCATGTTATCGCTACAGGCATCTATAATGGCGGCTACAGGAGAGGATGCTGTTGGGAGGTGGTGGACCCCATATGGCTTTTGCTCACTCATCTCAGACACATCCCCTTGGTCCCAATTTAGCCTACTGTTATATCAATGTGTGCTTGCCTGGATATATCACTGGGCCTCCTCCTCACACGGCGAGATCACTCCAGATACACACGAGACACACACTGTATGTATGGCTTTATGGCTGTCATATCAGGATTATGAGTCGACGGTTGTACCTATTTATTGGTTATCCCCATCCGAGTGCTGTGCTTGTTAAGTTGAGATATCAAACTATTACGCTATGTCTCATGTAACATGAATTTCACACTAATTGGCCAGAGGGAACACAGGCTCTCTCTCACACACACGGGGGGATACGGACAGAATAATCAGCGCGACGGCCCCTCAGCTGTTGTTTGATCACTTGTCATCCAGCGCGCCTAATGGGACAGTGGTGGTGCCGCGCAAATCGAGAATGTCAGGTATGGCTCTTCATAAACAATGCTTTAATAAAGGTCCTTATGCATGTTTGTGTGTGTGTGTGTGTTATGTAAACACACACACACACACACACACACACACACACACACACACAGATCACACCTCTAGTGCAGTGATTTTTAAGCGTAGAGGTTGGACGTGATGAGGATCCTGAAATGAGGCATTAATCAAATATGATATGAGATATGATATGTGATAGACATTCGCTGGTTGATTAGAGAGAGAGGGAGAGATAGATAGATGGAGAGAGAGGGAGAGATAGATAGATGGAGAGAGAGGGAGAGATAGATAGATGGAGAGAGAGGGAGAGATAGATAGATGGAGAGAGAGGGAGAGATAGATAGATGGAGAGAGGGGGAGAGATAGATAGATGGAGAGAGGGGGGGGTAGATATAGACTGAGGAGATAGAGAGAGAGAGAGAGAGAGAGGGAGAGATAGATAGATGGAGAGAGGGGGGGGTAGATATAGACTGAGGAGATAGAGAGAGAGGGAGAGATAGATAGATGGAGAGAGGGGGGGGGTAGATATAGACTGAGGAGATAGATAGATGGAGAGAGAGGGAGAGATAGATAGATGGAGAGAGGGGGGGGTAGATATAGACTGAGGAGATAGAGAGAGAGAGAGAGATGTACTGGTAGCCTATATATAGCCTACAGAGGGAGTCAGACAGGGAGAGAGAGAGAGAGAGAGAGAGAGAGAGAGACAGGTAGGTAGCCGCAGGGTGAGACAGAGAAGAAGAGGCAGAGATACTGTAATGTACATACAAAGAGAAATGGATACAGGGAGAGGGGGGGCTGAGAGAGAGAGGGGGCAAGGAGATTGGTATATCAGGTATATAGGGAGGGAGGGAGAGAAGAGAGAAGACAGAAAGAAAATACCTATATATTGGCGGGCTAAAACCTGCCCGGACATCTACATCCTTCACAGACAGCTCTCAGATGTGCAATAAGTGTTTTACATGCGGGCTGAGAATCTGCTCTGCTGATGCTGACAGGGTGGAGTGTTCCAGTGCTCTGCGTCTGCAGCAGCAGTCCTGCTATTCAGGGGGTATTTTTCTCTCTCTCTCCCTCTCTCTCTCTCTCCCTCTCTCTCTCTCTCTCAGCCTCTCTCGCTCCCTCCTCTGTTACCTTGGCAACATATTTTCCTGCATGGAAATAGCAATCTCTATCTGTGGCCACCGCGCGAAGCACTTGAAAATATTTTAAACGTGTCTAGAAACAGATTTAAGTTCAGAGATTTGATCTGACTGCAGATGAAACCGAGCTGTGCTGAAAGGATGCTGCGCACGTTACCATCCATTTGGCTGTGAGACAGCTGGGAGCCATGGAAGAGACAGGGAGCCATGGAAGAGAGAGGGAGCCATGGAAGAGAGAGGGAGCCATGGAAGAGAGAGGGAGCCACGGATGAGTCGAGTATCCTATAATAGTGATGGACAGACTATTGCAGGCCTCTTGCAGGGTAAACCACCTAAAATTACATTTTGCTCAGCTCCTCAACTAGAATTGAGTTTACTTGCCTTTTTGGATTGACATTTATGACCTAAATTCATAGTAGGCTATTGCCCTAAACCCAAATCATAATGTCAAACTGGTGTCAGAAGATGGTATTTTCGAGGGGAAGAAATATAAATATATTATATCCTATAAATATAAATTAATGTTAACTAGGCTATATTGGGGCTGTATTTATATTTATGCTATGCCTATGAGAAAATCAGTTTACCCAGCACAGGCGCACACGAGGCACCGATGAGAGAGAAGAATCCTGCAAGGATATTATCAAGAAATGTAAAATAAATAATAAACCACAGAGGAGCTGATTGGGTCGATCTGTATGGATTTCCTGATTTAAGTCTACATTCACAGATGAAGGGTTCAGCGCAGCAGGCTGCACTGCTGCCGGGCTGCTCGCTTTGGTCCAGTGTGATAAACCTTTGTTTTAGAGAGAGAGAGGGGGGGGGAGAGAGAGAGAGAGAGAGAGAGAGAGAGAGAGAGAGCTGATGAAAGAAAATTTCAGGCGTGTAGAGATTGTGGGTGAGATCACACTCTGCTGCAAATAGCTGCTAGAGCATAAGACAAGACTTGGCCCAAGAAGCAGGGAGAGAGAGGGAGGGAGTGAGAGAGAGAGAGAGAGAGAGAGGGAGGGAGTGAGAGAGAGAGAGAGGGAGGGAGAGAGAGAGAGAGAGAGAGAGAGAGAGAGAGAGAGAGAGAGAGAGAGAGAGAGAGCATCCAGGTTAAACACAGCATAGGATAAAAAGCAACTACCTGGGCTCCTGGGAGGGAGAGAAGCCGTAATGAAATAAGCAGCTCATCTGTGAGAGAGTGAGTAAGTGAGTGAGAGAGAGAGAGAGAGAGAGAGAGAGAGAGAGAGAGAGAGAGAGAGAGCAGGTGTTGGAGGCTTGACAGACTTCAGCTGCATAGCAAGTAGTGCATTTACACTCCCCTGCCTTTGTCAATCAAAACAACCAATCGCATTCGAATAAGTGCTCCGTTAGAGCAAGAAAGAAAAACAACAGGAGACCCCCAAGTGGAATCATGGGCGCGCGCGCGCACACACACACAGACGCACACGCGCACACACACACACAGTCAGACTGTTGCGTCTCAGGTAGAGAGGGAAGTGCATCAGGCTCTGAATTTCAAGCAGCGAGCCAGCTTGGTTCGGTGTCTAAAAAGCCGATAAGACATCAGGAATGTGCACCTGAGCTGAATCAATGTATGTCTTCAGGGGAGAGGAGAGGAGGGGAGAGGAGAGGAGAGGAGAGGAGAGGAGGGGAGAGGAGAGGAGAGGAGGGGAGAGGAGGGGAGAGGAGAGGAGAGGAGAGGAGGGGGGCGCACTTGGCTCCCTTTTGCTTTGCTTGGTAACCCTTAATAAAGATCTAAGGGGTTAGTTAACGCTTACTTATTCATGCTGACTAAAACTGTTCATTTAGTGACCCTTATTGTGGTGTGTTACCCTTTTCTTTGACCCTCAGACTGTGAGCCCTGTCTGTACATACAGTGAGGAGGAGACATGCAGAGGATCAACTCCCACCACCATTTGAATGCGAGACGCAACTCTTCTAACGAGCAGGCTGTGGTCACGGCCTTTCAATCACAGCTGATCCCTTCGTTAATTCAATAAGGCCGGGCGCACACGGGTTCAGCACCACGGACAGCGCCGTCTGTCACCCCTGGTTAAGAGACTTTACAACTTCCAGCCAATAGGTGGCAGTAAAAAGCTGGTGTGGGCGGTGGAGTCCGCAGCATGGGTGACAAGGATCAGGCTCAAAAGGCTTGCTGGCCGGCCGGCCGGCAGCAGCTTCTTTGGCAGGCCGCAGTGTGCTAATCCTGCAGCCTGTCTGAGCAGAACAGCCAGGAAGTTGAGTGGAAACTCCCAATTTGCCAGTTTAGAAGGAAATCACACTGAGCCACTGCAGCGTTTAGAACGTGTGCAAGCTAAATATGAACGAAGGCAGACATTAGGGGAATTTATTTCCCTAAAAATAATTATACATAATATATGCATGGGATGGCACATGGCATATTCCCCCAACCAGAGGAAATTTAGACATGTAAGAATATTTAGACTTGATCACCATCGGCAGGCTGGAGAATTATACGCTTGGATAATTGCAGCGGTCTATCCATTAGCACTAATGTATATATGAGAAAGCATTTGCATAGCAAACGCTCGTCAGTCAAAAAGATGCACTCGGTAAACGCACTCGGCTATTTCAACAGGGTTGGAATGACCCATTTTATTGTGGGCAATTGAGATACATGGGTGTAAATATCAACAAAGGAAAGTTAATGGTGGATGTCTGTACATTACATTCTAACAGAGAAAGTGATGCTCTCGCAGTCCATTTATGTACGTTGCAGATGCGTTAACTGAGATAGGCTCCGAGTAAGTTCACATTACTCATTTCATCCCTGTAAAGACAAGTCCATAGAAAAGATAAAGCAACTCATGACTAAAAGTTTAATTGGTTAACACTTTAAATCACTCCTCTATCTATGTCAATAACTTCAATACAATCATACAATACAAGTATACAAGGTTATTTTGTGGTTAGAGAAAAATACAACCAAAGAAGGTACTGTATGGAAATGCAAACATTTTTTTTTTAACGTCTTCATTTGAAACGGGGTCACACACTTTCATATCATAGGTACAGATCTCAAAATGCAGGAGGGGGAGAAAAAGAAAATCATAAATTTAGGAAACATAGCCCAAGTTAAGTGTACAATATGCACACTTGGGAGGAAAATAAAAAATAAAACCTATGCAGCAAATTTAATTTATAGTAAATTAAAAAATGACAGATTGCTGTTTCTCTCTTCGCTCTTTGTGGTAAAAATAGTATCTGATGTTTGTCCATGGGTTCCATCTTCTGGCAACTGAGCGCCAGTGGAGAAAGGACAGTGAAATTGGGAAATAGTCACCGTGTTCCTCAGCCAATACAACAGCAGAAGAAGGGGAGGGAGGAAAATAGTTGAATTTCACTATTTTTCAAGTCTTTTACTCTGGTTTATTTTTTCTTCTTAAATCATAAAGTCTCAAGCTTTTCATTCCGTCTTCAAAACGAGATTTCGCGTGTGTTGCTAAGATGCATTGCGTTTTGCTTCTCGCTGTGTGTTGAGTGTGTGTGTGTGACTTGAGGCCGGTGAAGTGCACTCTCATTGGTTGTTTTTGGCTTTGGCGTGTGTGAGGATGTGGGACTTGAGGTTGGTCGACTGGGCAAACTTCTTATTGCAGCCGTCAAATGGGCAGACGTAGGGCCGGTCTCCAGTGTGGATCCGCACGTGCGTGCGCAGGTTGAAGTCCAGAGAAAAGCGTTTGCCGCAGCCCTCAAAGGTACACTGAGGAGGAGGACAGAGGGGAACAAGGGGAATGATTACTCAATGATTACTCAAAGTGGATGAGGCAGTGTCTGAAAAACCAAGATTATTTTTTTCCCTACCAAAATATCATAATTCTTCACAGAAATCACTGTGTACAGAAGCAGGTACTGTGTGTTCATTTAAAATTTGCTCACTCACACAATGGACCATGTTTGCAATTCATCACAAAGTGCAGGATTCAAATGACAAGTAAAAGACTATTTAAGCACGCTACTCGAATGTTACCGTCTCAAAATTTTAGCAGGCGCCAGGAGGGCGACAAATATTGATCTATGCACCAAAGACAAATTATACTGGCATTTACCGTTTGCTGCTTGTTATTTTCGGGACCCTGCAAGTGAGCAATTAGTTGTTTGCCGGAGTCACGTTTCAGACTGAAAACATAACTTGTCTGAGATGACAGGTGATGAGAGGCGGACCTTAGTAGCATGTCGATGATTTTATTTGACAATTCTGGGCACCTGATTTTTCTTTGGCCAATCCTGGCGTGTTCCGCCCCCCAAATCGAGTGGGAATCAGCGTGTTGTGGCGCTCTCCTCGGGAAGAGCCAGGTGACGCGAGGTTAGTGGAGCTACGCGAGTTAGAGCCGCAGACAGCCAGCTGCCTTTTGTGCGGTGCGGAGCGGTGAGTGCAGCCCGTCGGCCTGGAATCTCCGAGGGGCCGGCGTGTGAATTCGGCCTTAACAGCGTTAACTATCGTGATCCTGGAATGCGAGTTTAACGAGCCAGTTACATTTCTTTGCCTTAGACATTACCGTTTGCTTTATTTTGTATGTGACATACAATTGGCCAAATTAGTAGTTAGTTTATGGGCTAGAAATTCTGCCAGATTACAGACACTAGGCGCCATTTTCTCCTTCATTTGGAGGAGAAAATTGTCCTGAAATAAAGATTGATTGACAGCTGCCATATCGTGATCGGTCGTGATATGATTGGTTGAAATGGGGTAGAAATTTGATAGTACTATGTGACTTCAGCAAACTGTAGATTACTGTTATGAATGAAATCTTGAAAAATAAACTGTTGATGTGAAAAAGTGTGAAAAACTAAAGAAATGGGATTTTTGTGATTTTTTTTGCATACATTAATACATAGGTGCACTGAATACCCAGGTATTTGAACTAAAATGAAAAAAAAACAAAAACATTTTTGGGTTTAGCTCGACTTTAATTTTTTTTTTTTTTTTAATATAACTGTGGGTGCGGTGTTTGTGCCGATGCCAACCTGGAAGGGTTTCTCCCCCGTGTGGACGAGTTGGTGACGTTTGAGTTTGGAGCTCTCCACAAAGGCCTTGCCGCACTCGGCGCAGACGTGCACGCGGGGTCCGTGGGTGTGGAGGTGCTTCCTCATAGCCGAGTTATCCCTGAACATCTTTGTGCAGCCCTGGAAAGACAGTGCAGCACGGGGGTTAGCAAAACACCACAACTCTCATCATGGGGTTTTAACTCTTAAAATGTCCCCGCCCCCTCTCTTGTACACAAATACAAATAGAAAATGTGTTGTTTTGTATCCTTTGCTTTCATCAGGTTTCTAAACAATATATCCAACTTTTCTTTAAATTAGGATCCTGAACAGGGGTGACACTTCCTTTCAAATCCTCCACGATCATACCAACTACTCTGCCCACAGAGCGTGGAAACCTCAGCACATTAGTCAAGCTAGGGTTCAAATAGAGTTTGATTTATCTTGTAAGCACACAGAAATCCATACAGCGCAGAGCTCCCTCCATGCTGCAATGACCTTTCATGAAATTCTTGATTTCACGGAAGATAACAAAGCAACAACATAAGACTACTAATCCCACAGAGAACCATTATATCCATGGTAACAGATGCTAGTCAAGTGGTGGGAAGCCTTCTCGAGTGGCTGGGTCAGCACACTCACTTTATGAGGGCAAGCTATCGTCCTGGGAGCGTCGTCCTCTTTGATTTTCCTGGGCTTCATCCTGTTTAAAAAAACGACACGGGTCAAGAGTTTAATAAACACAAAACAGACATGCGCGCACACACACAATCAAGGCCGACCCTTAACACAGAGCTTGAGCACAGTTGATCTCCCAGTCCAGTTTAGCTGTCGATTTCAGCCCCCCGGTTAATCAATAGCCAGCAGCAGGCAAGGCTTTCTGTCAAGGTAACCGTTGCCTCACTTCAAACTGTATACTAGGGCTGCTCAATTATGGCAAAAACCATAAATCACGATTATTTTTGACTGATATTGCGATCACGATTATTTAACGCGATTACTCATTGACGTTGGCAAAATCATTTATTGAACTTGAAAAAACTTTTTACTGAATTTCTTTTCAATTTTAATACGACTTAACTGTAAAACAAAGAAAAAAAGATAGATAAATAGCCTAACTAAAATAAATAACACAAAAAAAGTATTGTTTTTATTATCTTGTTTTCATAATTGTGGGAAGCCAAAATTGAAATTGAGATTAAAATTTGATTAATTGCACAGCCCTACTTTATACCCCAGGTGGCGGTTACAAAAATGCCATGTGGTTCTGTGGGACCTTGTGAACAAACTATGTTATCTTAATATGTAAGCCTGCTCTCAAGTAAACTGACCAGAACTTACAAGGCTGGGTTTGGGACCAAAAGGCCATAAACTCCTACAGTACAGACTAGAGAGCAATTCTGGATTCTGGTGAATGCAATAAGTTACTTTTGGACAGCACTGTTATGAGCATAATGTTGTCTTGTTTTTCCAGATAAACACTTGCAAAAGAGTGGTGATTGAGTGCAGAGTGCCAGGGACAAACTATTCTCGTAGTCTAGCACCAACACCAATTCATTATGATTCAAGATGTACTTGCATGGTGTTATCTTGCTGCACAAATGACAACCTTTCCCTGAGTGAAATATTCGTTCTGGGACGTGTCAATTGTGTGTGTTTCTCAGGAAACAGGTGTGCTTGCTTAGGGATAACAGGCACAATCAGACACACACACACACTCACCTGGCAAACTCGGCCAGCTGTTTGGGGTCTGACAGGTCGATGCCCGGGATGCCGCCAGGGGGCAGCTTTTTCCCCGTCATGTACTCAGAGTAGTCCGGAGAGGAGTTCTCCCCGATGATCTGCTCTTCTACCACTGACTCATGGTCAATGTCTTCATTTTCACCTAGAACACATTGTAGAGACTGAACCGATAACATACGGATATTTCCCTAGCCTAGCTACACGAGAAGGCCAAATACATCTGCAACCGCCTCGGCCAGCAGACTGACTAATAAGTCATTAACGTGACATAAAATGCTTTTTTTTTTAATTATTATTATTTGAACACCAGATTTAGATAGCTATTACTACTGATAAACTAACATCTTTGTCAATATTAGTCCATCTGCTGCGGCTCATAATGGCACAGTAATGATCAGTAACATAAAATCACATCGCAAATTGAAAGCTGCAGCACAAGCAGCAACACAGACGGTGATAGTACAGCAGGCTATCTGGTTAACCTACTATCACCAGCAGCCATGGCTAGCGAAACGATTTGCTGGCTAAATAATAGCTGGGAACACATTTATATTCACAATAAACCCCCCGCACATCCCGCATTATTGTCCAGGTGCACGCCAGCTGCGGGTGGTGACCGTATGTGCGCCACAGTTTGCGGCCTGCTGCTATCCTAAACCGCAGCAGTCTGCTCTCTCTCTCCCTGGAGCGCCGCCGCCATGTCTGCCTGGCCGTCGAGCGATCGCCATTTTTCGGGCCGCCGCCATACTTACTAGTCTGGGGGAATATGGCGGCGCCCAGCAACAACTAAAAACATGGCCTCCCTTCAAAACAAAAACATTTCAATCTGACACACAAGCATCGAAAACGTGCATTATTTGGCGCTTTGCTTTGGTGGTGCGACGGACCACGTCTCCAGGAACTAGTCTGGTGCAGGAGGACAACGCCCTGCAACAAGGCCTCATGCTAACGACCGAGCATGAACAATGCGCTGTGCAGAGCTAACTAACGTTACTGTGTGCCTAGAGCTGACAGCCAGAGCCCGGCTAGCGTTTACTTACCCGACGCCCACATTGTAACAGAGAATTCCCCCTCCAGTGTCTTTATCTGCACCTGCTTCTGCTCCCATTTTCTCCCGCTAGCCTCTCCGCTTAAATAGCTCTTTTTCCCCGCTTTCTTCCCGCTGCCGCCGCCTCCTCGTTTCATCCGACCCACTGAGCTCTTCCCGGCCACAGTCACCAGAGTCTGCTCGATGTACTCGTCCTCCACGCCGGGCGCAGGCACGGGGATGAGGATCTGGTCCTCATAGCCTCCGTCCCCGTGCATGTCCGAGTCGTCCCCGCCGACCACCTCCTCTCGGGTCTGCACTAGGATCACCTCCTGGTGGTGGTGGTGGTGGTGGTGATGGAGGTGGTGGTGGTCCGAGACCAGCGGCTGCAGCGCGATCATGGGCTGATCGTCGTCGTCGTCGGTGTCCTCGTCGTCTCCCTCGTCCACCACCGTGGTCTCGATAGTTTCCACCGGTATCGTTTCCACCTCGATCTCGTGGAGCTCCACTATCTCGGCCGGCATCTCCGAGCCGTCCGCCTCGATGTAGAGCGTATCCCCGGATGCCATGTTGAATTCCGCCAGCTTGCCTCTCTCATTCACGCCGTGTTGTGTTCCTCGGGTTTTTTTGCTCCACAAACACACCCCCTGCTCCTGCCTGGCTCTGTCTATCTCACTCTTCTTCGATAACAACTCTCTCTCCACTCCCCCCCATACGTCCCACACCAATTCTCGTCGCCAAGAAGCCACTACGCTCTCATCATGAAACATCGCGAGACCTCGTCGAACCTGGTAATAACAGGGGGTTCCCCAACTTTTCCAATGCTGGAGACCACTAAATAGCTACTGTATCAGGTCCCCTGATTGTTCGTCTCAGGAGCCTCAATCTGAATATACTAGGAATCTCGCGCTCCCGATCCCTAGGGTGGAGACTGGAGATAATGTGCCACTTGTCCCTTCTCCCACCACAGCCAGGAAGGATTGATTACATCACTGATGACATCACAATTGCTCGAGTGACATCACTGATGACATCACAATTGCTCGAGTGACATCACTGATGACATCACAATTGCTCAAGTGACATCACTGATGACATCACAATTGCTCAAGTGACATCACTGATGACATCATCACTGATGACATGACATCACAATCGTACGTACAAATCTCTCTTTCTCTCTCTATATATATATATTATGAAATATAATGTGTACATACAGTAGCCTAATTTATGCTGTAGGCTATGCAGGGAGAACAGTGCAAGTGCAACCTCTGGTGAGACTATTCGGTCATTCTTCTATCCTGTTCTCTCACTGGGCTAAATTATATTAAATGCAATAATACAAAATGTAACTATTTCTAAATAGCCCCCCCCCCCCCCCCCCCCCACACACACACACACACACACTGTGGCCCCCTCCAGGAGTGTCCTATTATCAATATACAGTATACCATATCTACTTTCTGCTAATACATAAGGTAGAAATCCCCACCACCACCACAATACAATAAGACTTGCATCTTATCGCACCACAGATAAAAGCCTTATTGCAAATACATAACATGTTGAGTCACTGTCTCTGAGAAGAGTTATTATACAGGTTATTCACCTTATTTCTATTATCAGTTCTGACCTGTTCTGATCTCCAGGTGGCAGAATGGAGACAGACATATTCTGCCTCTGCTACAAAATATGCATGACCAAAGCTGAGTCTGAAGGGGAAAACCTCACACGTTGCTCTGATTTAGTAAGGCCTTTCTGCTCTTGTATGAATCAACATTTGTCAACATGAACAACTCCCTCCCAAAGCCACACTGCAGAGAACTAGCACTAATCTAGTTTGTTCTGTGTTAAAAACCCATTTACATTCAATTGAACTGAATCAAGTATGAATCATCAATTCTAAAGCGAATCCATTTCTCTCACATTTGTGAGCTATTATGTGAGTTAATCTAGCAATATGTGGCTTGTTTTCTCATTAGTTTCAGTTTATTCAGCCCGCCATATGGCACAACATGGAAGGCTGTGGAAACATCAGATACCCAGTAGCTATATATAAGATACTACCGATTTTGTATTACGGTAATCTGTAGTATGGGCAAATGAGAACCAATTTTAATCTTCCAGATAGATAGATAGAGAAATAGATGGATGGATGGATGGATGGATTGATCGATAGGCAAGAAGGTAATTGGCATACTAGAGTTAAAAAAAAAGCAGTAGGCCTATGTAAAATTTTGGCTAAATCAAATCTAAAAGGCTGCAGAAAGCTCATATCACAGCTTAAGGATTTTATGAGTGCAGAAGTTATTTTTTGAATGTATGAATTTATAACCAAATGGCAAACCTCGGAGGAATTTAATAGCTGCAAGTTATTCTGACGACGTACATTTTGCAATAGCAGCCATAACACTGCCAGAGGGAAACTAAATACTATACATTGAATCATTTGTATTGTTTATCTCTTGAATCTACTTAAATGTTTCTGGAGAGCAGATATAATAGCGTTGCAATAGTCATCCTATTACTGTAACAACATTGTGACACTGTGACACTCTGACACTACAGCATCCTAACACTGTGACACTACAGCATCCTAACACTGTGACACTGTGACACTACAGCATCCTAACACTGTGACACTACAGCATCCTAACACTGTGACACTGTGACACTACAGCATCCTAACACTGTGACACTACAGCATCCTAACACTGTGACACTGTGACACTACAGCATCCTAACACTGTGACACTACAGCATCCTAACACTGTGACACTGTGACACTACAGCATCCTAACACTGTGACACTGTGACACTACAGCATCCTAACACTGTGACACTACAGCATCCTAACACTGTGACACTGTGACACTACAGCATCCTAACACTGTGACACTACAGCATCCTAACACTGTGACACTGTGACACTACAGCATCCTAACACTGTGACACTACAGCATCCTAACACTGTGACACTGTGACACTACAGCATCCTAACACTGTGACACTGTGACACTACAGCATCCTAACACTGTGACACTGTGACACTACAGCATCCTAACACTGTGACACTACAGCATCCTAACACTGTGACACTACAGCATCCTAACACTGTGACACTACAGCATCCTAACACTGTGACACTACAGCATCCTAACACTGTGACACTGTGACACTACAGCATCCTAACACTGTGACACTGTGACACTACAGCATCCTAACACTGTGACACTCTTGTATAACACAAATCAAGGCATTGTCACAGGCATGAGTGATTTGTGTCACAGTTCTGTGTGTTACAGCAGCTGTAACATGGCACCCACAATAAGCCCAAGGCCTCACGTCAACAGAGAGGCATTTCAAAAGTATTCAAACTGAAAGGAGAAGTAACGACCAGACATAAGCGGCAGAGTGGCATCGAAACAGCACACAAACAGCCATGAAATAGACAAAATGAAAGAGACTGCCTCATTTATCCAAGACATTGTTCACAGTTTTATTTGAATTCATTTTAAACTTAGTGTGTATCTTTTTTTTTTCCGTTGTCAAACCAGGAAGCACTTTGTCATAAAAGGAAATAATAAAATGAACAATACTTCACCATATCCTTGCAGCCAATAAACATTTTATTAACAACATGATCACAAATGGTCTGGTGTATTATTATTTTTTTGTTCATAAGATTTGCAATATCCAAAGAACAATAGTTTATTCCACCCTCTGTTTCAGGTCATAATTCCACACACAGCTGTGTTGGCGAAAAGGATTAAAAAAAAATGTGTTTATTAAAAAAAAAAATCCAGGTCAGATGATGAGAAAGGAATTTGCATGTGCTTGTAATCGTATCTAAAACAAAACCAAATGAAAACGACCAATATAAAATACAAAAGGCTGACATAAAATGATGTGCAATAATGTTTATCACCATTATCATTACTATCATATTCTCATTATCATTTCCCCATTATTACCATTGTACTCACTAATCTACTACTACTCATATTAACATCATTACATTGACAATGATAAAAATGATAGTAATAATAATGAAAATGATAGCAATAATAACACAATTTTAAAACAACTTCTGAAAAGAAGGGGTGGGGGGGCGGGTGGGAAACATTAGAATTTGATCCATTTTCCTTTAGGCCGAGGTCAGAGGAGCAAACTGAGCGAACAGACAGACAGAGACTTTAACCCATTGATACCTGATGCAGCATTTGTGTGTGTATCCCTTTAAGACCGCGAACCGCGTTAACGCGGTTCGCGGTCTTAAAGGGATACGCACACAAATGAGGGATATACACACAAATGCTGCATCAGGTATCAATGGGTTAAAGAAATCAGAGTAATCAGTGCGAGAATGAGAATGTGTGCCCCGTTCACATTTTCCTCTCCAAACAAAAAAACCAAACCAAAATGTTAAAGAGACATTTCTGCAGTGCCGCAGCGACGTCGCCACACACCACCGCAGCACAAACAGAACGAGCAAGATGTCACAGTTTGGGGGCCTCCGTTCCGTTCCTGACTCCTCTTCCTCCGGGCCGCAGCAGCTGCTGCTGCAGGGGCGATGCTTCCAAAAGGTGGGGGCGCGTCGGGGGAGCTCTGAAACATTATGTCGTGCTAATTCTACTGAGTTCATGTCTAATGGCTGCAGGAGACAGACAGACAGACAGACAGACAGACAGAGAGAGAGAGATAGACAGAGAGAGACAGACAGACAGACAGACAGAGAGAGAGAGAGAGACAGAGAGAGAGACAGACAGACAGAGACAGAGAGAGAGACAGACAGATAGAGACAGAGAGAGAGACAGACAGACAGAGACAGAGAGACAGACAGAGAGAGAGACAGACAGATAGAGACAGACAGACAGACAGAGAGAGAGAGACAGACAGAGAGAGACAGACAGACAGACGGAGACAGACAGACAGAGAGAGAGAAAGACAGACAGAGACAGACAGACAGAGACAAACAGACAGACAGACAGACAGACAGAGAGAGAGAGACAGACAGAGAGAGACAGACAGACAGAGACAGACAGACAGACAGACAGAGAGAGAGAGACAGACAGACAGACAAGAGAGAGAGTTAAGGTGATGATTCAACCTCAGGGGACAGAAAGGACATATTGCATTCAATGGGCATGTACATTGACAATTACGACAAAATGTAAATAACAAACATGGCAAGACTTAAACATGTGGCATGGTCACAATGTTAAAATTTTATCTGTAAAGTAAATAATGTAATAACTGGTCAAAAATGTAATAAAATATCCCTCATGGGTTAAAAATGTAATTTGTGTATTAATTTGACATAAAAATGTATTGTGAGCTTTGCCTCATAGAATCAAAGTTTTCCAGGAGCAGGTTGTTCACTAATCTAAAGAGTCGGGACTTTGACATTTGACTCGACTCTGACAAAACCTTCCCATGCAGGTCAATCAGTGTTCAGGCTGCATTTATTCACTATTCAGTTGTCTTGTCTGTCTAAATCTCCGGTGCCACCTAGTGGTTGCAGCTCATCTCAACTACATTTTCTCCTCTCCTATTTGCGGTCTTCCATTTGATCATTTCCAGATGAAGTTAACGCAAATTAGAAGAGAGAGAAACAATGATCCAACACAAATGGCCTGGTTCTGTGTGTGTAGAGGAAAGAGAACGTACCATCGATGATCTCGTCCTTCACTTTGTGCAATTCACGGACAACCTCTTCCAAGATTTCCTGGTGAAACACAGCAAAGCATCATCATCGTCCATAACGGATGTCAAACATATTTGCAGATTTTGTCAGGCAAATTCATTTTTGGAGTCGTGAAAACAAGGTGGTCAAACTGGCAAATAGATGAAAAGACATGTGAACCATATAGCCAACTGACTTTGGGTAAATGTGCAGTTATTACTATATATGTGTTCCTTTACCTGTTTCATTCTATCCAGGTCTACGCCGTCTGTGTCACTGCTACTTCCCACAGGTCGTACCCTACATCATAAGAAAAAAAATCACATTATATTAGAATTATTCTATTATTATTATTATTATTATTATTTCTATTGCTGTTATTGACTCCACAGACATGTTTAAAATGTCGTGGTGCTTCCAGCTCTCACCTTGAAACCAGCAATGACCTCTCAGCTGAGTTCGCTCGGTCCCACGGCTTCTTTGCGCCATCTACAGGACAGAGCAGGGCACAACGTTGGGCACAAACAGCAAGGCTCCACTCACTGACATCTCCAAGGAGAAGATCCCGCATTCTTATTTGATCAATATGAATGTGGGATCATTCATATTTCTCACTGGGGACTGTGACTCAAAAAACTAAGGACATTGGCTTTGGTGAAATGCAAGCATGAGTTTGGTAAATTGTAGAAGAAAAGAGAATGGCCCCAGAATGTATCTCTGTTAAAAGGAGAAATCCACCAGCGGACACTCTTACACTGTTGGGCTACGTTCACACAGCCATCCTTAGTGCTTGAATCTAATCTTCTCCCCCCTAAGTGACTCAGGTCAGCCTTTTTCATGACTGTGTGAACAGTAGCCTACAAGTCACATTGAAAGTTACTTTTTTAAAGACGACCTGGGCTACTTTTCAAATGTGGAAAAACATCAGATGCGGATCTGATGTTTTGGAATGTGACTCCGGTGTGAACAGACATCTGGCTCATATCTGACTTAATGCTTCAATGTGACTTTTACATCATTCCAGAGCGACATTCGTCACTATTCTGCGCTGGCGGGAGGAGGGAGAACGAAGCGGGCAGATTGTGATTACAAACATGGAGGACAGCTGTGAGGGAGCTAATCAGTGGAGGGACAGTGAGGTTTTATACCTTATAAGTATTAGCAAGAAGTAGCAGCTATTGCTCCACAGAAAGCCATTATTAAAATTGTGTCTCTCTTTCTCCTCTTCCTCGCTATCATCTGCTCCCGTATTCGCTGGTTTCCACTGCACAATAACTTGTAAATTAAACCATAAACAACAGATGAAACAACATCGTCAGCTACCGCCATGTTTACTGCCGTCTTCTTCTGGGTTTACATAGAACAGCAGCGTGCTGCGTGTGACGTTATTGTTGTTCTTCTGCGCATGCGGGTCACTTCAGGTCCGCGATCCTGTTCACACCGGAGTCTGATATGGGCCACTTTTAAAAAGTCTGTGTGAACAGCCACACAAAAAATCAGATGTGAGCAACAAATCAGCACTAAGGTTTGCTGTGTGAACGTAGCCTTAGATACTGTATCATTGATTTATGTTGTTCGCTGCTTTCCAGGAGTTCTTGTGTGATGTAGTGTTCTGATTTACTACTTTTGGTATATCCACTTTCTCTCGTCTTGCCTCTTCTTCTTCTTCTACTCCACTTAGTGATTTGTGGCTTCGATAGGTGCAGAGAGCGATAGCGATAGCGGAGGAGAAAAAGTGTCACACCTCTTACTAAAAATGCATTAGACCCTGTGTGGCTGCATTGGACTGTGCATCATATCGAAGCTGCTCTCAGTGGAGAAACTGCAGCTATCTCTGCTTCTTCTGGGATGGACTTCTCCCTGTATGATTGTCAGTGGAGAAACTGCAGCTATCTCTGCTTCTTCTGGGATGGACTTCTCCCTGTATGATTGTCAGTGGAGAAACTGCAGCTATCTCTGCTTCTTCTGGGATGGACTTCTCCCTGTATGATTGTCAGTGGAGAAACTGCAGCTATCTCTGCTTCTCCTGGGATGGACTTCTCCCTGTATGATTGTCAGTGGAGAAACTGCAGCTATCTCTGCTTCTTCTGGGATGGACTTCTCCCTGTATGATTGTCAGTGGAGAAACTGCAGCTATCTCTGCTTCTTCTGGGATGGACTTCTCCCTGTATGACTGTCAGACGTCAGTCTAAAATGGCGAGCGTAGAAAGAAGCACTCACACTCTGATCCTGAGAGACTGACGCACACCAAATGTACCAATGTTGGTGTAGCATTCTCCCTATCTTCTCTGTATGTATGTATTCTATATATACATTCTTACATAAATATACATCGGTATAGAGACTGTATCAACAACACCAAAAATCATTCTCCATTTTCTATGGAGTCTGCCTCAAGGACCTCCACAGCACAGTGAGGCTCACCCTATTTATTATACAGTCTATGGGCTCACCTCTATCAAAGTCTGGTGTTAAACCAGTCAAAGACCTGGGCCTGAGAGAATTGAATGTTTGCTTGTGCCTATGGTTTGCTGTTTGCTGAGCCTACAGGAGACTCCCATCCCATACATAATACATTGTGCTTTGTGTGTGTGTGTGTGTGTGTGTGTGTGTGTGTGTGTGTGTGTGTGTGTGTGTGTGTGTGATGGCGCTTGTGTGTGTGTGTGTGTGTGTGTGTGTGTGTGTGTGTGTGTGTGTGTGTGTGTGTGATGGCGCTTGTGTGTGTGTGTGTGTGTGTGTGTGTGACGGCGCGTGTGTGTGGTTTTCTCACCTGTGGCATTCTGTCCACTCCGAGTGCTGGGTGAAGGAGAATTTGGGTCATCCTGGAGGAAAGCATGAGAATAAACAGCATCAGCACCACTGTCATCACCATCACCTTCACCATCATCATCATCATCATCAATTTGTTTTGTGGTATTATGTTTTTTTTTTAATCAAGTAAAGGTTTCTCTTCTGTGTGTTTTTTTTTTAAATCATTGCAATATGTCAAGTTCAATCAAGTTTTTATCACTTTATGATTTATGTTTTTTCTTTATGTTTTATCAATATGCAAATAAATTAAAAATATAATAAAATAGTACTAATCCTCATCACGCCCATCATTCTAAGCACCACCAAACAGCCTCCTCCTCCTGCAAGTTTCACTCACATTTTGGCTGTCCTCAGGCTTCTCTGAAGCTGCTTTCCTTCTGGGGGCAAGAAGAGGCCTCAAGTAAGAACCAAGCATTTGCTGATTCATTCAAGCCAAATCAGATCAACAGTGATAACCAGTGCAATGATCACGGATGAGTCAGTCACACACTGTGTGTTGAATACAGGGTTCAGTCTAGGTGTAATGTGGCTATAGGAATACAGGGTTCAGTCTACGCGTAATGTGGCTATAGGAATACAGGGTTCAGTCTACGCGTAATGTGGCTATAGGGAATCCATGGGAAATGGCTTTGAGGCTTCCTTGACTCAATGCTCTGACCTTCGCGCCAACAGAGCGTTCATCTCCTCCATCAGTCCTCCGCTCCCTCCACTTGTTCGGTTGGCCTCGTTTTTGGTGCCTGAAGAGGAGCTGTCCTCAGGCTGTGAGGAGAGCAGATCAATGTGTGGATGAGTTGAGTTGAGTTGATTAGTTTATTTGACAGGGAGCATATACAATAAGACATTAATCCCCATAGGGGAAGAGATGCATTGTAACAGATTTAGCCATAGGCTAATTTCCATCTGGAGTCCCTGGGCAGGTGGATTCAGAAGCCATTCAGAGTTAAGAAAACTCAATAAAATACATAAAGTGAAAACATGCAATATCTTACTGAGCAAAAAGAAGGACCTGCAATTAAACAGGTAAACAGGTAAACAGGTAAACAGGTACACATTCAAGGTTGGAAAGTTTTTTATGTTACTGGGTAACTTATTCCACTCCTTTATTGCTTTAAAGGAGAAAGCAGTCTGGGCGAATACAGACTTTCTCAGAGGAACGTTACAGTCCCCTCTCGATGCAGACCTTAGTGCTCTAGTTCTTCTCATCTCAGAGCAGGACTGTACATAGGTTTGCAATGGTGGAGGGGCAGCATTGTGGAGTATTTTATCAATTAAACAGAGGTCAAACAACGTAATTAAATAATCAAGGTATGAAGGAGGGACCCTCCTTCATTTAGCTGCATATCATT
>NC_139630.1:24148585-24158585 GCF_964638095.1 Poromitra crassiceps
TTCTGTCCGGCGTCGCTCCCTTTTTTGGTCGTTTTGTACCATTCAATATTTATAACACACATGCTGTCAACTGAGCACGTGCAGTCAAGCCAGGAACTTTACCTTGCTCTCTGAGCTTCTATCTCATCCGACGTCGGGCCATTCTGGACTTGGCGCTGCACAGCTGGACCTACAGACGGAGGAGAGAGAGAGAGAGAGAGAGAGAGAGAGAGAGAGAGAGAGAGAGAGAGACAGAGAGACAGAGAGAGAGAGAGAGAGAGAGAGAGACAGAGAGAGAGAGAGAGAGAGAGAGAGAGAGAGAGAGAGCTGACATTATTATCCCATTACAGGTGCTGTAATGTTAGCAGAAATTAGTGTCAATGAAGACAAATAGTGAATTTACAGGCTAATGAAAATGTTTCCCTGTGATCAATTGCAGTTGGAAGCTTTGCGTGAAAAATAAATCTTCACTGGCAGTGAAGCTTTAGTAACCATTTAACAGCTTGTCTGTCTGTCTGCTTAGCTGCAAAGACAAGACTCTTTCCTTGATCCAGATCTGACTGTCAGGGTTCCCATGGGTCTTTGAAAGTTTGTGAATGTGTGTGTGTGTGTGGGGGGGGGGAGCTCAAGGCCTTGAAGGTTTTGAAAACATAAATGGACATAGGTCATTGAAAGTGTTAACCCTTGAATTTCTATATTTTGTGCAAGAATAGAAATGTCTTAGAAACGTCTTTTGAATTGTTTGTACTTAACGTGTAACAGAACGGTAAAAATGTTCCGTTTTCTAACAGTAATGAACGTTTTGATCCGTGTCACAAACGATGCCGTGTCGGCTGTAGGGAAGGAAGGGAATTGGACCCGGAAAGAAGGTGTGGGAACCCCAATGATAGTGGATGAATCCACTGTCACTTGTATGTCACTTTCATATCAATCAATCAATCATCCTTTATTTCAGACACAATTGGGTCCATAAAGAGACCTACAGTACAGTAAACAATATAGGAAACATTTAGAAGTGCATTAGAAACACACACGCTCTTGCCCCAACAATGTGACGTTGTGGAAAACCGTCAAAAGGAATAAAAAATATAAATTAAAAGATATACAAACTTTGGCGCCAGTGTTTCCAGAAGCATGATGTATATCACCTCATATCACTCTTAGTTATGTCAACAAGAGCCATTATAATCTGATTGCTAGACACTGTCAGTCTGCCCATAAATTTAAAGATACAATTTCTCAGAACAGTGACTTGTCGACTTCTTGCACTGTGCTACTTCTAGCTCCCGTTCTTGTATAATAAATAATGTGCCATTTTAAAAAGCATATATGTTACATAGGTGAATAAACAAATTGATTTTGTTGATGTTTTTATTGTCATAGCCAGGCTGTGGTTAGTGTTTGCACAGCAGACACACACATAGACTGATCCTCGTGTTACCCACATCGCTCTATTGAGGATACATGACCCCTCCATTGGATTCACAATACCATAGCTGAACTGCTGTCTGAGAACAATACACCTTTGGCACACACACACAAGCAGGCAACTCCCATCATAGAGACACACACACACACACACACACACACACACACACACACACACACACACACACACACACACACACACACACACACACACACACACACGAGTCAGCCACAGAACCCATAAATGTTACAGCTGTGGTGAAAGGGGAGCCAGTGACAGAGGGCCTGTTGGTAAGTGTTAAGTGTTATGTCAACTAAAAGCAGGGTGGCAGTTGGGATGAGGGAGGTCTGCTGTGTGTGTGTGTGTGTGTGTGTGTGTGTGTGCGTGCTTGCGCGTCTGTGTGTGTGCCTGCGTGTGTGTGTGTGCGTGTGTGTGTGTCTGCTGTGTGTGTGTGTGTGCGTGTGCATATGTGTCTGCTGTGTCTGCTGTGTGTGTGTGTGTGTGTGTGTGTGTGTGTGTGTGAATGTGTGCGTGCGTGCGTGCGTGTGTCTGCTGTGCGTGTGTGTGTGTATGTGTGTGTGTGTGTGTGTGTGTGTGTGTGTGTGCGTGTGTGTGTGTGTGTGCGTGTGCGTGCGTGTGCGTGCGTGTGTATGTGTCTGCTGTGCGTGTGTGTGTGTGTGTGTATGCGTGCGCGTGCGTGTGTGTGTGTGCCGCCCCCTCTGCAAGCAGACAGGAGGCTTTAATTGGAAACAGAGGACATTCCGCTGGCTGTGGTTGTGCCGCAGCTCCTGTCTGTAACATCTGCTGCCGGGGTCAAAGTTCACAGACAGAGGAGCACAATGTCAGGATAGGATCAGTTATTGAAGTAAAAAAAAAAGTATAATAATAATAATAATAATGGGGCCAAACTTATTGTAGCACACAAAGTTGTTTACCTCAGATTGAAAACGGTAAAGACATGAGAACAGGGGCATAGGCAGAAATTAAATTATGGGTGGGCCTGGATAAAATTGGTGGGGCAATTGCATGACGAAATTTTGCGCGAGAGGCGCGCAAAATTCCTAGATGTCATGAACGACCAGGACACCCTAGCAGAGAAGTGATCAAGTACAATTGATGGAGAAAACAGGGGGTGAATTGGGGGGGGCGGGGGGACTTGATATATATTTTTTTATGATGGGTAAAGACAGAAAAATCAAGTGAAACATGCCGTCCCCCAGAAATGATGCAGGCGACGCTGAGACCAACCAGCAGTAATCATCCCTCTCAATTTCAATTTAAAGTGTCAAATTATAGTGTCCACATCAGCCTGATTACTGTCATTTTTCAAACGGCAGAACACAGTGACACAACACATTACCCCCCCCAAGTGGAGTCCAAACGGGGTCAGCGGTGTCTGCGATTTGAGAGTGAAAGATTCTGACCTTTGACCTTTGACACAGGAGAGGAGACTTCTGGGACTGGAGATGAGCAACATGTTCTCCTTCTCTAAGGAGCAGCTTTGTGTATCTTCTCTCTCGCTCTATAGTCTCTGTCTCTTGCTAATGTGATATGTGCTACAAGGCAATTGTAATGTAATCCATTTAATAGCATCAATGAGACCTAATAGATGGAGGGATGGATAGAGAACGTTATTAATTTACGACAGGATAAGATGAGTGACTAGACGACGCGTCACTTTAGGGATGACACTCTCGAATCCGTGTGACTGAGACTCCTCTCACTTCTCAAATCCTCGCGGACGATATGTTTTGCGCTGTAAGCTTTGTGTTTCTCTTGGCACCAGCCTCCTTTTAGAATTGAAGAATTAATCAAATGAAACAACTTATTCTCCTCTTTGCCAGTATTTGTAGAAGTAAGTGGAAAAAACATCGGCATGTTTAACGGTTTCATTCCCCTTTTGATTGAGATCCTTTGGCTAAAAGCCCACCATGTCCTTGGGGCTCGTTCACCTGATCAATCGGCTCGGCTTCCAAGAATCCTTTGTCGAATAAAAGTCGTCCCTTAAGGTCCTTACACATCGGGAGCGTTTTTTCCGTGCGATTAATTCGCACGTCAATAATATTTTCCGAACGTATATCAGTCAATGCAACCGTGCATACCAACGGCGAAGTTTCGCTGAGCGTTATTGCGGCGTTTATTTGTTCGAACCACGGTCGATTTTTCAGAAATTTGCTTCCGACGTGTACACATGACTGTGGCTGTGATTGACAGGTGAGTCAAAACTCGCATCGCAATTTCGTGCCGTATATTCGCATCGCTCTTGATGTGTAAGGACCTTTAACGTCACGGGTTTTTACAACTCTACCTAAAGACGACGACGCGCTTCAGGGTCGATACTCGCCCGCGACGTCACCCTCTACTGCACACGCCTAGTGCAGGTGACTCAGTCTCTACTGCACATGCCTAGTGCAGGTGACTCAGTCTCTACTGCACATGTCTAGTGCAGGTGACTCAGTCTCTACTGCACATGTCTAGTGCAGGTGACTCAGTCTACTGCACATGTCTAGTGCAGGTGACTCAGTCTCTACTGCACATGTCTAGTGCAGGTGACTCAGTCTACTGCACATGCCTAGTGCAGGTGACTCAGTCTACTGCACATGCCTAGTGCAGGTGACTCAGTCTCTACTGCACATGTCTAGTGCAGGTGACTCAGTCTCTACTGCACATGTCTAGTGCAGGTGACTCAGTCTACTGCACATGTCTAGTGCAGGTGACTCAGTCTCTACTGCACATGCCTAGTGCAGGTGACTCAGTCTCTACTGCACATGTCTAGTGCAGGTGACTCAGTCTCTACTGCACATGCCTAGTGCAGGTGACTCAGTCTCTACTGCACATGTCTAGTGCAGGTGACTCAGTCTCTACTGCACATGTCTAGTGCAGGTGACTCAGTCTCTACTGCACATGTCTAGTGCAGGTGACTCAGTCTCTACTGCACATGTCTAGTGCAGGTGACTCAGTCTCTACTGCACATGTCTAGTGCAGGTGACTCAGTCTACTGCACATGTCTAGTGCAGGTGACTCAGTCTCTACTGCACATGCCTAGTGCAGGTGACTCAGTCTCTACTGCACACACCTAGTGCAGGTGACTCAGTCTCTACTGCACATGTCTAGTGCAGGTGACTCAGTCTCTACTGCACATGTCTAGTGCAGGTGACTCAGTCTCTACTGCACATGTCTAGTGCAGGTGACTCAGTCTCTACTGCACACACCTAGATTCAAGATTCAAGATTCAAGATTCAAGATTTTTATTGTCACTCCATGGTACAAGTACCACGTGTGAAATTCTTGTGCAGTGGACTCCGTTTACGACATAGTACAAATAGGCAACAAGCAATAAGTAATAGGCAATAAGAAATAGGCATCAATAAGCAATAAGACAGCAATAAGGCAATAAGAAATAGGCATCTTATAAGCAATAAGACAAGTCGGTGGCTTATACGACAGTGGCATATTCATTGCACATAGGTGCACATGTCATGTGCATACGTTAGACGTGTTCAGACATTCCAAATTCGACGTTTTATACATACATGTGCAAATAGCATGTACCTTATTAAACATACACTTAAATTTACAATTAAACGTTAGGCACCTTATTAAACATACACTTAAATTTACAATTAAACGTTAGGCATCCGTAATAGTAGCAGCTGCAGTACGGTACTGCGGTACGACTACTGCACTATTTGTGCATATTTAGGAGTCTCGTGGCCTGCGGGAAGAAACTGTTCCTCAAGCGATTTGTGCGTGTTTTTGGAACCCTGTATCTCCTCCCTGAGGGTAGCAGGGAGAACAGGCTGTTGTGGGGATGGTTTGTGTCTTTGATGATCTTCAGGGACCTCCTGAGGCACCGCTGGTTATACAGTTCGTGCAGTTCTGGCAACTCGTCTCCTGTTACGTGCTGGGCCGCGCGCCTCACCCTCCGTAGCGCCCTGCGGTCCATGGTGGTACAGTTCCCGTACCAGGCGGTGAAGCAGCCAGTCAGCAGGCTTTCAATGGTGCCTCTGTAGAAGTCCCTGAGGATTTCTTTCCTTAGCCCAAAGTGCAGGTGCAGTGCAGGTGACTCAGTCTCTACTGCACATGTCTAGTGCAGGTGACTCAGTCTCTACTGCACATGCCTAGTGCAGGTGACTCAGTCTCTACTGCACATGTCTAGTGCAGGTGACTCAGTCTCTACTGCACATGCCTAGTGCAGGTGACTCAGTCTCTACTGCACATGTCTAGTGCAGGTGACTCAGTCTCTACTGCACACACCTAGTGCAGGTGACTCAGTCTCTACTGCACACACCTAGTGCAGGTGACTCAGTCTCTACTGCACATGTCTAGTGCAGATGACTCAGTCTCTACTGCACATGTCTAGTGCAGGTGACTCAGTCTCTACTGCACATGTCTAGTGCAGGTGACTCAGTCTCTACTGCACATGTCTAGTGCAGGTGACTCAGTCTCTACTGCACATGTCTAGTGCAGGTGACTCAGTCTCTACTGCACATGTCTAGTGCAGGTGACTCAGTCTCTACTGCACACGCCTAGTGCAGGTGACTCAGTCTCTACTGCACACACCTAGTGCAGGTGACTCAGTCTCTACTACACATGTCTAGTGCAGGTGACTCAGTCTCTACTGCACATGCCTAGTGCAGGTGACTCAGTCTCTACTGCACATGTCTAGTGCAGGTGACTCAGTCTCTACTGCACATGTCTAGTGCAGGTGACTCAGTCTCTACTGCACACGCCTAGTGCAGGTGACTCAGTCTCTACTGCACACACCTAGTGCAGGTGACTCAGTCTCTACTGCACATGTCTAGTGCAGGTGACTCAGTCTCTACTGCACATGCCTAGTGCAGGTCACTCAGTCTCTACTGCACATGCCTAGTGCAGGTCACTCAGTCTACTGCACATGCCTAGTGCAGGTGACTCAGTCTCTACTGCACACGCCTAGTGAAGGTGACTCAGTCTCTACTGCACATGCCTAGTGCAGGTGACTCAGTCTCTACTGCACATGCCTAGTGCAGGTGACTCAGTCTCTCTCTACAGTCTCTAGGGACGGCATTAGCTCGGGAGGTAGAGCGGGTCGGCCAATGACTCAAGGGTTGGCGGTTCGAATCCCGCTCCCTCCCAGCTGTTGTCGTTGTGTCCTTGGGCAAGACACTTAACCCTCATTGCCTCGTATGAATGGGTATGAATGTCTATGAATGTTGGTGGTGGTCGGAGGGGCCGTAGGCGCGAAATGGCTGCCACGCTTCTGTCAGTCTTCCCCAGGGCAGCTGTGGCTACATCACCCGTAGCTTACCACCACTGGTACGAATGGTGTGAATGAATAATGATTCCTGTGAAGCGCTTTGGGTGTCTTGAAAAGCGCTATATAAATCCAATCATTATTATTATTATTATTATTATTACTGCACATGCCTAGTGCAGGTGACTCACCCTCTACTGCACATGCCTAGTGCAGTTCACTCAGTCTACTGCACACGCCTAGTGCAGGTGACTCAGTCTCTACTGCACATGCCTAGTGCAGGTCACTCAGTCTACTGCACACGCCTAGTGCAGGTGACTCAGTCTCTACTGCACACGCCTAGTGCAGGTGACTCAGTCTCTACTGCACATGCCTAGTGCAAGTGACTCAGTCTCTACTGCACATGCCTAGTGCAGGTGACTCACCCTCTACTGCACATGCCTAGTGCAGGTGACTCAGTCTACTGCACACGCCTAGTGCAGGTGACTCAGTCTCTACTGCACACGCCTAGTGCAGGTGACTCAGTCTCTACTGCACATGCCTAGTGCAGGTGACGCAGTCTACTGCACATGCCTAGTGCAGGTGACTCAGTCTCTACTGCACATGCCTAGTGCAGGTCACTCAGTCTACTGCACACGCCTAGTGCAGGTCACTCAGTCTCTACTGCACACGCCTAGTGCAGGTGACTCAGTCTCTACTGCACATGCCTAGTGCAGGTCACTCAGTCTACTGCACACGCCTAGTGCAGGTCACTCAGTCTCTACTGCACACGCCTAGTGCAGGTCACTCAGTCTCTACTGCACACGCCTAGTGCAGGTCACTCAGTCTACTGCACATGCCTAGTGCAGGTCACTCAGTCTCTACTGCACACGCCTAGTGCAGGTCACTCAGTCTCTACTGCACACGCCTAGTGCAGGTCACTCAGTCTCTACTGCACACGCCTAGTGCAGGTGACTCAGTCTCTACTGCACACGCCTAGTGCAGGTGACTCAGTCTCTACTGCACATGCCTAGTGCAGGTCACTCAGTCTCTACTGCACACACCTAGTGCAGGTCACTCAGTCTACTGCACACGCCTAGTGCAGGTCACTCAGTCTCTACTGCACACGCCTAGTGCAGGTCACTCAGTCTACTGCACACGCCTAGTGCAGGTGACTCAGTCTCTACTGCACACGCCTAGTGCAGGTGACTCAGTCTCTACTGCACACGCCTAGTGCAGGTCACTCAGTCTCTACTGCACACGCCTAGTGCAGGTCACTCAGTCTCTACTGCACACGCCCAGTGCAGGTCACTCAGTCTACTGCACATGTCTAGTGCAGGTGACTCAGTCTCTACTGCACACGCCTAGTGCAGGTGACTCAGTCTCTACTGCACACACCTAGTGCAGGTGACTCAGTCTCTACTGCACATGTCTAGTGCAGGTGACTCAGTCTCTACTGCACATGCCTAGTGCAGGTGACTCAGTCTCTACTGCACATGTCTAGTGCAGGTGACTCAGTCTCTACTGCACACACCTAGTGCAGGTGACTCAGTCTCTACTGCACATGCCTAGTGCAGGTGACTCAGTCTCTACTGCACATGTCTAGTGCAGGTGACTCAGTCTCTACTGCACACACCTAGTGCAGGTGACTCAGTCTACTGCACATGTCTAGTGCAGGTGACTCAGTCTCTACTGCACATGCCTAGTGCAGGTAACTCAGTCTCTACTGCACACGCCTAGTGCAGGTCACTCAGTCTACTGCACATGTCTAGTGCAGGTGACTCAGTCTCTACTGCACACGCCTAGTGCAGGTGACTCAGTCTCTACTGCACACACCTAGTGCAGGTGACTCAGTCTCTACTGCACATGTCTAGTGCAGGTGACTCAGTCTCTACTGCACATGCCTAGTGCAGGTGACTCAGTCTCTACTGCACATGTCTAGTGCAGGTGACTCAGTCTCTACTGCACACACCTAGTGCAGGTGACTCAGTCTCTACTGCACATGTCTAGTGCAGGTGACTCAGTCTCTACTGCACATGCCTAGTGCAGGTCACTCAGTCTCTACTGCACATGCCTAGTGCAGGTCACTCAGTCTACTGCACATGCCTAGTGCAGGTGACTCAGTCTCTACTGCACACGCCTAGTGCAGGTGACTCAGTCTCTACTGCACATGCCTAGTGCAGGTGACTCAGTCTCTACTGCACATGCCTAGTGCAGGTGACTCAGTCTCTACTGCACATGCCTAGTGCAGGTGACTCACCCTCTACTGCACATGCCTAGTGCAGGTCACTCAGTCTACTGCACACGTCTAGTGCAGGTGACTCAGTCTCTACTGCACATGCCTAGTGCAGGTCACTCAGTCTACTGCACACGCCTAGTGCAGGTGACTCAGTCTCTACTGCACACGCCTAGTGCAGGTGACTCAGTCTCTACTGCACATGCCTAGTGCAGGTGACTCAGTCTCTACTGCACATGCCTAGTGCAGGTGACTCACCCTCTACTGCACATGCCTAGTGCAGGTGACTCAGTCTACTGCACACGCCTAGTGCAGGTGACTCAGTCTCTACTGCACACGCCTAGTGCAGGTGACTCAGTCTCTACTGCACATGCCTAGTGCAGGTGACTCAGTCTACTGCACATGCCTAGTGCAGGTGACTCAGTCTCTACTGCACATGCCTAGTGCAGGTCACTCAGTCTACTGCACACGCCTAGTGCAGGTCACTCAGTCTACTGCACACGCCTAGTGCAGGTCACTCAGTCTCTACTGCACACGCCTAGTGCAGGTCACTCAGTCTACTGCACACGCCTAGTGCAGGTCACTCAGTCTCTACTGCACACGCCTAGTGCAGGTGACTCAGTCTCTACTGCACACGCCTAGTGCAGGTGACTCAGTCTCTACTGCACACGCCTAGTGCAGGTGACTCAGTCTCTACTGCACACGCCTAGTGCAGGTGACTCAGTCTCTACTGCACACGCCTAGTGCAGGTCACTCAGTCTCTACTGCACACGCCTAGTGCAGGTGACTCAGTCTCTACTGCACATGCCTAGTGCAGGTCACTCAGTCTCTACTGCACATGTCTAGTGCAGGTGACTCAGTCTCTACTGCACACGCCTAGTGCAGGTGACTCAGTCTCTACTGCACATGCCTAGTGCAGGTGACTCAGTCTCTACTGCACACGCCTAGTGCAGGTCACTCAGTCTCTACTGCACACGCCTAGTGCAGGTGACTCAGTCTCTACTGCACACGCCTAGTGCAGGTCACTCAGTCTCTACTGCACACGCCTAGTGCAGGTCACTCAGTCTCTACTGCACATGCCTAGTGCAGGTCACTCAGTCTCTACTGCACATGTCTAGTGCAGGTCACTCAGTCTCTACTG
>NC_139630.1:24173055-24200555 GCF_964638095.1 Poromitra crassiceps
CAGTGCTTATATTACCAAAGCAAATACACATATTAACAGTACAACAATAAGGAAATTATAATAATAAATGAATGTACAGTCGAAGATGTATAATGTACAAACAGTCAAAATTTACAGTCAAAGATATATGTACATATAAACTTTTACAGTTGTTCATCAGGTAAACAAACAGTAATTGTCAAATAGAAAATAAAAATAAAATAAATAAAATAAGTAAAATAAATAAAATAAGAATAAGAGTAAAAATGAAATGAAATAAAAATAAAATAAAATAAAATAAAATAAAATAAAATAAAATAAAATAAAATAAAATAAAATAAAATAAAATAAAATAAAATAAAAATAAAAAATAAAATGAGCTGGTGTGTTTCACTGGATGTCTCTGAGGTTGTGGCAGGAGGGCAGATATTTAGCTGCCAATATGCAGCAGTTTGGTTTTTCTCCTAATAGGTATTTAAGCTTGTCTCTTTCTGATTGTGTTTCGAATTCTTGGTATTTGTGTATAATTTTGGGGAAGAATGATGCTCTAATTTCTGCATATTTGTCACAGTGTAGTAGAAAGTGTGTCTCTGTCTCTACTGTGTTCTGTGTGCACCGTGAACATAGCCTGTCCTCCCTGGGTAGCCAGGTCTGTCTGTGGCGACCGGTCCTCTAGGGCCAGGCTGTGTCCACTGACTCTGTACCTAGTCAATGTCTTTCTCAATTTGTCATCAGTCACGGTGGTCAGATATTCTGCCACCGTGTACTGTCTGTTTAGGGCCAAATAGCACTCCATTTTACTTTGAGTTTTTGTGGTGTTTTTCCAATGGGTGATGTATTTGTCTTTTTGTCTTGTTATAATTTGGTTGGGCCAGATTGTCTGTGGGGTGTCCTGAGGCTCTGTAGGGTTGGTTGAGGTTAGGGGACTGAGTCTCAGGACTAGTTGGCAGAGGGGACTCTTGTCTTGGTTCATCTCGTGGTGTTTTAGGGCTTTGTGGTGGAAGGTTTGGGGGTCGCTTGTTTTTAGGTGATTATAGAATTTGATAGCTCTTTTTTCAATTTTTATTTGGAGGGGGTATTGGCCTAATTCTGCTCGACAGGCATTATTTGTGGTTTTCCTATGGAGGTGTAGTATACTTTTACAAAAGTCCAAATTAAGTGTTTCGATTGGATGTTTGTCCCAATTTGTAAAATGTTGGTATTTGCTCAGCGGTCCCCAAACTTCGCTGCCATATAGAGCAATGGGTTCTATGACTGATTTCAGAATCTTTAGCCAGGTTTTAATGGGAATGTCTATTTTAATGTTTCTTTTGATTGCATAGAATGCTCTTTTTGCCCTGTCTCTTAGGTCATTCACAGCCGTGATGAAACTACCCGTGGTGCTGATATTTAGGCCTAAATATGTGTAATTTTTTGTATGTTGTAGTTCAACCGTGTCCAAATAGAATTTGTAAGTGTGATCATGATGTCCAGACCTTTTTTGGAATATCATTATGTTTGTTTTCTTTAGGTTCACTGTCAGGGCCCAGGTCTGACAGAACCTGTGCAGGTTATCTAAGTGCTGCTGTAGCCCTTCCTTGGTGGGAGACATCAGTACTAGATCATCTGCATATAGCAGGCACTTGATTTCTGTGTCGTGTAGGGTGATACCGATACTCTGTCTCTCTCTGTCCCTGCGGATCATCGTCACAACACTGCTTTATGATGCCTGACTGCGCTTAATTATGACGTCATAAACGACGATAAACAAGGTTTTTTTCTGTTTACTTTTTATTAATTTCTACCTTATTAGTGCTTGCTAAGTATTGACTGATTGATTGATTGGTTGATTGATTGATTGAATTTATTTGACAAATAAAAAAATACAATACACCAACAAGCATGCATACTATATTATCTGATCAAAACAACGCCATGTTACAAAAGGAGTTTTCCACACATGAAATAGCCTACTGTTCTCCATGCGACAGCTAATGTTATGTAGTAATGTTAGCAACTGTAGGCTAATTGCAAGTTTACATTTCAAATTTAATATTTTTAGTTTAGTTAAGTTAGTTTAGTCATATTTTAGTTGATCCATTTACCTTAAATCCATGGATTTAAGGTTTGGCTACACTGAAAGTCAAACTTAGCCTAAGTGAATGATAAACATGTTAAAAAAGTAATGCTGCTGTACAGCGTTTACACTGTATGCCTAACTGCATCTCAAATAACTCATGCCTGAGTTTCACACTTGGAGTTTCAACTTGCATCGTCCCTCCATTGCATCTTTCCTCGTAAGAAGTCTGAATTTCCAACCTAAACTTTGGGATTTGCAACTTTTACAACGGTGGTGTAATTAAGAGCACATACCTGTGTGACTTCAAAGCACACAGCTGTGCCCAGAAGAACAAAGTGCGGAGGTTTTCTTTGAGAGAGAGTTGACCTCGGCTAGTAGTCATGACTCAGGTTACTGGTGCACCAGGGCATTGCAGACCTACAATAAACCATGTGACATTCACATGATTTATTTCAGCTCAGGCGGCACCATATGTACTGAATATTGGTTTACAGTGTAGGTGTATACAGTGCCAAAGTCACGCCCTCTTCCGGGTTCGCCGTCCGCACCAAGGCATTTCATCCGCCATTCATTTTTCCATAGACATTTCGTAAAATGCTTATACAAAAAAGTAAACTTTTATGTCGGGATCAGACCACATGATATTTTTTGTCTTTCACGATGTCACCATGGTAACACTACAAGTCTGATCCCGACCTGGACTGACGCAGAACATCGGGAAAAACTAAATCATAATAATTGATCGCCTCACAGAGTGAAAAGAGGACTGTCAGCACACGGGCAGTGTACCAGCAGAGAGCAAGAAATATAGCCTACAAAATCTATTAATAACTGGTATATTATAGCCTACAATATATTGTGTAGCCCAGCAGTGGGTTGCACCAGCTGTGCGTAAGTTGAAACGTAAGCTAGTTTGAACGTAAAGTCTCACTAAGTCCGAGTTTACGCACTACTAAAAATATTTGGGTTGCACCAAGTGAAATAGTTACAACTTAGGCATAAGTTAGAACTTAAATTTTACACCTACGTCTTACTAGGTGTAAAATAGCAGTTGGCACGGATTGCACGGATTGCACAGCACTAAGCCATCATACCTCCATCACATGTTGGAGAGCAGCCACAGTACTAAGCCATCATACCTTCATCACATGTTGAAGAGCAGCCACAGTACTAAGCCATCATACCTTCATCACATGTTGGAGAGCAGCCACAGTACTAAGCCATCATACCTTCATCACATGTTGGAGAGCAGCCACAGCACTAAGCCATCACCTCCATCACATGTTGGAGAGCAGCCACAGTACTAAGCCATCATAACTCCATCACATGTTGGAGAGCAGCCACAGTACTAAGCCATCATAACTCCATCACATGTTGGAGAGCAGCCACAGTACTAAGCCATCATACCTCCATCACATGTTGGAGAGCAGCCACAGTACTAAGCCATCATACCTCCATCACATGTTGGAGAGCAGCCACAGTACTAAGCCATCATACCTCCATCACATGTTGGAGAGCAGCCACAGTACTAAGCCATCATACCTCCATCACATGTTGGAGAGCAGCCACAGTACTAAGCCATCACCTCCATCACATGTTGGAGAGCAGCCACAGTACTAAGCCATCATACCTCCATCACATGTTGGAGAGCAGCCACAGTACTAAGCCATCACCTCCATCACATGTTGGAGAACAGCCACAGTACTAAGCCATCATACCTCCATCACATGTTGGAGAGCAGCCACAGCACTAAGCCATCATACCTTCATCACATGTTGGAGAACAGCCACAGTACTAAGCCATCATACCTCCATCACATGTTGGAGAGCAGCCACAGTACTAAGCCATCACCTCCATCACATGTTGGAGAACAGCCACAGTACTAAGCCATCATACCTCCATCACATGTTGGAGAGCAGCCACAGTACTAAGCCATCATACCTTCATCACATGTTGGAGAGCAGCCACAGCACTAAGCCATCACCTCCATCACATGTTGGAGAGCAGCCACAGCACTAAGCCATCATACCTCCATCACATGTTGGAGAGCAGCCACAGCACTAAGCCATCATACCTCCATCACATGTTGGAGAGCAGCCACAGCACTAAGCCATCACCTCCATCACATGTTGGAGAGCAGCCACAGCACTAAGCCATCATACCTCCATCACATGTTGGAGAGCAGCCACAGCACTAAGCCATCACCTCCATCACATGTTGGAGAGCAGCCACAGTACTAAGCCATCACCTCCATCACATGTTGGAGAGCAGCCACAGTACTAAGCCATCATACCTCCATCACATGTTGGAGAGCAGCCACAGTACTAAGCCATCATACCTTCATCACATGTTGGAGAGCAGCCACAGCACTAAGCCATCATACCTCCATCACATGTTGGAGAGCAGCCACAGTACTAAGCCATCATACCTCCATCACATGTTGGAGAGCAGCCACAGCACTAAGCCATCATACCTCCATCACATGTTGGAGAGCAGCCACAGCACTACATTACATTACATTACATTACGTCATTTGGCAGACGCTTTTATCCAAAGCGACTTACAATAACACATTTTCTGTCAGCAATAGAGCAATCAACTATGGAGCACAGTCTATGACAACTACAACTTCTGAAGGAACAGTGGTACAAGTTTAGGTTAGTGGTACAAGGTTGGTTAGTTTTTTTTTTTTTTTTTTTTTTTTTTTTTAAAGAAAGAGAGAGAACGAAGTTAGATCAAGAAGGGCCCAGATGGAGCCTGAAAAGGTGAGTCTTTAGTCTTTTCCGAAAGATCGGCAGTGATTCAGCTGTCCTGACCGAAGGTGGAAGCTCGTTCCACCATTGAGGTGCCAGGGACGAGAAGAGTCGAGATCGGGATGAGCGACTTTTGAGTCCCCGTAGAGAAGGAGGGGCGAGGCGACCTGCACTGGTGGAGGAGCGAAGGGAGCGCTGAGAGGTTTGGAACCTGACCATGGATTGCAGGTACAGGGGAGCTGACTGGTGTACTGCCCTGTAGGCCAGTACCAGTGTCTTGAATTTGATGCGGGCCGAGATGGGAAGCCAGTGGAGCTCCTGGAAGAGGGGAGTGACGTGAGAGAATTTGGGTTGGTTGAATACCAGACGGGCTGCAGCGTTCTGAATGAGCTGAAGCGGTCGGATGTCGGTGGCAGGTAGGCCGGCCAGGAGCACGTTGCAGTAGTCCAGGCGGGAGGAGACAAGAGACTGGACCAGTAGTTGAGTCGCTTCTCTTGTGAGAAAGGGACGGATTTTGCGGATGTTGTAGAGAGAGAACCTACAGGAGCGTGCTGTAGCAGCTATGTTGGCAGAGCAAGACAGCTGGTTGTCAAGGACCACCCCAAGGTTCTTAGCTGTTTGGGAGGGAAGTACAGTGGTGTTGTCAATGGAGATGGAGAGATCTGTGAGAGGGCAGTCTTTTCCTGGGAGGAAGAGTAGCTCTGTCTTACCAAGGTTGAGCTTGAGGTGGTGGGCAGACATCCAGTCGCCAATGTCTTTGAGGCATGCAGAGATGCGAGCTTCGATTTGAGTGTCGGAGGGGGGGAAGGAAAGGAAAAGCTGGGTGTCATCAGCATAGCAGTGATAAGAAAAGCCATGAGAAGAGATCACATAGGCAAGAGATCTGATATAGAGAAGGAAAAGTAAGGGGCCCAGGACTGAGCCCTGGGGGACACCGGTGGTAAGAGGACAGGATCTGGAGGGGGACCCTCTCCATGAGACCTGGTATGAGCGGTTCGAGAGGTAGGAAGCAAACCAGGAGAGTGCAGAACCTGAAATGCCGAGGTCAGACAGAGTGGAAAGAAGGATTTGGTGGTTGACTGTATCGAAAGCAGCAGACAGGTCAAGGAGGACAAGAACAGAGGAGAGGGATGAGGCCTTAGCAGTGTGAAGGGCCTCTGTGACAGCAAGAAGAGCTGTCTCAGTGGAGTGAGAGGCCTTGAAACCGGACTGCAGAGGGTCCAGGAGGTCATTTTGGGAGAGATAGAGAGAAAGTTGTTCGGACGCTGCGCTGCACTAAGCCATCATACCTCCATCACATGTTGGAGAGCAGCCACAGTACTAAGCCATCATACCTCCATCACATGTTGTTCACATATAGTTTGCCTCCCAGTGAACAGCCTCTTGATGTGATGAGTATGCAGGTTAAAGTGACTTCCTCTGCATTGTGCTCGCCTGGCTTGTCCTGCATTAACTCAGCACACAGTGACTATGAATGGCGCTGTTCATATGGGTCACATACTGTATATATACAGTATACAGTATATACCAGCAGCTGCTCATGTCAATCAATGCACATCAGCCAACATCGATGGTGCCAGATCTAAAGAGGCCACACTCTCAGAGCTTAATGAAACTCTGCTTCACGCACACGAGAGGGAGAAATGATAAAACGTTGCTGCGTCATCTCACCACAGACAGGCCCAGGCCCTAAGGCCCAGGCCCTAAGGCAGGTCCAGATCCTGAGGCAGGCCCTGAGGCCCAGGCCCTAAGGCAGGCCCAGATCCTGAGGCAGGCCCTGAGGCCCAGGCCCTAAGGCAGGCCCAGGCCCCAGGCCCTAAGGCAGGCCCAGGCCGTGAGGCAGGCCCTGAGGCCCAGGCCCTGAGGCAGGCCCAGGCCCTGAGGCAGGCCCAGGCCCTGAGGCAGGCCCAGGCCCCGAGGCAGGCCCAGGCCCAGGCCCTGAGGCAGGCCCAGGCCCCAGGCCCTGAGGCAGGCCCAGGCCCCAGGCCCTGAGGCAGGTCCAGGCTGTGAGGCAGGCCCAGGCCACAGGCCCTGAGGCAGGCCCAGGCTGTGAGGTGACCTCATCATGCTAAGCCTGTATCAGTGACCTCATCATGCTAAGCCTGTATCGTTCATAAGTTTAGTGCTCAATAGATTCAGTATATCGCCAGTGAAGAAGTAGCAGCGGTTTAGCACAAAGCGTGTAACATGAGCAGGAGTCAGTCAGTCACTAACTAGCTCAGTAGCTCCTCATGAAGGCTTTTTCACTCTGTGTCACAACATGCTGCCTCTGCAATACACAGTCTATAAATCATTAGACTGTGGGGGGAGGGAGGGAGAGGGGGAGAGGGGGAGCAGGAGAGGGAGGGAGAGAGAGGGAGGGAGAGAGAGAGGGGGAGAGAGAGAGAGGGAGAGGGAGGGAGAGAGAGGAAGGGAGAGAGAGAGGGAGAGGGGGAGAGGGAGGGAGAGAGAGGAAGGGTGAGAGAGAGGGAGAGGGGGAGAGGGAGGGAGAGAGAGGAAGGGGGAGAGAGAGGGAGAGGGGGAGAGGCAGGGAGGGAGAGAGAGAGGGGGGGAGGGAGAGGGGGAGCAGGAGAGGGAGGGGGAGAGGGGGAGAGGGAGGGAGAGAGAGGGGGGGAGAGGCAGGGAGAGAGAGAGAGAGAGAGAGGGAGAGAGGGGGAGAGGGAGCAGGAGAGGGAGAGAGAGAGAGAGAGAGGGAGGGAGGGAGAGGCAGGGAGAGAGAGGGAGAGAGAGAGAGAGGGAGAGAGGGGGAGAGGGAGCAGGAGAGGGAGAGAGAGAGAGAGAGAGAGAGAAAGGGAGAGGCCTGTTATGTTATAAGTAAAGATGGTATGTTTTTGTTGACTGTATTATAGTCTCGCCGGCCAGCCTCACCTCCCTTCCGTGAGAGTCGTCTGGCTGCACGGAAACAGGCAACAGGGATAAACCCTCCCCTGCTCTACAGCTGCTCTCCCATTGGAGCGACTGTTTCAGTGGCAGCCGGATGTCCGCTCCCGGCTTATTACAAGCTCTGTCATTGGCTCCGACCATGTCAATCAGAGCGGCTTCCGCTCCCTCCTCCCTGTGTGTCACTGTAAATAGTGCCCTGCTGCCTCAGTGAAAACAACAACGCTAACTAGCTAGCAAGCTAACGGCCGAAACCTACACGCTAGCTCGTTGCTACATGCTGAAAATGGCAAGTTGGATTGTTGGAAACTATTTTCCAAGGGCACTGCCGCTAAGCGCTACCCATCGCAATTCCAGAATGGTGACCAGCGCTGCCAGACTCCTCTCACGGGAGGGAGGGAGGGAGGGGAGGCTGGCCAGCGAGACTAACCATATTATGACTTTTGGCCATTATTATACATGAGCATGTTTTTCTTTTGTTTGATATATTTGACTGTGTTTCTATATGATACTATACTGTCTCTGGTATACTTGTGCTGTAATTAATGTTGATCAACTATTCTCTATTTCACATGTATTGTTATTGATATTATATTGCCATTATTCATTTAACACATTCACTGCCAGCCATTTTTTTTTTTACTGTAGGTAGCTTCTGCCAGAGGTTTTTTTTGAGGATTCTGGCTCATCTTTCAAGACCCGAGGATTCTTTTCTGCTAAGATTTTGTGAACACAAAATATCTCAAAAGAACTAATAGAATGTGTGCTTTCTCTGTCTAAAAGAGTTAGTTTGTAGAGTTAGTAGTTATGTAGGCATTAGCACTTGAATACAGCATGGTTTCAGCGTCTGAAAATTTAAGCTGAGATAAATAGCTTTTTGTGAAATTCGATAGAACAGTCACTTTAACCATTCATTTTTGGCATCAGTAAGACGTCAGACATCTAAACAATAGTTTTGAACAGTAATTTCCTCCATAACAGCAGGAAACCCCCCTCTACTTCAAACTCCTCCCTCCGTGTGTGTTCTTCTTGGCTGCAGCGGGCGTGTCACAAGCGAGTTGCTGCTGCTGCTGCTCCTGTCTGCTGGCGGCCGCTGGGCAAGTCTGGATGGGCTCGCTCGTTTCTTGGGGTTTCGGTTGAGAAACCCCAAGAAACGGGGTTTCTTTTGCGATTCTGGTCTTATTTATGCTGCGTGTTTCAAAGTGTGTTGCACCCATAATCTATTATGCAAATTTGCAATCCCCCACCGCCAGCAATCAGCGCGAAAGCGAAAGCGTTTTCGCCAATCCATTTTACAGTATGAGAATGGTTTCATCGCGCGTTCCCCTGCAGTTTTGGCTCGGCTTTTTCTAGAATGGAGAGCACTGTCGCCACTTAGTGGGTCGGTGGAATGGGTTGTACACGTTCGGTGGCTTCAATATTTATATAAGAGATGTAAAAGGGTTAGATCAACGTCCCACCGTCAAATTTTTTTTTTTTTTTTTTGGACGTATTAACACGTCATTGGCAGTCAACCGTTGGATTTTTTTTGACGTATCAACACGTCATTGGCAGTGAACGTGTTAACTGTAACTTTTTATTTTATTGGCAATATATACTGAAGTGTGCTTCATGCCAATAAAGCTCATTGAATTGAACAACTGAATTTGGTGGGAGGCACTAAAGGCACTGAAAAAGAGAGAGGGAGAGAGAGAGACTATCGAATGAGACAGGTGGGCTCCATCAGACCCAGGATCAATCCTCTAACCCCAATCCCTGATTGATATTCAATGGTAACCCTGGTCAGGACAGTGACCTTCACAGACACATGGAGTTACTGCTGCCTGCCTTGGTATAGTGCAGTATGTGTGACCTTGGCTAATGTATGTTTGACTTGCGGCTCACATCCTCTCACTGAGATCAATGCTCATTAGATCACAGTGAAGATAATCAGTTACTTTTTGTGGTACAAAACACACACACGCACGCACGCACACACGCACGCACGCACACGCACGCACGCACGCACGCACGCACGCACACACACACACACACACACACACACACACACACACACACACACACACACACACACACACAACACAACACACACACACACTTCCACTGGTCACAGGACCAAACAAATAATTTGTCACACTCAATCTATCAAGCGCCGAGCCAATGTAAATATTACAGCCAAACGCTATGTAAACACTCTTTGTCACATGCAGTATAAACATGTAGCCAAATGCATACAAAAGCAAATGCACACACACACACGCACATGCACTCGCATACACACGCACTCGCATACACACACACACACACACACACACACGCACACACACACACACACACAGACCAGACGCACCCAGTTGAACAAACTGTGTGGAAGCGCTGGCTGGTTGTGGTGAGTCAGTCTCTAGCTGTGTTTCCATTACAGTTTTTCGCAAAAGAATTGCGATATTTCTACAACTTCGACAATGTACAATTGCGACTTGTAGGCGTTTCCATTGAAGTTGCGTTTGAGTGATTCCCCGTTGCAGCAGCTGCCACAGTGATTACGCACGCGGATCTGCCCCATATCCCGTCCCCTGCATCAGGCCCGGCGCCACGAGGGGGCCTCAGGGGGCTTAGCCCCCTCAGTTCAATTTTCGGCCCCCTCACTTGAAAAAAAAAAAAAAAAATTTTTTTTTTTTTTTTTTTTAAAGAACAGTTAATCTGTAAAGGCCAGTTAGGCAATGTTTGTACCTGACATGTTTAGGCTGCTGTTTCTGCAGTCTTCATCAAATTTGATCAGTTTAAGTTGATGTAGGCTACCCCCTGTAAACATAGCTCTGTTGTTTCAGAATTGGCAGGGAAGCGCTATTTGCTGTGCTTTGGTTGTCACAAGGTGTCAGAGATGTAGCTATTTATTCAATTTGAACCTATGAACCCTTGAACCTCTATTAATGCCTTAATCTGCTGCTGTGAAATAAATGTTTTATTTGATTTTGAATAGTAGTCTTTCTTGTGTTATTGCGCTTTTCAGAGGTTATTATGGTTAAAAAGTCCAGAAATAGGCATAGCGGGTATATAACCTATGTTTTACGATATAAAAATATCATACAAAAAAAAAAAAAAAAAAAAAAAAAAATCAGCCCCCTCGCCAGTTATAACAGCCCCCTCAGTCATTTCATCCTGGCGCCGGCCCTGCCCTGCATGCTCAAATCCAACCAATGGTCAATGCAAATCCCAACATGAAGTTACAATGCATATAAACGAGCCTGATTATCAATTCAAAAGAAAATGAGTCGCAAAATGTTGCTGGCTGCGTGAATGCAGTCAGCGCGACAGGCAGAGGAAAAAAGGTAGCCTAATAGCCTACAACTGGTCCGATTTAGAGATGGAGGGGGGAAAAGGCTGATTTGGTTCTATAATTGCACCTGAAACGTGTGCAATGTATTAGCCTACTCACAGTCACTGTATTCACTTCAGACAGCACCACCGCACCAGTGTGTGCTTTTCATCCTCTCATCTCGCCGCTGTGCCAAATGCGCGCACACAGGCAGCCTGCTGTCACCATGGACCGATTTCTGCCATTAAACATTATCTAATTTGCCCGGCTACGCTTTTGCATAACACTCGTCTTTCTGCTAGGTAGCGTTGCTTCAAAGTTTTCCACTTGCTGCGGAGGTTTTGACACGGCTATCGAACCTTACTTACCAAACTTATTTTCCGCTCCTTTTCCAAGGGATAATATGGGTCACATGACGTGCAAATGCGAAAAATGTGTTTCCATTACACTTTTGCGATAAACTTCTATATCGACACGTCTGAAAAACCACCTCATGAGAGCGAAAAAACTTTTTGCGATATTTGGGAGGTTTTTCGAAATTCACGTGTTTCCATTACCCAATTTCTATTGCGATATTTAGATTTTGCGCATTTCTGAGGGTAATGGAAACACAACTTATGTTGCCACCTACAGTGCACCTCTATAAAACACATCACATATTACAATCTCCAGCTGTGTATCTGACAAAATAAAACAGTACAGTAAGTATCATGGCATCGCTGGACAGTTTCAGGGTAGGTTACACATGGATAGTTTGTTCATCTATAGTTGTTTGTGTTTATTAAACTTAAATGGGTTTTTGTATCGGGTCGCTGTGTGAAACAGGTGTGTTTTAAGGCTATGTTGTTCACCCTGTTTTGGAGCTGGGCTGAAAAGGTGGATGAACGTCATGATGATGTCTTTGAACTGATTCTTTTGAGAAGAGAGTGTGTAGTAATGACCATGGCAGACAGGGGGGGGGGGGATGACAGTAGGGGCGATCGAGGCAGAGAGAAAATGAGAAAGAGAGGGAGGGAGGATGGAGGGAAGAGAAGGGAAGACAGTGAAGGAGAATCAGGTGGCGAGGTTGAATTGTGACAACAGAGACTGACCATGGGCACTATCTGCACAACCTCACTCTGACCTTAGGACACACACACACACACACACACACGCGCGCGCGCACACACACACATACACGCCGCACGCACAGCCCAGAGCCTTCCATTGCGACAGCAATTAGGCTCAATGTGGGGTTCCTCCTGTGCCAAGTGCCAACGGCTGCTGCCACACCCACACTGAGCACCAGCAACCTGCCAGCTGACTGGCTACCCAGCTGAATCCGACCAGTAACTCTTCTCCTGATAGGCCATTACAGTCACCCAATGGAATCAGTGCTTGCAGCCCTGCACAGCTTGTGACTGATGTCCTATAATGAATGCTCTCATCTGATTGGTTCGTTTCATCTCAACCAGGAAGAGGGGTGTGTGTGGTGTGTGTGTGTGTGTGTGTGTGTGTGTGTGTGTGTGTGTGTGTGTGTGTGTGTGTGTGTGTGTGTGTGTGTGTGTGTGTGTGTCTCAAACAATGCAAATGTATTTGTTTACATTGCAAATCCAGGTAAAGACCATAGCATACCAAATCTTCGGCGCAATTAAGAATTATGATGCTTATTGTAACCATGCTGCACGTGTAGATGGGTTTCCATGACAACAGCTCCCTTTCTCTGCAGATCATCTCCACGTGACGCATCACAGAGAGAGCTGGAGTCAGAGATGCGCGTGTTTCATCAAAGCCGTCTCCTCCTGCATCTCTCTCTCTTCGCATGCCCTTCCCCTGCCTTCTTTATATTTGGTCCACACCTGCTTTACTACTCTCAGGGCAAACCCGCCCACTGTGTCGCCGGTCAATGAATGAACGCGCATGTTCCTAATACACCTTTTGTGTTGCGCGGTGGCATACACACACAGGATAGCATCATAGGCCTAAACTGCGCCCCAGCACTATAATCACACAGCAACAGGATAGGATAAACATGAATTGTAGCTATATTTTTATCTTATCTTTGCTGATCCTTTTAATATACAACACTACACTTCTACAGCCTCTCTCCATCCATGCCCGTTCAGTTGTGCAGCAACGTCAAAGAGCAAACGCATGCTTTTGCTTACCTCATCTTCCTCTGCTCCGTTTGAAGAAGGAGGTGTTTTCTGTCTGTTCACCGCTTTGTCCGTTTGAGCAATTCTGACAGACAGAAGCGAGCCAATAATTCTGTTGTTGGGTGTTTTGAATAGCAGCGATGCTGCTGCTGCTGCTAAGCTACAGCGGCTGCAGGCTGCAGCGACCAGCCGGGTTGATGTGCAGATGTTGGGGTGTGGGGAATGCTACAGTAGTTAACAGCAGCGGCTGCCTGCCCGCACAGTGTTCAGATGTGTCTCTTAAAAGCAGATTCGCTAGCTGCTGTCTCTGCGTGCTGTTGTCTCTGCTCGCTTGTCTCTGGTTGGTGTCTCTCGGGTGGCTGGTGGCGGGTCGGTCGGAGCCATTTGTTGTTCAGAGCGCTGCACGCCGCTGTCCGGAGGAGGACGAGATGCCGGCCGGAGTGGCTGCTGCTGACAGCCGCTTCTGAGGTGCCATCTTTCCCTTCCCTCAACCACTGGGAGGCTGGCTGCTCTCTGCTGGATGAGAGGGAGAGAGAGGCGGGGAGGGAGGGGAGGGGAGGGGAGGGAGGTGGGCGGCTGCTCGGTGGTTTTGCTGCCCGGTAGCGCCCTCGGTCTGGTGCTGCTGCGGCTACCGTGCATGCAGGTGCAACAAAACGAGCGAACACCACACACCTCTGCAAAATAAAGTTGCTGTTTTGACATCTGACATGTCTAAATAAAATAAAATAAAAACACTCAACAAAGGATTTCGTAATCACAGCAAAACTATAAATTATATGCCAGTGGTTCTCAAAGTGGGGTTTCATTAGAATCCAAACCACAATGACAGAATGTATGACTTAAATTTGGTCATGGGTTTCATACACGTTCTATAATAAAACGTCTAAAAGTGCGACGAGTCGAGCCTCCCACCGTCCTGCCTGGCCAAGTCTTGCAGGACGTTGGGGTCGTTAGGCTGATTGGGTACACCTGGACCCAGTGCACTCGGATCTTAAGAAGACCTTCAGACCATTCCTCTCTCCATCCTCACTGCACCTTTTGTTCTGTTTGTTTCAACGACCCCAGCACAGCTAGATTCGCCTATGGGCGTGCTCTGTACGTAGGGGGCGTGCTCTGTAGGGAGTGCTCTGTACTGGCTCCGGCCGGAGCTGGATGAACAATATTATCTAGCTCCGGCCGGGGCCAGTACAGAGCACGCCCCTCCCCCTAACTACAGAGGACGCCCCCTAAGTAGTGACGAGCACGCCCATAGGTAAGACATTGAGAATTAAAATAATAAACAACCATTTAAATTGAAATGTGTCCGTCTATTCAGGAACTGACATTTATTAATCATTAACTAACGATTAACTACTCGACTCATGGAACTGACTGACTAATCATTAATTAATTAATATTAATTAATTAACTAATGATTAACTACTATATTCACAAACTGACATTTAGTAATTATTAATGATTAACTACTCTACTCAGGAACTTAGATACTAATCTCATTAACTAATGACTAACTACTCATTAACTATGATTAACTAGTGATTGACTAATGACTAACCATTAACTAATCATTAACCAACTATTAGTTAATGATTAGTTTACTAGTAACATTGTTTGTGTACCTTATTGTAAAGTGTTACCCAAAGTCTTATCAAATGAGGGTCCATGGTCTAATTTATGTCAGTTTAGTGGTCCTTGATGTGAAAATGTTTGAGAACCACTGAACTAGGCTATAGCCTATATCCCTTGGGTATTCGCCCTATGGTATGCCTATCACCATAACATTAATATATTATTCCTACATTGTTTTGTGTTTCCTCTAATTATAGTGGGCTAGTTCTTTTTCATAAGGGAATCTGACTGATGGAGTAAATTATGTCCTTTTGTAAAGAATATTCAATGTGAAAAGAGCCAGAGTCCTTTAAGTAGTGTGTGAGAGAGACACACACACACACACACACACACTCACGCACACACACGCACACAGACAGACACACACACACACACACACACACACACACACACACTCACGCACACGCACACACACACACACACACACACACACACACACACACACACACACACTTATCAGCATGCAGGAAGACCAGCTAACATGTCTAGTTCTCTCAGGTGCATATTAGCCAGCTGTTGCTTGGTCACATGGAGGACAGATGGACTTACTCAAATCTCCATAATAGGCTACCTGAACTCACACTATCCCCTTTCCTCTCAGTGGACCTCCAGCCAAGCATTGGTTTTGATAATGGCTTATATAGGCAGGCAGGGCAATGGGTTCCTCACTGCTACAAAATCCATCCGAGATTGTTTGAAAATAACATAACATAGCATTTCATATAAAATTATTGAATCTTGAAATGTCTCTGAGTGAGTGTGAAGATGATTTTTTATACATTTTTACTGATTTATTTATTTGTTATACCCAAGAGGTCATTCAAACCTACTTTAGGTTATTACGATATTTACAAATAAACAAGCTTTTAGAGTTTGAAGATGACAACCAATCATGTTGCATTTGAAAAATTTGAAATGTTGCAGTCGAATGTTTTGACATCCGGAGATAGAATTACCCTTGCTTTTGTAATTTTTTGGCCAAATGCCTCAAAAAGCATTTGGCCTGGGAAAGGGATTGATACTGTCTGATGGATAAATGGATAAAAATATTTATGCTGGCAAAACAACTATCAAAACTGTCACTGACTCCTCAAAGTCGGTCATTGGAGCAGATCCCAACATGTGCATCTTCAAGAGAGAGTATTTGCTTTCTTCTACCCAAAAGGAAGACTGAACTGACCAAGATTACAGGACTAACACATGTGAATTCTGTTTTAGGGTGGATTCTCCCTTTAAAGTGATACTTCCCTTTTGCAAAACATTTCCTTTTTTTTTTTTGCCTGCATGCATATGAACCTCCATTATGAACTTAAACATCGATATTAAACAGTTAAGCATCAACTCCAGCTGTCCTGGACATCAAATGAGGGTGATCATTTAGGCTTCTCACTATTGTTTATCATTAGAAATAGAAAAGGCTTTTAGTGACGTTTTAGATTCTTTTCCAGGTTAAATTAAAATAGTCCAGTGAGTGATGGTGAATACAGATCTGCATGGATGATGAATTTCATTGTTGAAGTTGGTCTTATAGGGGGGTATTGGTTATGTAAGGTGTTTAAATCAGGAAATACTCCTCTCCGAAGTGAAATCACCTTTGAAATGACCTTAAAAGTTCAACCTGAGATCCTGTATGTGACGTCACACCAAAATCAGATCTATTGATGCGAGGATTTTTTCTTGGACGTTAGAAACAATTTCTCCTCGTTGCTGGTGACGAAGGACAAAGTTCATGGATTTTATGCCACATTTGAATGACCTGTTTGAATTTCTTACAATTTCAGGGAGCAGTCTGATGTAGGTTAGTCCACACATATTCATAGCATCAAATTAGAGTCACCCTGTTTGCCTTGATAAAAGCAGATACAGGCAACACCAAAACCAAATATAGATGATACATTTTCATGTATTTTCTTGCCCGGTTCCATTGAACCTGCGGATTACAGGCGTTTTAGGCTACTTAACCCACTACACCATTTCATAACAATAGGCTTTTGCTTTAATAGCCAAACCTTATGGCAAACCAAGCCTTTAGCAGTGTCATGTTCTGTCCAGCAGAGGTCCTCCTACTTTCCAAAGAGAATAATACTTGGACCACCTGGGTGGGTTATGATCCACTTTCAGGTCATATCAGACCCCCCCCCTCCCCATCCACTGATCTGTTTGTTTCTTTGTTAGGATCAAATGAAGACTACACACAGCCAGATCAACCGAGCAGAAAACTGTTAGCTTCTTCATTTGACTGTGTGTAAAGGTGCGCTCAGACTACAGGATTTTGAAAATCCTATAGCTGATTTTGAAATCTGGCTGTGACACGCACATAAGGAGAATCTTCCCAGATTATCTTCCCAATAATCTCAAACATGCACACACTACAAGATTTGTAAATACTGCCCACCACACACTACAGGATATTATTAAGATTATCCTGGAGGAATGGACAGAAACAAACAAACTGCCTTGACCCCGGCCATACCGCTCCGAACCTGTTTCGATTTTGGAGCTTGGAGCGTCAAATGAGGTTCCAGCAGCAACCAAAGCGCTCCGCCCCCACCTGGGCGACAGATAGATAGATAGACCTTTGATAGACAGGTAGGAGATGACAGCCTCTGACTGGCAGGGGCTTCTTCATTTGATCCTAACAAAGAAACAAACAAATCAGTGGATGGGGGGGGGGGTCTGATATGTGACCACAGGCACCCTGCGGGGGGCGCTGTTGTTGTGGTAAAACACCCGTCCCTTCAGGAGAGAAATGCTTCACCACAGGGTTGAGATGATTGTTTTGAGAAAGGTTTTGGTATTCATTGGCTCTCACCTCACCTTTCCCTCCAGGTGGGTTGAATGGACCAAAACCATGGCGGGAAAATTCAGCACACGACACAACAGTGCTGAGGGGAACATTGCCTGAATATAAAGCATGATAGACCCTTCTCATGGGGGCCATTTTGTGTCAAAAAGGCAGGGTAAAAGTAGAGAAAATCCCGCATGACACTGACCTTACTGGTAAATCCCTATTTATCTTCTAATAAAGAGTTTACCAGTCAGGTCAGTGTCATGCGGGATTTTCTCTACTTTTAGTTCATTTTCCATCCTACGCACCTGATTTAAAGTTTTTTTAGGTGTGCAACAGCTCTTCCACAAAAAGGCAGGGTAAACACAGGTGCAAGCAAAACACTAATGAGGGTTTCAAACTTCCATAATTGGAATTTGGAAACCCTCATTAGTGTTTTGCTTGCACCTGTGTTTATTCTGCCTTTACGACACAAAATGCCCCCCCCCCCCCCCCCCCTCCCGTGAAAAGGGTCTATTCTCTATTGTATCTCTGGTTTACTCAGGTATTTCCTTCAGTCTGACAGTTACTCATCCCAGTAGAGATAACAGAGGAATGCCATTCCGCTGGTTGGAGTGATCAGCACATAGCTGTTGGTTGTTTGCCTGCAGCTGACTCCTGCACTTTATCTGAAGCAGAAATGAGAATGAGTCTTATTGGTTCATTCTAGTTACTAGTACCTTTATTAGCTATGCTCGAGGTGCACCTTCAACTAACTCTGAAGTGAAGACAGAGCAAACAGGCAGTCATGGAGACCGACAGAAACACACTCACAGATGAAAAATAGAATAGCCCCCATATACGTCACACAAACACAAGCATATTATCTACTGACACCTGCTCTGAACTGCCAAACAAATGAAAGACATCACAACATAAAGAGAAAGAAACTTAAATAGTAGAACTATACTATGTCGTGTTGATGAAAGAAGCTGAAGGTGCTAAAGAATGCATTCAAACATTCAAACTATCAAAATATCAGAAAAACTCAGTATTGACAGTGTCACACTGCAAAGGAAAACATCACATTGAAAAGGTTTCACAAACCCAACAAAATCCCCCCCAAAAATTCCAGATCATTTTATTGTAAATAATTACTTAGAGCAATTAATAGTAGTTTTGTTTTCTTGCTTTGTAACCACTGCAGGATGGTCGATTTGTCAGCAAGGTGGATGGCAGGATGGTCAAATATTATTTGTTTGTTTGTTTGTTTGTTTGTTTGTTTATTATTAATATTTTTGCTATTTTTTCATTTTGAAAGTTGTAGAAGAAACAAGATGACCCCGCCATGTCCCTAACCTGCCTGCACATCAGTAGCAGATCTGAAAGTACTGGCTGGGGGACTTGGTGGGAGACTTGTAGCTGGACGCGTCCAGCGGTGAGTTCTGGCTGGTCGTGGTTTTCTGGAGGTTTAAGGTGAAGGCCGGGGTCCGTTTCCTCGTCTCTGCTCTGGCGCCCGCCTTCGCCTGAGGGGTGCTCGGCGGCGCCCCCTTGGGCCCGTCGTCGGCAGGGACCGTGGGCGCAGATTTGGCGGTGTCAGAAGACCCAGTCCTTCTTGTGAGGGGGTTCAGATAGATCTGCATAGTCACTAAGTGAAGACATGAAATGAGGGGAGGAGGGCGTGACCACCGTGTGTGTGTGTGTGTGTGTGTGTGTGTGTGTGTGTGTGTGTGTGTGTGTGTGTGTGTGTGTGTGTGTGTGTGTGTGTGTGTGTGTGTGTGTGTGTGTGTGTGAAAGGGACAGAGAGAGGAGAGGTTGGACAGCAGTGGAGGGAGGGAGGGAGGGAGCGTCAGGGAACAGACAGGAAGTGGGTGCAAGGGGTGAGGGAAGGCACACAAGTCATGGTGAGATGTGGAGAAAATGAAGGATGAGCACAAAATAGACGTTCAAATGCATTGCTGTATAAACCTATACACCTTCCATTACTGTATTCACCTTATGCAGCCCAGCCCACTTGACCCATTGTATCGCGACTTCCTGTTCAAAACGCCGGCTGTTTTACCTGCTCAAACTAGTCTGACTCACCTGGTCAAACCTGGTTTGACTCACATTATGAGTCAGACTCGGTTTATGAGTCACAGGAAGTGTAAATACAATCAGAACCTCCGATTGTATTTACACTTCCTGTTAGTCTCTCAAGCCAGACGGTCTCTTCTGAATAAGGTGAATAGGCTACAGATGTAGAAAATAATTCACAGAACTGTTTCTTCCAGGACTGAATCAATGAGTTTTTTTTATTTATTTATTTATTTTATTTTACCTTTATTTATACAGGGAAAGGCCCTTGAGAGCGAACTCTCATTTACAAGAGCGCCCTGTTACAAAGAACACATACAAAAATGTACAGACAAGATGATAAAACAGTTAATTATGGGATTTTTTATTTACTGAGCAACTCAATTCCACTCAAGTCAAGTCAAGTCAACTCGATTCCTAGTCACACTCGCCTGCCCTGCAGCTCGCATACGCAGCTCGGCCAGTGCGCGGCCTCGCCCGCAGCTCAGAGGCCATTTACACCTGGAGTTAACATGTGGTTTCTGCCATCAGATTGTAATCAGATTGTGTTTTATCACTTGAAAGTACAGGTGTAAACACCCCCAAAACGCATTGAAGAAGGATTGCAATCTGATCGGCCAAACCACCTCCGGAGGTGGTCAGGGATGCATTGTGTACACATTGAACACAAGTGTAAATGCAATGTGTCCTCTCAATCTGGATACAGCAACTTTATGTGGATTGAGAGGACAACCATTTCTGCCATCAGACACATGTTAAGCCTCTCAGCTGCTGCGTGGCCGCGCCTGCTCTACTGGCATGCGCAGCGCACAATTGCTCAGAGCCTCTCCCTTTTATAAAAACATCACAATTGCTCGAGTGACTGATGATGATCATCAGTACCTATGACATCATCAGTGATGTCGTAAGATGATTTCGGTCAATAACGATGTCACTGATGACATCACTGGTGATGTCATAGACATTGTGACATCATCAGTGGGACAAAAATTGAAACAAACAGACAGAGCCCACTTTCTCCCTTATGATGATGATGATGATGATGATGATGATGATTTTTTTGTTAAGTAACATAGTATAGGTACACTGTCAGGAATGAAGCCTACCTTTGCAGTGTGTCACTCGTCTTGTGCCTGCACACACACACACACACACACACACACACACACACACACACACACACACACACACACACACACACACACACACACACCCCAGATTAGTTTCTGTGTAGCAAGGCTTCACAATAGGGGAAACATTGAAGGTGTTTTCTCTTACCTAGACTTACTGCCGGCTCCTTGGCTTTGCTGCTGTTAGAGAGAGAGAGAGAGAGAGAGAGGGAGGGAGGGAGAGAGAGGGGGGGAGACAGACAGAGAGAGAGAGAGGGAGAGAGACAGAGAGAGAGGGAGGGAGACAGAGAGAGACAGAGAGAGAGAGAGAGAGAGAGAGAGAGAGAGGGAGAGAGAGAGGGGGAGAGACAGACAGAGAGAGAGAGAGGGAGGGAGACAGAGAGAGAGAGGGGGGGGAGACAGAGAGAGAGGGAATGAAAATGGTCAATACTCCAAGTCTCCAACTTTGCGTAAGGTTATGGGGCACAGCTGATATTAAACTACACAGACTTTTACAATGTGACACTTCACAACAGCGCACACATCACATGTCACACAGGGCTTCACATGAACACTGGCTGCCAGCTTTTAGCAGCTTATTGTCAATAACTTGAAGATGGCTGCTCAAGTTCTGAATTCTACAAGCCAGGGTGAGTGTTTGAGTGTGGGGGGGGGGGGGGAAGTAGGGTGAGTGTTTGAGTGTGTGTGTGTGTGTGTGTGTGTGTGTGTGTGTGTGTGTGTGTGTGTGTGTGTGTGTGTGTGTGTGTGTGTGTGTGTGCGTGTGTGTGTGTGTGTGTGTGTGTGTGTGTGTGTGTGTGTGGGGAGTAGGGTGAGTGAAATGTATGGAGTCAGGGTGCAGGAATGCAGGAATGCAGGAATGCAGGATCAGCAGCCTACCTATCCAGAGCTTTCTTACAGGTAGGGGGCGCTGCAGCGGTGGGCCGTGTTTTGGCCGTCTTACATGGACTGTCCATCACACTGCCTACCGGGCTCCTCGCCGCACTGCTGCCAAGACAAGAAGAGAGGAAGGAGCCTTTTGTTTATTTCTTTGTTTAGAAAGCTGCAGTTAGCCACATCTTTATGTATCAAATACACCTGTCTTATCAACACAAACCTACATAATGTATGTATGTATGTATGTATGTATGTACAGTATGTATGTATGTATGTATGTATGTATGTATGTATGTATGTATGTATGTATGTATGCAAGGGTATTATGGCAGATTAAATGGCCAAAAATGGTCAATTAGTCAAGTACTACAGTACCTACAGCAGCCAACAGGTGTGGCACGCACACACACACACACACACACACACACACACACACAGATGTAACTGAGACACTGTTGATTGGCCCTGATGAATCCAAACAGATAAATACTAAACTTGCTCCTGAACAGCAGCAAGCGAGCGCTCCAACAGAAAGCTGCACTCACCAGTGAGCGTTCAGCCTGGTGGTGAGAGATATCTCTACCAGCCACTAAACTGCACACTTTACTGATGTCATATCATGTGTTGACTTCTGAGCAATGACGTCCTTCAAACTTCCAAAAAGCCAAACCGATATCTCCTGTTGCCACTTGGGGCCGCCAAAGTTCGAAGTCGCCGTATTAAAGGAGAATTTAGGTTTTTTCGAACCTGGAGCCATCTCCTGCCATTAATTATGATTTGTCCACTCACCCGGCGATCCCCGCGGCGTATCTGGGCGTCCTAGCGTTGTTTTGATATCAATAGCGTCCAAGTCAGTCGTAAAGTGGAGTTGATTTGGGGCCAAGTGTGAGCCTGTATTTCCTGCATCTAAATAGCTATTTTTCTTCCCTTTTTCGCCAAATATCGCCATAATCTGATCCGTCAACATCCAGCAGAGTGTTATTTCACCCCAGGCTGTTTCCTGGAGTGCACAGGGATCAAATTACCTCAAACGTGATCTAGGTCACCAAGTCTCGTGAAGTCCCGCGATACTTTCCTGTCGACTGGCCAAATACAGGCAGGACGCTTTGCGGTCGTGGTTTTAGCGTAACCTATGTGGGGTTTGGCATAACCTATGTGGGATTCGAAATAACGAAGGTTATGCCAAACCCCACATAGGTTACGCTAAAACCACGACCGCAAAGCGACCTGCCTGTATTTGGCCAGTCGACAGGAAAGTATCGCGGGACTTCACGAGACTTGGTGACCTAGATCACGTTTGAGGTAATTTGATCCCTGTGCACTCCAGGAAACAGCCTGGGGTGAAATAACACTCTGCTGGATGTTGACGGATCAGATTATGGCGATATTTGGCGAAAAAGGGAAGAAAAATAGCTATTTAGATGCAGGAAATACAGGCTCACACTTGGCCCCAAATCAACTCCACTTTACGACTGACTTGGACGCTATTGATATCAAAACAACGCTAGGACGCCCAGATACGCTGCGGGGATCGCCGGGTGAGTGGACAAATCATAATTAATGGCAGGAGATGGCTCCAGGTTCGAAAAAACCGAAATTCTCCTTTAAAATGTTTTCCAGTATGTTTGGCCTTAATGAGATACTTAATGAGGAAAAACTGATGTGACTACTGAGGTTTGAGGCGACACAAAAAGCTCCTGAAATCTTACAAGATCAAGAAGGAGAGATAGAAAGGTGGGAGGCAACAAGTGGTGAAGATAAGACAGAACAGGAGCGAGAGAAAAGAGGTGGGAGAGAAAACAGACGGAGGGGGTAAGATGAGATTAATTAGTGGAGAGAAATGAGCCGGTGGTACTAATGATGACGGCCATGATGATGTTTCTCACGTGATGATCATGATATTGAAGGAAGAGCTTGGAGATGTTAGCTCTCTGCAATTATAACGGCCGGCGACGCCAGATATAGCTATACAGCGCCAAGGTAGCGCAGAGAAAACTAATGGCATCTAATAATGGTAGTCGTTTGAAAGGTAATTGTAAGGAAGAGATCTGCAGACATGCTTTGCTGGTTTATTGCATTGAAGTGAAGGAGTGTGTGGGAATAATCCATAACATAACGGCGTTTCCAGATAATGGTGTGTGTATTTTGATTGCATTTGAGACTGAAGCTTAATTGAGATTCAAGTCTGAACCTTCTAATTCCATTGTAAGCTGAAGAAGATTTTCCATGAGTGCTGTTAATGATGTGAGGAGCAGAATTTTGTGGATTATTTTTTAATGTGGGTGGATTTCCTCTTTAACTTCATTTGCTTGTGACCCCCAGAGCCGTTTAGATAGAAGAGTCCCGACATCTCCATTCACTCCAATGGACCAGTTTTTTTACTCTCAAGAGTTCCAGGAAGTAAGGTCCTGGATTAAGCAGCACTGTCGAGTTGCAGCAAAATAGACAGTTTGTGTTGTACTCTGAAAGGGCTTTTCATCCCTTGAATCAAATTGTACATTATCAGCTTTATTTTAGCAGAGTAGAGTCTCGCATTTTGGTCGTCCGCTGACGCCACTCTCTCTCTAGAGCACAAAGACCAGCCTACCTCCTGACCCTCTTTTACAGCTCTACGCGCTCAGAACAATAAGCCACGAAACCCGGCGATTTTAACATTTGAATGTGTTTAAAGGAGCCGTCCACCCAAAAATGAAAATTCTCTCATCATACTACTCATCCTTATGTCAGTTGAACGTTGAACTGACACACAGGGTGAGAGAAGAGAAAGCTAGTAGTCACCATTGACTTGAGTTAGTACCTTACTGAAGTCAGTGGTGACTAGCTTTCACTTGACTTGTGCTGGCAACCTCCTTGTCTGTTATATGAACAAACTGTGTTTCAAACTGGCATCAGGGGGAGGAGATGATGACAGCATTTTCATTTTTGGGTGAAATGTTCATTAAACTGTACAAAAACAGCATGTATGCTTAGTCCCATTTCTCTGGATAAAGACATTTTAAAATAAAAATAAATAAAAATATAGCCGCAAGCGGCGATGACGGGCTCCAAGCAAGGTCAGTAAGGATGTAGTGGTCAGTAAAGGGTGATGGGGTCAGTCAGGGTGTTGTGGTCACATAAGTACTTGTGACTTGAAGTAGTACTTGGATAGAAAGCAGTTTTTGTGTACAATTTCCCTTTAAGTATCTGGACAGAAAGTGGTATTTGGGTAGAACATACTGTAAATACGACAAGTACTTCTCTGGCTCTGCAGATACATATAATATGGTCTACAAAGTTAAACACAACAGTCTGGATAGCTCACTTGGTAAAACTCATGACTTATGCTAACTAAAGACCATTGCGGCTCAAAGTTCAAACCCCATGTGGGATGAACAACTTTCAACTTCAGACAGGTAAGTCAGTAACAGTAATTAAAACCCCACATGTTGCCTCCTTATTTTGCGGTGTTTCGTGAACTTTTTCAATATCTTGGAAATGTTAGCTGGAGATTGCGTGGCTGTGTTCAAGAACGTGTTTTGCAACAGGAGAGGTTAGTTCTTGTCTCATGATGGAGCTTTTGTGTTCTGAAATCAGAATTTTCAGTTGTCATTGTGTCTTTCCCACACACACATCAAACCATAGGGCGTAGTGGCGTCCACTACAGAAGGTTGATGGGTTTTATCCCTGAAATTGCTTTTGGTGACTATAGCCAGCACCCTGCATGGCAGCTTGTTATGCAGTCCATTTACCATTAAGGACATTTTTGTATTACACACATAATGCACCACTTTACATTAAAAGTCTGCCCTGAATGGAGGTGTTTGAACTAATTGGTGTGGGTTGTGCTGTTACAATGAGCACATGAGTGACAAGGTTAATTCAGATTGAATTCAATTTTTGGACCTTTCACATCTGAAGACACAATAATGTATCGGAATGTTTTTCCTCTCATATATCTTTCAGTGACATCCAGGACTAGGCCAAATCACAGCCGATTTGGGGATCATTTAGACATCTACACAGGAATGTCAAGATGACGTCGAAATATGACGTTACCATGAATAGGCATATTCAGTTATTCTGCTATGTACACAGTGTGTATTCAGCAGCGTTATACATAATTATATCCAGATTAACCTTCATTCTACATTATCAAAAAATAAAACAGTTACCTGGCCGTGGTTTGAACCCAGGACCTCCAGCTTTGATGTCTGCTACTCTACCGCTACACCATCCTTCCACAGCAATGACAAGGCATGGATGTAACCTTATTATGGCATAAACTTGTTTTTATTAAAATGTGGGTGTCAAGTCTTTGTGGATCGGGCATTACTGTGTGACATCTAAACCAACTATGTATTATGCTACAGCAGATGCAGAACCCCAAAACACATTAACCCCACCCAAAATGCTACATTCCAACTTCCAGTAGTAGTAGTAGTAGTAGTAGTAGTAGTAGTAGTAGTAGTAATAATAGTAGCAGAAGTAGTAATAGTAGTAGTAGTAGTGTTGGTAGTAGTGGGAGTGGTAGCAGTAGTAGCAGCAGTAGTTGTAATTGACCGGTTAATGAGTTGTGGGCAATTTAGTGTTGGCGTGTGTTTCATTAAAAGTTTCGAGATTTATCATTTCAAAACGGTTTCACGTATCCAAAATCCTTTAATAACTTTAGGTCGGGGTAGTCTATAGATGACCCAGAAAAAGTTTCGTGTGATTTGGCCAAACGGTCTAAGAGGAGCTCGCAAAAGTAGGTTTTTGATCAAATTCAAAATGGCGGAAAATCTAACAGACAGAAATGGGCGTGGCCTAGTAGGTTAGATGCACGATGCTCCAGGGAAACCGGTAGATGTGGAATTTTGATTCTACGGCTCGGCTCGTGGTTCAGAAGTTATTGACCGACAAACGTGAAATTGGCTGTTATAGCGCCACCGTCTGGTGGATTGGTGTAATTTTTTTACTCTGAGTAGTGGGTGATGTCGTGAACCTGTGTGGAAAGTTTGGGTGATGGGGGGTGTATGGTTTCTGACATCCACACACTTTTAGGGCAGGAAAAGAACAAAAGCAAATACACAAAAGTTTAGACATTTATAATTTCAAAATGGTTTCACGTATCCAAAATCCTTTAATAACTTTGGGTCGGGGTAGTCCATAGATGACCCAGAATAATTCCTATGTGATTTGGCCAAACGGTCTAGGAGGAGTTCGCAAAAGTAGGTTTTTGATAAAATTCAAAATGGCGGAAAATCTAGGCACACGCAAATGGGCGGGGCCTAGATGGATAGATGCGTATTGATCCAAGGAATCCCTGAGAAGTGAATTTTTTAGTATATGACACACGGTTCAGAAGATATGGACCATAACGCGAAATGGTCTGTTATAGCGCCACCATCTGGCCGATATGGGTAATTTTTTGTTTCTGAGTAGTGAGGCACATTTACAATCTATGTGCCCAGTCTGGCTACGCTGAGCATTACAGTTTCTGCTGTACATACAGTTTTACCGGAGAAGAAGAAAAAAAAAAAAAATCGGAACAGATACAATAGGGATCCACGCACTTCGTGCTTGGACCCCTAATAAAAGATGTCACACGATCACAAATTCAAATATCCATTTCAACAAAAAAAGATCTAGTCCAAATATTCTAACCATAAATATACAGTTGGTATATTTCATATTCTCATAGATGTACTGTATATTATGTAAACAATTATTTCACAACTACCAACATCATCTCATGAGCCCAGATGGAGAGGTGTTTTACCTCTTGGAGGGAGTAGGAGAGGAGCTGTAGTTCCTGGCTGTGGCGCTAGAGGGCAGTGTTGTGCTCTTCTTCAGAGAAGCAGCAGCGGTGGGCATGGGCGATCTGGAGGGCAGAGCCAGAGACACTGGCCTGGCTGTGACGACCACACACACACACACACACACAC
>NC_139630.1:24205555-24210555 GCF_964638095.1 Poromitra crassiceps
TCCTGCTGGTCCCCTGAGACTATGTGACGGGGTGATGTGTGTGACAGCGCTTAAAGCCTTTCACCCAGTGTGTGTGTGTCTGTGTGTGTGTGTGTGTGTGTGTGTGTGTGTGTGTGTGTGTGTGTGTGCGCGTGTGTGTGTGTGTCCATGCGTATAGAGGTGGGGGCGGGGTCGATCATGCTTAAAAACTCAGCAGTCGTCCAATCCAGCCTAAATTGCGTGTGCACGTGTGTGTGTGTCTGTGTGTGTGTGTGTGTGTGTGTGTGTGTGTGTGTGTGTGTGTGTGTGTGTACCTGGTTGTGTTTGTGTGTGCGGTGTACAATAATCCCTCAGACTGAGCCTCTTTGGCACAAGCGACCCCACCCCCACACATAAGCCCCATGTTAGGGAGAGAGGACAGAGACACACACACACACACACACACACACACACACACACACACACACACACACACACACACACACACACACACACACAGACACACACACACTCACACACACACACACACACACACACACACACACACACACAGACAGACAGACAGAGAGAGAGAGAGAGAACACAGGGGCAGACCGATAGAGAGACAGACAGAGGACACAGGGACAGACAGATAGACAGAGAACACAGGGACAGACAGACAGACAGAGGACACAGGGACAGACAGATAGACAGACAGAGGACACAGGGACAGGGAGAGTAGAACAGAGAGAAAACAGGAGACAGAAACGTGACATGTGGACTGTCCTCGCGTTGTCCTCGATCCCGTAAACAGCTTGTCCATTCATAAATAATAGCCACCTGCTAGTTTAAAGTCCAGGCCACTCTAAGTAATAGGAAGGACTTGTGAGTGACAGAGACAACAGACGCATGCTATTCTGTAGCCATACTGAAGCCCCTGTGACACCAAAGACTCTCATTCACTTTAATGATGAGTTTCATCGCTGGGTCAATTATGACATAAACTGTACTGTACTGTAAGCAACATGTGAGACCAGCCTCAAAACTACTATGACTATATATTTTAATCTAGAACTTTTTTTCCCTCAGTTCCGGAAACTGTTTTGAGTTAGGAGGTTTTCAGCCCGACAGCAGTGACCCGCTGTGGGCGGAGACTCCCAGTCATCCATCTAGTCATCCACACGGACGAGTGGTAATCTCTCTCTCTCACACGGGCCGCTGTGACCCTGTGTCGGCCCGTTCATTTCCTGTTCCTCCTCTTGTCCCGGCCATGACTGTGCCACCTCGCACGCACGCACGCACGCACGCACGCACGCACGCACGCACGCACGAACGCACACACACACACACACACACACACACACACACACACACACACACACACACACACACACACACACACACACACACACACACACACACACACACACACACACACACACACACACACATATGGGATTGGGATTAGAATAGCCCGTAATCCCCCAGTGCTGTTAAAGGGAATTAGGAGCCCAAAGCTCAATCTCTGCACTAACACAACTGTGTGAGGAACAGGCTCCCCAGACACGTCTCATGCAATTGTCAGCACACAAGCACACTCACTCACTCACACACACACACACACACACACACACACACACACACACACACACACACACACACACACACACACACACACACACACACACACACACACACAGAAGAGTGTTTCACTTGTGAATATTCACATGCTTATTATGCCTACAGTGACAGTATATGTGCGAGTGCGAAGTGAAAAGACATGAAGGCGTAATAAGTACAGAGAGGCAGTGGAGAGTGTCTTAATGTAATAAGTACAGAGAGGCAGTAGAGAGTGTATTAATGTAATAAGTACAGAGAGGCAGTGGAGAGTGTCTTAGTGTAATAAGTACAGAGAGGCAGTGGAGAGTGTCTTAATGTAATAAGTACAGAGAGGCAGTAGAGAGTGTATTAATGTAATAAGTACAGAGAGGCAGTGGAGAGTGTCTTAATGTAATAAGTACAGAGAGGCAGTGGAGAGTGTCTTAGTGTAATAAGTACAGAGAGGCAGTGGAGAGTGTCTTAATGTAATAAGTACAGAGAGGCAGTGGAGAGTGTCTTAATGTAATAAGTACAGAGAGGCAGTAGAGAGTGTATTAATGTAATAAGTACAGAGAGGCAGTGGAGAGTGTCTTAGTGTAATAAGTACAGAGAGGCAGTGGAGAGTGGCTTAATGTAATAAGTACAGAGAGGCAGTGGAGAGTGGCTTAATGTAATAAGTACAGAGAGGCAGTGGAGAGTGTCTTAATGTAATAAGTACAGAGAGGCAGTGGAGAGTGTCTTAGTGTAATAAGTACAGAGAGGCAGTAGAGAGTGTCTTAATGTAATAAGTACAGAGAGGCAGTGGAGAGTGTCTTAATGTAATAAGTACAGAGAGGCAGTGGAGAGTGTCTTAATGTAATAAGTACAGAGAGGCAGTGGAGAGTGTCTTAATGTAATAAGTACAGAGAGGCAGTGGAGAGTGTCTTAGTTAATGTAATAAGTACAGAGAGGCAGTGGAGAGTGTCTTAATGTAATAAGTACAGAGAGGCAGTGGAGAGTGTCTTAATGTAATAAGTACAGAGAGGCAGTGGAGAGTGTCTTAATGTAATAAGTACAGAGAGGCAGTGGAGAGCGTCTTAATGTAATAAGTACAGAGAGGCAGTGGAGAGTGTCTTAATGTAATAAGTACAGAGAGGCAGTAGAGAGTGTCTTAATGTAATAAGTACAGAGAGGCAGTGGAGAGTGTCTTAATGTAATAAGTACAGAGAGACAGTGGAGAGTGTCTTAATGTAATAAGTACAGAGAGGCAGTGGAGAGTGTCTTAATGTAATAAGTACAGAGAGGCAGTGGAGAGTGTCTTAATGCAATAAGTACAGAGAGGCAGTGGAGAGTGTCTTAATGTAATAAGTACAGAGAGACAGTGGAGAGTGTCTTAATGTAATAAGTACAGAGAGGCAGTGGAGAGTGTCTTAGTGTAATAAGTACAGAGAGGCAGTGGAGAGTGTCTTAATGTAATAAGTACAGAGAGGCAGTGGAGAGTGTCTTAATGTAATAAGTACAGAGAGGCAGTGGAGAGTGTCTTAATGTAATAAGTACAGAGAGGCAGTGGAGAGTGTCTTAATGTAATAAGTACAGAGAGGCAGTGGAGTGTGTCTTAATGTAATAAGTACAGAGAGGCAGTGGAGAGTGTCTTAGTGTAATAAGTACAGAGAGGCAGTGGAGAGTGTCTTAATGTAATAAGTACAGAGAGGCAGTAGAGAGTGTCTTAATGTAATAAGTACAGAGAGGCAGTAGAGAGTGTCTTAATGTAATAAGTACAGAGAGGCAGTAGAGAGTGTCTTAATGTAATAAGTACAGAGAGGCAGTGGAGAGTGTCTTAATGTAATAAGTACAGAGAGGCAGTGGAGTGTGTCTTAATGTAATAAGTACAGAGAGGCAGTGGAGAGTGTCTTAATGTAATAAGTACAGAGAGGCAGTAGAGAGTGTCTTAATGTAATAAGTACAGAGAGGCAGTAGAGAGTGTCTTAATGTAATAAGTACAGAGAGGCAGTGGAGAGTGTCTTAATGTAATAAGTACAGAGAGGCAGTGGAGTGTGTCTTAATGTAATAAGTACAGAGAGGCAGTGGAGAGTGTCTTAGTGTAATAAGTACAGAGAGGCAGTGGAGAGTGTCTTAATGTAATAAGTACAGAGAGGCAGTGGAGAGTGTCTTAATGTAATAAGTACAGAGAGGCAGTGGAGAGTGTCTTAATGTAATAAGTACAGAGAGGCAGTGGAGAGTGTCTTAATGTAATAAGTACAGAGAGGCAGTGGAGAGTGTCTTAATGTAATAAGTACAGAGAGGCAGTAGAGAGTGTCTTAATGTAATAAGTACAGAGAGGCAGTGGAGAGTGTCTTAGTGTAATAAGTACAGAGAGGCAGTGGAGAGTGTCTTAATGTAATAAGTACAGAGAGGCAGTGGAGAGTGTCTTAATGTAATAAGTACAGAGAGACAGTGGAGAGTGTCTTAATGTAATAAGTACAGAGAGGCAGTGGAGAGTGTATTAATGTAATAAGTACAGAGAGGCAGTGGAGAGTGTCTTAATGTAATAAGTACAGAGAGGCAGTGGAGAGTGTCTTAATGTAATAAGTACAGAGAGGCAGTAGAGAGTGTCTTAATGTAATAAGTACAGAGAGGCAGTGGAGAGTGTCTTAATGTAATAAGTACAGAGAGGCAGTAGAGAGTGTCTTAATGTAATAAGTACAGAGAGGCAGTAGAGAGTGTCTTAGTGTAATAAGTACAGAGAGGCAGTGGAGAGCGTCTTAATGTAATAAGTACAGAGAGGCAGTGGAGAGTGTCTTAATGTAATAAGTACAGAGAGGCAGTAGAGAGTGTCTTAATGTAATAAGTACAGAGAGGCAGTGGAGAGTGTCTTAATGTAATAAGTACAGAGAGGCAGTGGAGAGTGTCTTAATGTAATAAGTACAGAGAGGCAGTAGAGAGTGTCTTAATGTAATAAGTACAGAGAGGCAGTGGAGAGTGTCTTAATGTAATAAGTACAGAGGCAGTGGAGAGTGTCTTAATGTAATAAGTACAGAGAGGCAGTAGAGAGTGTCTTAATGTAATAAGTACAGAGAGGCAGTGGAGAGTGTCTTAATGTAATAAGTACAGAGAGGCAGTGGAGAGTGTCTTAGTGTAATAAGTACAGAGAGGCAGTGGAGAGTGTCTTAATGTAATAAGTACAGAGAGGCAGTGGAGAGTGTCTTAATGTAATAAGTACAGAGAGGCAGTAGAGAGTGTATTAATGTAATAAGTACAGAGAGGCAGTGGAGAGTGTCTTAATGTAATAAGTACAGAGAGACAGTGGAGAGTGTCTTAATGTAATAAGTACAGAGAGGCAGTGGAGAGTGTCTTAATGTAATAAGTACAGAGAGACAGTGGAGAGTGTATTAATGTAATAAGTACAGAGAGGCAGTGGAGAGTGTCTTAATGTAATAAGTACAGAGAGACAGTGGAGAGTGTCT
>NC_139630.1:24215555-24323055 GCF_964638095.1 Poromitra crassiceps
GTGCTGACCTGTCAAAGCTTTCTGCTCACACATTATGGCGGGGGCCATCTTTCCTAAATTGCTGTCCAAAACCTCCCCCCCCCCCCCTCCCTCACTAGTTTCCGTAAATCATAAATTCAAAGTCTCCTATCTCAGTTGTCGTTGCCCCCCCCCCCCACTCCCCTCCCCTCGCTTCACAGGCTGTTATTCTCTCACCCAGGTGTACTGTCTGCTGCGTTCACACCGACCTATTACAGCTTTTCACTGGCATCGAGTTTACATACAAAGTCAATGCAAACGAGCGATTGAGCGTATATTCGCCCGGGAGAAGAATCGCTGGGCGTCCGAGCGACAGAGATAGAGCGATAGGGCGAAAATTCGCTCGTCGCCCGAGATGAAATATCCCAACTCGAGCGAAATGACGCTGGCATCAGTCGCTCGCTGTTCAACGCTGATTGGCTGCCGTGTTGAGAGCGAGTCAAGGATCACACTGGCTTGGAACAAACCGCTGGTTTATTGTGTGGCAACAAACCGCATTGACAGCTGATTGACAGGCTGAGAGCTGACATGAAGTGAAGTCTGTACTACCGGTATAGAGCTCGCGTTAGGAGCACGTTGATAGGCTTAGCTTGTAAACAACTACGGTGGCTCGTAGTGGACAAATATCATGACATTGCGTAACGTTATAGCCCCCAGATGTCCGTCAATTATTGTGCCTGTTGACGAGCGATTTAAACAGAGCGACAGAGCGATTCCAAAGGGTTGAATCGAGCGACAGAGAGAAAAATAAATATCTCGGTGTGAATGTAGCCTAGCTGTGTGAGAGAGTCAGAGAAACAGAGAGAGGTCAATTTGAAATCATACTAGCAAAAAATTACATAATATCTTTCCCTTGAATTGCAACTAGTCAATCTACTTTTTGAGAGAAGTAACTAGTAACCGTAACTCATTTCAAATGTTCAGTAACTTGCATTATCTGTTGTTTTACTATTCCACTACTGTACTTACTTTTCATCATAGTGAATGATGGGTACAATCACAATGATAGATCAAATTTGACAGTTGTCTTGTCCCACAGCAACACTAAAAGTATGTGTGTGCATTAATAAAGTAACACAAATTGACTTTCCCTAGTAACTCATTGTTTTTTTATTATGCAGTCATTTCAAATGACCGCATAATAAAATTTACAGATTACTCATTTATAAAGTAACTCAATTACTTTGAGACAAATGACTGCAACTAATTACCAATTTTCAGTAAATTGCCTAACACTGATTATAACCCACTTAACTGTCCTCTAACAGTTCCTTCATGTTTTCCTGAGTATGTAGTTATAATGTATGAGACACCGAGCCGACTCTGGCTACTCTTATCTCTGTGTAATGGACACTGGGAGCTGTTAGTGTCCGGTGTTTGTGTGTGTGTGTGTGTTTGTGTGTGTTGTGTGTTTGTGTGTGTGTGTGTGTGTGTTTGTGTGTGTTGTGTGCAGTGTTGGGAGTAACTAGTTACTGTAACTTAACTACCTTTTTCAGTAACTAGTAATCTAACTAATTACTTTTTCAAATTCAGTAACTCAGTTACAGTTACTAAAATAGTAACTGGGCTAGTTACTAGTTACTTTAGGACATGAAAATAACGGACAACTTCAGAGGATTACCCAGTTTCTGATCCTCAGACCTAGTCCGGGGAGAGAGCTGCAGCCAGAGCCCCAGAGGCTAAGGACCTTGATAGGCTATAAGCCTCCCCAATAAGCGAATGTTCAATGCCACACTGTGGCACAGCAACACTAACATAATGTGTGCATTAATAACAATCGAAGCAGACTTTTAAAAGTAACGCAAAAGTTACTTTCCCTAGTAACTAATTACTTTGAAGTAACTGGTAACTTTAAAGTAATTAAATTACCTTTTGAGAGAAGTAACTAGTAACTGTAACTAATTACCAATTTTCAGTAACTTTCCCAACACTGGTTGTGTGTTTGTGTGTGTTGTGTTTGTGTGTGTGCGCTGGACGGTCCTAATGCCCCAAGGTCTGAGCAGGGATAAAGAAGAAGACAGAGAGGACGATGACAGCGAGAGGACAGGAGTGGACAGAGCAGAGAGAACGAGTGAGAGGTGAGAGAAACAGGATGTGAAGAGAGGGGAACTGGGGGGAAGCACCACAGAAAGTGAACGTGCCCTCTGTAGCATTAAGATGAACAGTATGGCCGCCATGCATGCCCCGTCTACGCCAGTGTAGAGGTCAGAGAGAGTCTGACCCACGACCTGCACCTGCTGTCTCACTACTGACCTCCTGTGGAGACTGAGTGGCATGACGAGTGGATGGACTCAAGTTCATCTTGCTGGGGGGGGGGGGGGGGGGGGACTGCCTTCCTGTCGATCGCATGCAGTGAGAGCAGCTGCCCTTTGCACACTATAACAGACTTAACCTCATGTTGGCTAGATAAGAAATAATACACTTTGTTGCAGCAAGTTGCTACATACACTGAATACACCGAGTGAGACGCCCTTGTGCAGGGAATGGGATATTTAAGCAGTACTGGCCCTAATGATGGTAGGAATCCAACCAGCAACTCTTTCGCTTTTAGGCCAGTGGTTCTACTGGCCTAAAAGGGTGTACAGGGTGTATAGAGAGCCAAAGTGAACGTCACTTCCTGCTTCAGCACTGTACCAGAGATTTTCTTCCGCAATTTTCCCATAAACATTTAGTAAATGCTTATAAAAATAGTTTTACTTGGGGGCATGGCGGTGCAGTGGTAAGCGCTCTCGCCTCACAGCTAGAAGGTCCTGGGTTCGATTCCCACCTGGGACGCTGTGAGCGCTGAAGGAGCGCGTGCCCGTCCGCATGTCCTCGAGCGCCCGCCGCCCGGGTGGGGTCGTCAAAAAGGGCCTTTCTGTGTGGAGTTTGCATGTTCTCCCCGTGCCCCCTGGGGGGTTTCCTTCATATAGGAACCCCACACCAAAACATGCAATATCCTGGTCACTGATGTGGTGCCTCCTCTGGTCGTGCCTGTTCAGAGGGAGGGGAACTCGTTGGAATAGCGTGATCCTCCCACGTGCTATGTCCTACCGGTGAAGCTTCCCCTGTCAGGTGAAAAGAAGCGGCTGGCTAACTGCCCATGTCTCGGAGGAAGCATGGAGCCAGTTTCGGCTCTCCCCAGATTGGCAGAGGGTGGAGCAGCAACCAGGATAAATAAATTAAAATGAGCACTGACAGGGGGGGGGATATATAGTTTTACTTGGTCAAACCAAAACGGTTCAGCTAAATTTAGAATCGGGAGAGACCATAGAACATTTCACTCGGACCAAAACCAAAACATCGATTTTTTTCCCCTTTAAACCCTAATTTATTTACGTTTTGGTCCGAGTGAAATGTTATGTGGTCTCTCCTGTTTCTAAATATATCTGAACCGTTTGGTTTGAACAAGTAAAACTATTTTTATAAGCATTTTCCGAAATGTGTATGGCCAAATAAATAGCGGATGAAAATCTCTGGTACAGTGCTGAAGCAGGAAGTGACGTTCACTTTGGCTCTCTGTATGCAGAGCACTGAACAGTTCACCCCAAAAACGCCCAAAAACGATTTCCCTTTTGATGGATGACTTCAATGGATCATTGGTGGAGGCCGAGAGGCTGAAATCTAGTCAGTATTCAACCAGGAAAAAACACAGATTTGAGAAAAATCTGAGAAATCACACATGATAATACATCTGTAGTAGATCCACCACCCCCCCTCCCCCATAACTCATCTCATCATGACCCACGACCCCCCGCGGGGGGACCTGACCCACAGTTTGAGAACCACTATAACCAACCTGCTCCCAAAAAGTGTCATTAATGCTCTATATCTCCATCCATCACAAAACCATTTTCATTTTCTGTACTTTAAAAATTAAAATACACTCCAGCAATTGTATAGGGGAAAAGATTTCAAAAATAAAAACCCACACACAGGATCTTCACAAAGGACTTAAAATTTATAAATATTCTTTCAATGGAACATTAAATCAGTAGGGATGTTATAGAATTCTTCAAAAAGAAAAATCTGAGATTTTCAGAGAGCATGACAAAGTGACGATAATCTGATACACACATTTGTTTCTCTACTCCAAAAATATCTAAACTTTTTATATCCCCCGTTTTTCCCCAAATATATCAAAATATATGTCGACAATAAGCGTCAATACAGAGCACAGAAAGCACAATCTCATGGGTTGGTTGGGTGCTTTGTTTTCATTCATGGAGTCAACACACTTCCTGGGTAGCATCAGTATTTAAGGGTCAGAAGTTTGCGAAGCGTTTGACCCCCCCTGTCGCCGTGGAAACCCCACATACGCAGAAACCGTCTTCTCCCGAGCGCCGGTCTGCGTCCCTGGCTCAAGGCAACGAAGGATGCAACCGTGTCCAAGTCAAAGCTGCCATGAAATTAGATCACGTCAATAAGAACGTCCATATATCGCATGATTGTTTCAGGGCGGGCTGGCGCTCAGGAAGAAGACCCGTGGCAACGTCACGACCGCGCTCTGGAGCAGCACACCTTGATCTCCAGAAGGCCTTCTTTCCAAGGATAAGATCTGATAAGATTTTAGTTTTTGAGATGTTTTTACTACAGAAAGTGTATGAAACCCATGACCGAAATAGTCATTGTGTTACTTATGGATAGAATTCCCTTCTTTTGGCTGGGGGGGGGGGGGAGGGAACCCCCTCAAGGACCCCTGGGCGTCCCCGGACCCCAACTTTGAGAAGCACTGCCATAAGATAAGGAGTCAAGGAAAGGAGATGAGGAGAAGAAGCTGGTCAACAGCGCTGGGACGTGGCCATGGGTCCGTTCTGCAGGCATAGGATCCCTGCCCTCTAGGGGTCAAATACTGTCAATGCACATTTGGGAGAAAGGCAATGGTGGCCAACTGATTTGGATGGCGGGAGAGGCAATTCAGCAAACTTAATTAACAAATGAATGACTTTAAAATCATGTAATTTTTTTTGAACAATAGGAAAACTTTGCAATGTTAATGACTTGGATAATTCCGGACACTTTATGGGAAGTCCAGGCCCCGACAAGTAGAAATAGCCAACAGGTCCTGATCTTAGGTTAGGTTTGAGCACTGCCTCTATGAGGAGGAGTCTGAATTTGGGCAAGGGGAAAACTGGTCCTAGATCAGTGCCTGAGGGCGACTTCCACCTGGAGCCAAGAGGACGTCCTGTCTCAGGTGTAGAGTGTCTCTCCACTAATAGGGCAAATCAATGAAGGCTCAGGTGACCCCCGTCGCCATGGCAATCTCCCAAACGTCATACCTAAGGTCAGTCAGGATGGCAGGAGAGCTAGAAGTCATCTCTTCCCACAGATCTGGGGTCAGATTGGTCTTTTATGCACATTGTTTTAGCTCAATCTCTTAGAGCAAACTGATCAACTCTGGCACCCAATTCTGTGAAGAGCCACTTCTGCTCTCCTGTCTGCCAGCGTGTGCTTTGGTCTGGTCTCCACCCCTGATACCAAGTCTCTTACTGATACCAAGTCTCTTCATTAATACAAACTAGCAACATTTACATCTCTGTCAACCGCCACTCAATCCTTTCATCTCTAAACTCATAAGTTACAAATAAACAGGAATTGTTTCTATCCTGGACCACAAAGAAAGAGGATTTTTTTTCTCTCAAATCAATTAAACACAATATTTCCAAATAAGTTAAATTGAAATCTTAATATATCGTCTTGTTTACTCCATTTAAATATTATTTTTTTAAACTTTAAATATAATTATTACAGATCTTGCAAAAATACTACACTGTGCATTGGCTGTCTGCTTGTCTAAAGAGTGCCCGGTGCTTCCTGGGTTTGGGTTCAGATATGTACACTTCATCAGAAATCGCCTGGAAGGGAGTTTTCCCACCGCCTACAGTACACCCTCCTCCGCCTCTGTAGGTCACACAGTGGTTCAACTCTCCTCGAAATCATCCTTTTATTTGGTCAAATCTCAATTCATATTGTCACGATTTAAATCCAAAACTCATTCAAAATTAAATAAAAAATAATTAATATTATTTCTTTCTGGCTTTGTTTTACGTTCACTTTTCAAAAATAGTAACTCTAAAAATATATTGCATATGCCATCTTAGGAAATTGACATAATAAAATATTCTTAATAAGGATAAATTGCAAAGTAGGAGAATATATATTTATATATATATTACTTCTCTGAAGAATCTTTTAATTCTTAATTTAATAGAAATAAATAATCCAATGGTCAGGTTTTGATTTGAACCCGAAGATTTCCACAGCTTGTTTTTCAGCTGCTGTTTTGCGGCTTGTGAATCACGCTGTTCAAATGGAGAAAATGGGAGACGGCTTTTAGAAGATTCAAAACTTTGACGGCGTCGCCAACGTCGAAGGACAGGACGCTCGCTCTATAGGAAAGCAATCGGGTACTCTTTTTCGTTTTTAAAGGTACACACACTCCAACACTACTTTGCTTTTCTGACTGAACGTGACGGTAAAACACTTGCAGGTTAAAAAGGCAATGCTGAATGACTGTGGTCGGAAACCAACCGGATCTCAATAATGTATCAAAAGACACCCCAACCCCCCCCCCCCATAACACCCCAACCCCCCCCCCCCCCCCATAACACCCCAACCCCCCACCCCCCAAATCCAAACACACTAACATGGTGCTACGTTTGTCCGCGCAGCGAGTCAGGCCTACATCCAGACGCCTTTTGTCGTCTGGATCACATTGACAGTGTATATATATATATATATATAAATATATATACTGTATATTTATATGGGTATGTCAGAGCTGATCCCAAATCAAACAGGAATGACTCTAATAACAATATATTCCAATGGATATAACAGCTTGTGCATTGGGTAACGAGACTAACACGCCGGCCTTCTCCTCTACTGGTGAAAGAAATCATATAGAAAAGGTACGCACTGACAGAGCAGCCATGACAGCCTGAGTGCTTCCATCCATTCTCTAGCAAATACACAGACATGAACGATACACACAGTATCCCCCATATATATATATATATATATGGGGGATACTGTGTGTGTATGTATATATATATATATATATATATATATACATATATATATACACAAACATATATATGGGGGATACTGTGTGTATGTGTATATATATATATATATATATATACACATATATTATATATGGGGGATACTGTGTGTATATATACAGTATATATATATATATATATATACACAGTATCCCCCATATATAATATATATATATATATATATATATATATATATATATATACATACTGTATATTATATATGGGGGATACTGTGTGTATATATACAGTATATATATATATATATATATACACAGTATCCCCCACCCCTCCAATAGAATATAGTCGCTGGGAGGGGGGAATTAAAAGTTGAACACAATCATCAATGTTTTAATTAAGGAATGGATTAGTGCAATATAACGAGGGGGAAGTGCTGAGGAGAAGGGGGCGGGGCGAAGGGAGGCGACAGTTACTCTGCTTTGTGTGACATCCTTTGGTTTATCTTGGGGTGGGGTGGGGTGTGTGTCTAGGAGGGGGGAGGGGCGGAGCTTCAAAGGAGGAGCCGGAGATGGGTAGGTGTAGAAATAGAACCGGTAGAGCAGACATTCCCCAGCAGCACACAACGCTTTCAGGGGTTTTGCAAGGCGAGCGGCTAGAGCCAAACATGAGGCGATGCGTACATATAGAGCGTAGAAGAAGAAATGTTTTTTTTTGGTGAGATCGGTTCTCTGACCGGCCGCCATGTGTGTCTCCAGTGATCACGTCACACATCTGTCGGTCGGTCGGTCTGTCGGCAACGAAAACTTAAACGCGTGTGTTTCTTTTAAACTCCTGCTTTGAGGACTAGGTTGTGCCCGTTCTGTATGTGATGGGACTAGCTGCCTAAGGCTCTACCTGCAAGTCATAAGGCAAGTCACAGGGCACGGCGGAGGTGGAAAAACAAAGAAAATAAAAGAACAGCCCTCGCTCGATAGGCCAACAGAGGGCGCTGGAGTGTCTCTCCGCTGGGACCCGCCAGTGAACAACTCTCTCTAGAGCAACATCAACTACTTTCTCTGGCTCTCGAGATGAAATTGAATTTGGTCGAGAAACCCTGGCTTCATTAATAAAAAACACACCCGGGCTTTTTGGTATGTGTGTGTTGTTCATCCACAAATTAAACAGGCTTGCTAGCACCTCCTTGTGGAGTCCCGAGCAGAAGTGTAGGAAATGTTGCTCTAGGGAAGTTTGGTAAAAAAAAAAAAAAAAAAAAAAAATGTGAGTGAAAAGCTCCGTCATGGTTACAGTATTCCAGGTTGCAAAGAGGATGGTTTGAGATGAGACTATTCCTGTCAGAGTCAGTGTGGCACACGGGAGAGACGAGCTCCAACTTCCTCTCGAGCTGCTTGTGTGGTTTGATTGCCTGGAAGCCTCCTATCCTGAATAACCATCACACATATACCCATATTTTTATAAATTTATCCACGTTGACAACACACTCTCTCTCTCTCAGACACACACACACACACACACACACACGCGCACACACACACACACACACACGCACACGCACACATCTGAGACAAATTCAAATCAGGAGAAATCATATGACACTCTCCATTAGCTGCTCCTTCACCCCGGCTGGTTCGACGCCATTAACTTTGAGCTGACATTACAGCGTGTTCCCTTCCCCAAAAGCACCTGAGCAGCAGACTGAGCCGCTGGCCAACAAATGGAACAAACACCATGGCGCTGCCGAGATGCTTGAGGGAAAGCAGGTCCTTGGGTTGTTCGCCCGCGTCAGCCTGGACGGACGGACGGACGGACGGACGCACACGCTGGGTGATGATGATGCGCCCGTGGGAACCTCCGAAGCTGACAAAATCCTATCCGTGAAGAAGAATCAACTGAAAAACGTCTCCCCCTTCCTCGCTCCTCCAAACCGGGGGAATAGATTAGGTGCTCTGGTCACAGGTCACATTGTAATCTCTCTTTAGTCCACTAAAGGGATCTGTGCTTCATGATGTGCGTCGCCAACACTTTTTGCTTCGTGGCTCCTCCCCTTTGCCAAAACCTCTGCCGTGCCTCAAACCCCGCCCCCTCTCGGAAGAAGGGGGGGGGGGGGGGGAGGGGGAGCTACGTGTTGATTAATTAAGTGTGTGTGGCGCCCCCTACTGCAGGTTCTTCAGGATGCGTCCGTAGCGGAAGTCGTAGACGTGTCGGCAGAGGTACACCAGCTCGGGGTCGACGTCCGTGGGCACACAGCGGTGGGAGGGGGGGGCGAAGTCCGGGCAGCAGGGCACCACGCTGGCACTGCCAGGGGGGGCGCCCTCGGCACGCCGCTTCACCAAGGCACAAAATCTACCACGACACACACAGAGACACACACACACACACACACACACACACACACACACACACACACGCACACACACGGGATGAATCAAAGGAGGCACTCTTGAGTCTCTGCTATCTGCGGTGAAGTCAAGCACACTACAAAGGTATCTCTCAGCAGCTACCTCCCTTCAAATGAAGCGGGTGAGCTGGAAAACAGAGATGCTCACAAATCACTTGTAACCAGTGCGTTCTTCGCAGCCTCGTCTCCACCGGCACTCGGCGACAGTTGCCGTGTCGTACCGACGTGTGACACCGCATGCAGGAGGAGCAGGCTTCCACACATGCAGGAGGAGCAGGCTTCCACACATGCAGGAGGAGCAGGCTTCCACACATGCAGGAGGAGCAGGCTTCCACACATGCAGGAGGAGCAGGCTTCCACACATGCAGGAGGAGCAGGCTTCACCGCATGCAGGAGGAGCAGGCTTCCACACATGCAGGAGGAGCAGGCTTCCACACATGCAGGAGGAGCAGGCTTCCACACATGCAGGAGGAGCAGGCTTCACCGCATGCAGGAGGAGCAGGCTTCCACACATGCAGGAGGAGCAGGCTTCCACACATGCAGGAGGAGCAGGCTTCCACACATGCAGGAGGAGCAGGAGGAGCAGGCTTCCACACATGTAGGAGGAGCAGGAGGAGCAGGCTTCCACGTCTCGAGGAGATGAGGTGTTAATTGAAAGGAAAGACTCCAGATTGTTTGAGGAGAAATGCTGCTGACTAGTGGTTAGGTCCGTGCGTGTGTGAGTGTGAGTGCGTGTGTGTGTGTGTGTGTGTGTGTGTGTGTCTGTCTTTGTGTGTGTGTGTGAGTGTGTGTGTGTGTGTGAGTGTGTGTGAGTGTGTGTGTGTGTGTGTGTGTGTGTGTGTGTGTGTGTGTGTGTGTGTGTGTGTGAGTGCGTGTGTGTGTGTGTGGGTGTGCGTGTGTGTGTCCTTACCTACAGTACTGGGCTAGTGGGAGAACATAGCATCTGTCTTCTATGCAGGCCACACTGTTTTCATCCTGATGCCGAGAGGCGAAAATCTCATTCTGAAACAAAACAGTGATAGGATAAAACAGTGACAGGACGTCACGTCAAACACAATCGGGAAACACCAAGGAAACACCGCCGCCATCCGACCGCAAACAAATGACATTTTAATTGTTTGTGGGCAATAGAATTGTGCTTATGTGCTGAGAAACAAAGAGAGAGCCTCCGCTCTGCTAAAGACATCCGTCATCGCTGGCTAAATGAGCGGTGTTCGATTGTGTCGACTTCCCGACGGTGAAATTGCATTCGTCCTCGCGTGCTCCTTGTTTGTGCCAGACAGAGGTGGCAGAGATGTCATCGTTTCTTCTAGCGTTGTGATTCTCCTGGAGCTGCTTAACCAAACTGGCTTATTTCTGCTAGAATCAACAGCTCCAGCAGGGCTGCTGCCCAAAGGATGCTGATGATGTCGCCGGCAGCGATGACTGCATTTCGTTGCAATATTTGTTTATCGATCCTTTCTTTGTTTACTCGGTTGTTTACAATATCTTCCTGCGGGAAGGTGACGCGCGCGCACACACGCTATGCCGTTTGGTAGCACGTTGTCTGACCTCGCTGCCGTCTTGCAGGCCGACGTGTGTGGATGAAAGACTGGATTATACAGGTCATTAAGAAACACAGGGAAAATATACAATCAGAGCTCCTCACCTCACAGTGTGTGCTGGCATCTCTGCCTCCCTGCGTGTGCTCAGGGCGGTAGTACCAGAAAAGACTCATCATCAGCTCTCCTGAGGGGGGCAGAGTGACGTACACAAAGCACACAAACACGCATGTAGGTACAAGTTAGCCATTTGTGCCTTATGTCTCTTCGCCCAAAGGTTTGGACACACGTGATTGAATGCACTGCTTAAATGTAAAGCTTACATCCTTGAAACTGTTTTTGGACAAATATAAAAGTTGATGCACCATATATATAAATATATATATAAATATATATACAGTATATTAGGGATGCACCGATCGAACGGCACGTGACCGGAAATGGCCGATTTCCACGTGATCGGCCTCGACCGGTGATCTGCGCCGGTCACTCTAAATAGCCGATTCTGTGAGCCGATTTTCAAGTGATGTGCGCGCACCCAAAAGCAGCGAGACCGAGACGGATGAGTTGCAGCCAAAACAAAAGCTGCCACTACACACATGCCACAGCATGTCTTCGTCGGTGTGGAGCCGCGGAGGGGCCGGGTAGGTTGGAGTCCACTCCAGTCTGAGCGGCTCGCTTCACCTCACCCCTCTTCCCCGACCAGCTGCAGTCCACATCACCGCTGCCTGCTGCTGCTGCTATCTGTCAGTCACGTTGTAACGTGGATACAGCCAGGAGAGGACTTTTGTTTCGTATTGCGAATAGAACGACGAACATAATAATAAAACGCATCGGACCAGTGTGCAAGGTTTTCTGTGTGAGATGTTTTTTTTTCGAATGGCGGATAAAAAAAAACGGACTGTGTGTGTAAACTACGATATTCAAACTGAGTCAACTCAAACTCATTTCCTCATCTAGGCTACTCAATAACAGCCAAATCCACAACTGTAGAGTGGGCATGGCTTCGAAGGTCTCTGGGCTCCAGACCTATAGGCTATAAACTCCTTGTCCATGGATAACATTTTGACGTTTATTTATTTTATTTTATTAGTTTATTTGGCAGGGACATATACAAAAAAAAACATTAAACGAAGATATGCTTTGTAACAGATTTAGCCATAGGCTACTTTCCATCTGAAGCCCCTGTTCTGTTGCACCTTTTTTCTTTTGGAAAAGTAAATGCATGATAACTGTGGGATATACTGGAATTAATTGTTTTATATTCATTGTATTTACACAAAAAAGAAAAGCTCTGTCCAGTAACCTGGAACATTTTATTTTGAGATGTTTTTGAGTGAGATCATCCTACCTCATGCAAATGATAAGAAATGTGACATGAATGTTAATTTTCTATTAACACGTTCACTGCCGTGGACGAGATATCTCGTCAAGCAGAAACCAGCGGTTGACTGCCGTGGACGAGAGGTGGGACGTGGATCTAACCCTTTTACATCTCCTATAAAAATATGGGAGCCACCGAACGTGTACAACCCATTCCACCGACCCACTAAGTGGCGACAGTGCTCTCCAGACTAGAAAAAGCCGAGCCAAAACTGCAGGGGAAAGCGCGAGGAAACCATTCTCATACTGTAGAATGGTTTGGCGAAAACGCTTTCGCGCTGGCGCACAACGGTGGCGCACAACGGTGGGGGGTTCCAAAAATAGACTGGGTGCAACACACTTTGAAACACGCAGCATAAATAAGCCCAGAATCGCAAAAGCTTCATCAAATCTCTCAACCGAAACCCCAAGAAATGAGCGAGCCCATCCAGACTCGCCCGACGAGGGGCAGCCAGGCAGCACAGACAGCAGAAACTCGCTTGTGACACACCCGCTGCAGCCACGGAGGGAGGAGAACAGTTTGAAGGAGAGGGGGGTTTCCTGCTGTTATGGAGGAAATTACTGTTCAAAACTATTGTTTAGATGTCTGACGTCTTACTGATGCCAAAAATAAATGGTTAAAGTGACTGTTCTATCGAATTTCACAAAAAGGCATTTATCTCAGCTTAAATTTTCAGACGCTGAAACCATGCTGTATTCAACTGCTAATGCCTACATAACTACTAACTCTACAAACTAACTCTTTTAGACAGAGAAAGCACACATTCTATTAGTTCTTTTGAGATATTTTGTGTTCACAAAATCCTAACAGAAAATAATCCTCGGCTCTTGAAAGATGAGCCAGAATCCTCAAAAAAAAACTTGGCAGAAGCTACCTACAGTAAAAAAAAAAACTGTTGGCAGTAGGGATGTTCATCAATTATCGAAAATCGATAATCGATCGTTAAGGATTGGAATCGATCCTGTGGCATTTGGATCGATTTTTTAATTATTAACTCATTGAATGCCAATGACGACAGCTGTCGTCAATTCAAATACTGACGTAGAGTGCCAATGACGACGGTTGTCGTCAATTGCGTTTTTTGACGGTGGGACGTGGATCAATCCCTGATACATCTCTGGTACAACTATTGTAGCTATTGGAGGTCTATAACCTATTTTACAGAACCCTTAGGTGGCGACAGTGCTCTCCACATAAGAGAAAGGCAAGGAAAAAACAAAGAAGAAGTCGTTATGGAAACGGAAATCGCATCGCATCCGTATGCATCGATATGCTGAAGCACGTTACTGCAGCTGTGCCTGCAGCAGCCAATCTGCTCCCACAATTGAGCCGCTCCGTGTCGGTTGCGACAGCAAATCCGCACATCCACACCGTGGAGTTGTTATTATTCTCAACTGGAAGCATCGTTGCCGGTGACAAACACACGCGGAACGCTGTAAAAAAGCCTGGCTGTTCCGCACCCTTCACTGTGCGCACAGCAAACTCAGCAGAGAGCCACCACAGACAGGAGGAGGAGTGTGCAGTTGAGGCGAGGCGGGGCGGGGCGGGGGGGGGGGGGGGCACGCAGAGCAGCACGCAACACCCAGACAGACCCAGGCAGCAGGACAGGATTGACAAACGCAAGCCAGAATATCCGATACCCACCAGCAGCAAATCAAAACCAGCAAGAAGCTGCAACCAGCAGCGCACGCAGGGGCCAGCGCTGCTGGTTGTAGCTAAAAATATTATTCTGCCAAACAAAATTCCCTGGCCTAAACTGTTTTATTGAAGGAAATTATTTTTGAGGTGTGACTACATTAGAAAAGATTAGCTTCAGAGTCAGTGATGTGCTTGAAATTATTAATTTCACAAAAGGCCAATTATCTCAGCTTCTAGAAAAAAATTGCTATTTTTGGATGAATCAAGCTATCTTCTCCGGCTCATAACTAAAGAACGGAAAATGGGATCAATAAACTTTTTTTTGCAGATGATAGAATAGAGTCTCATCGTTCTTTGTGCGTGTTCAGTGTTTACATAGTAATATCACACAATATTCTGTGGGCCTCGAGAAATCACTGAAAACGCTCTGAAACTCTGGCACTGGGAGCGTCCGTTCTCCAAAAGTGGCTGGCACTCAATGAGTTAAAAAAAAAAATTTTTTTTTTTTTTTTTTTTTTTTGGACTAGGTTTGGGTGGAATTCGTTCCTCCTCGCCCCACTCCATTGCACAGCCGACTAACGTGAGGTGGAGCTTCATATAGTCTCTAGTTTTCTGGCTGGGCATGGGCCTTTGTGCCAACAAAACTGTTTTAAACATGAGAAATTCACACCGGCATGCGCCGGGGACAGCAGTGTTGGAGAGGAGACACATTGAAATAAAGAGTTCATTGAGGAGAACACGTTGTCTTTCGTATTTTCTGCCATAGGCATTAATTTTGTTAAAAAAAAAAAAAAAAAAAATGAAAATATTGAAAATTTTCTAAGTATTAATAAAATCGATAATCGATAATTGATCGTTAATTCTCACCGATTATCGATTTTGGAAAATTTTCAAAATGAACATCCCTAGTTGGCAGTGAATGTGTTAAAGCAAAGTAAAAAAAAAAAAACATCAAAAAATATAACCCGTCAATTATTGTTCTTAGAAAGAAAATCGGAATCGGCCAAAATCGGTATCGGCAAGTCAGACTATTCAAAAATCGGAAATCGGAATCGGCCAAAAAAATGGCAATCGGTGCATCTCTAATATATATATATATATATATATATATATATATATATATATATATATACACACACACACACACACACACACACACACACAGTATGTATATATATACAGTATATACATATATATATATATATATACACACACACATGCATACACACATACACACATACATATTTTTGGTCACTCCATAATTTCATGTTATTTAATCATTTTGATGTCTTTACAATTATTCTAAAAGGTTAATGTGTCCAAACTTTTGACTGTTAGTATAGATCTATTCCTTTGTCCAACCCACCCAAAATCAACTAGCCACCCAGCCACCCACCCATCCATCCATGCCCCCTTACCTGTTTTGGGGTCCTCCCACAGCGCTGATATCTTGGCAACATATGGGAGGGATTTCTTCCTGGGGCCAGATCGTAGCAGCACAGTGTCTCTGACATGTATCACTTCACCGTCCCTCTCCACTCCTTCATAGCACTGCCTCAGAGCTGTCTCATCCTCCCCCTGAGACACACACACACACACACACACACACACACACACACACACACACACGCGCGCACGCACGCCCACCCACCCACCCACACACACACACACACACACACAGAGTCAGACACACACACACACACACACACACACACACACACACGCACACGCCCACCCACACACACACACAGAGTCAGACACACACACACACACACACACACACACAGTCAGACATAGCTCTCATTATCAAGACAGAGAGGAAGCGGTCAAACAAACACAGCTATCTGGTCAAAAACACAATTAGAGTATTATCAGGCAGAGTATTATCAGGCAGAGTATTATCAGGCAGAGTATTATCAGGCAGAGTATTATCAGGCAGAGTATTATCAGGCAGAGTATTATCAGGTGGCTGTGGCAATGTTATAAAAGGGAATGGCTCTCGGTAGAGAGAGAGACACAGTCAAAAGCCCTGTAGTCTCTTGCTCATCTTCAGTCTACACCCCCACACAGACAGACAGACGCGTATATAAACGAGCTCCCTCACGCGGGCAGAACCTACCGCGATGAAGACCTCCTTCTCCGCGGGCACGCCGACAGGCCGCCAGCCGTTGGTGGCCCGCCGGCGGCTGACCCGCTTTTGTCTGGCGCCGCTGAGGCTCGGCACGGGCGAGGGCTGTTTCTGGGTCAGCTGGGTACGGCCCATGGACAGGGAGCCGGCGGCGGAGGGCTCGGTGCTCTGCGGGCACTCCCTGGCCAGCTTCAACCTGGCCTGGGGCGGGTCTCGCCCAGACAGCGGGGTCAGCAGGTGGGGCCTGGCCTGCGTGGAGGAGGGCACGCTGGGGAGAGGGCAGCTGGAGATGGGCAGGGCGGGGGGGACCAGAAGGGAGGAGGGGCTGTGCTCGCCCTGAGGGGAGGAGTAACCCTCTGGAGAAGAAAAGAAGAGGAAAAACACATCAAAGATACAAGTGAAACCTCGAAATGAACAAACTGCAACAACAGTGCCTGTTTTATCAAACGTTCTAATTATTCATCAATCTATATATGATATGGAACTCAATGGGAAATTTAACATACAGGTGAGAAGCTCCTTATCAAACCACATCAAACTCATATCCCTGGGCGATGGGCTCTTGAGAGTTTGTGCCAAAAAAAACAGAAAGTCTGCACTTTTGAACAAAACAAGCTCGAGACAGACAGACAAATAACACAAGTCTGTGTGAAGTTCTGTAAGCAATCAGTATGCAAGTGTCATTTTGGGGTAAGTGTTTTCCCCCATAATTACAGATATGGAAAACTGACAGTTTCGTGCTTCATCATCTTTGGTTAGAAATGATAAAGTATAAAATGTATCAAAGAAGTATCACAGCGCCAAACGCTCAACCACCAACTCCTCTAATAAGAGATGCTGATGTGGGTGGTTAGCAAGTGTAAACAGTATTGGATTCATTTGATGATGTTGGCAATTGATTGAAGCAATAAAGAGAACTTGAGGTTAGGTTAGGCTTCTGCTTCAGCCTCCAGTAAGTGTTTGGATTTGATGAGAAAACACTGAAAAGGGTTAATTTCACCGATCTTCCCTTTCCCACACTCACCTGTTTTGATGCCGTGTGTGCAACCGGTGCATCCTGTGCTGAAAGAGCACCCCCTGCTGGCGACGGGAGGCATGGCTCTGTAGGCGTAGCCGCTGATTCGGCAGGCTTCGCTGTAGCAGGGCGAGCCCACCGAGCCGCAGTAGGCGGCGGGGTGGGCCAGCCCCGGGGCGTGGCTCACCCGGGGACCCAGCAGCTTGGAGCCGGACATGCGATTGGGGCACAGGGCGGGGGGGGCAAAGTTCAGAGGTCGCGAGGCCAGGGTCGCCGACGTGGTTCCAGTGTGTGCGGGGTGGGCGATGTGGACGTAGTAGCTGGAGAAGCAGTGGTCGGCGGTGCACAGGCAGGGGTGGGGGCTGAGGGTCAGGGCCGCGTGCGGGTGCGAGTGGGTCAGGGTCGGGGTCGAGGTCACGAGGCACTCGCGCTTCACGGGCGCCATGGCCGCGTTGAGCGGCTGATCGTCCGGGTCTGCGTAGGCCTGCTGGCCCAGGAAGAAGGCCAGGCGGTGGCAGTACTCCACCGAGCCCTCCGGGGGGCAGCAGTAGTACGGGCTCAGTTCGGTCTCCACCGGCTCTTCCTTCACCGGCTTTAGCGGGTACGCTAGCATGCTGCGCGACTGGTAGCCGGGTTTGGTGAGCCGGTGGGTGCAGTTGCCCGGCTCCCACTCCACGTTGGGCTCAAAGTCCGCCTTGTTCTCGCAGGCCGTGCAGCCGCCATGCTGGGGGGGAGGAGGAGCCTCCTCCACCTTGTGTTTTTGCGCGCGCCCTTTAGCTGCTTTGACCCTGGAGGCCTGTCTGGGGGTGGAGGCCGCAGCAGGAGCCTTGCAGTCTGTTGTTGTGATGGTTGCCGTCGGCGACGCCTTGACTCTCTGCTTACTGGTAGCGGAGGAGCTGGTTAGCTTCAGCAGGGCGGCGGCGTTGAGGCCAGCCAGTCGTCTGGGGGCGGGGGCGTCCAGACTCTCCTGGCTCATCATCCCCCCTCCTCCTGCATCTCCTCCTCGGCTGGCTTTGGTCTTCTTCGCCCTCTTGGAGCTTTGGCACGGTTCACGAGAAGAAGTGGAGGTTTTACGGACGCCGCCCCGCGAGGCCTTAGAAGAACCCGCAGGAAGCCCACTCCTGGCTGGACCTGCATCCGGGGGAACCGACCCCCCACCACCGGCGGGCTCTCCCTGCTGCCTCCTGGCCTGTTTGGATGCCGGCTGTTGGTCAGTGGCTCTCTCCAGAAGCAGACTGTTCACTGCCTCGGCGTTGAGAGAGGCTAGCCTGCGCTTGCGCGGTTCTGGGACGAGCACGCTTTCGTCGTGACTTGGGCTAATTGATTTCGATTTGCTTTTTGGTTTTATCTTCGTCTCTCGTCGCCCACTTTTGCCTTTGCTGGATTTGCGTTTGAGAGAGGGCTTTCGGCGACCGTCGCTCCTCTCACTTTCTTCAGAGCTCTCCTGTTCCTCGCCGTCTTCCTCCAATCGGGTGAGGATGACGTGGCAGCTAAGCGCCTCCCCGTCTGAACTCCCGGCCCTTCCTCGCAAAGGATACGACTTCCGGCCCCGTTTCTTCTCGCGCCTGCGGCCCAGCTTTCGGTTCTGATGCGAGCTTCTCCCTCTCCGGTCGGTCATCTTCTTGGCCGCGCCTTTTCCTTGTTTGACCACCTCGCTTATCCGCCTCGTCCTGCCGAATCGCAGCGTGCGTTCGGGCCAGGCCCCGCCCGCGCTGCTGCCACCATGTGGCCACCGCTCAGTGCTGCGGCTCTGCCTGAGGGAACCCTTCTGCCTTGCGTGAGTCATCACATGCTTCCTCACGGGGCCTGGAGGAGAGAAGACAACCAAGTCAAAATGTATCGACTAGCTTCTATAGACTGTTGGCGTAGAGACTAGCTTCTATAGACCGTTGGCGTAGAGACTAGCTTCTATAGACTGTTGGCATATAGAGAGTCAAACAAGAATACATTCACATTTAGTGGATAAAAAACCATAATGGGGAAGTCATTGACTTGAGCAGAAAGGTTTTGTGGTCACATTTATCATGTGATGATACGGTAAAGCTCCAGCTATTCGATGGCTGTTTTGGATTGTTTCATGATAATGTGTGGTAGTGAGAGTTTGAGGCTGCATGGGGGAAACCAATGGAGCCAGTCATTGATTGGTTGCACTCCTTGCCTTATTGTGCACACCTGTCTAATAGGGGTGGGAATCACCAGATGCCCACGATACGATACTAAAACCATACTTGAGTCACGATAGGATAGTATATTGCGATATGCTAGTATTGCGATATATTGAATATTGCGATATTTCGATATATTGGCCAACTCCTTTTGCTACCTTTCCTTGACCTCACCGGAAGTAAAACATGCATGTGTTTTTTTGTTTTGTTTTGTTTTTGCCCCACATGTAGGCTACATTATTAAGCTTCTCTGGACTCAATACGCCACTGCAGGTGCGGACTGCACCATCGGGCGCTTCTGGCAGATGCCCGGTGGCCTGGCATGGCATGGCCTGCACATGTTTTTTTTTTTTTTTTATATCGATACTGGGCGTCCAAATATCGATACACCATCTTGATGCTCTGATGAAGGCACATGCCGAAACGCGTTAGCCCTCAATAAAAAAAGAAAATGGAAATCTGAAGTCTTGCATCTCAATTTTTGGAGTGCTGCTACCTTCACTCTTGTAGTGAATTTTTTGATCGATACAATATCGTCAGGCAAAATATCGCGATACTATGGTGATCGATTTCCCCCCCCACCCCTACTGTCTAACAGCATGACAATGGGCTTTGCTACGGTATTAAGATCAACAGAGTACCTTATATAAAGCTACCTTTTTTAATATTTGTATTACTTGAAAATGTCTCAAATTAATCGATGTCCAAATATCCCTTTTATTTGTACAGAACTGAGTGTTATGCATCCATATATATGATACAAAATAAATACTCTCAAACAAATTTAGAAATCATTTTTTGCAACATAAACAACCAAGGGACGAGTTAAAGACATATTGAAGCGTTTAAATAATGCCAAGAAATGTATGGGCCATGCAGAGACTCATCACTTTAGTGTTACACTCACATGTAAATGTAATTCATTTCAAACAGGGGATTAATAAGGCCCCTGTATCAGAGCAGCGTAGAAAGTTGGGTAAAGTGTTAAGAAAATTTAATGTGGAGGTAAAGCTAGAAAGACTCATTTATCCACCTTATTTCTAGCTGCCATGATGCCTCATGTGAAATATGGGTGCTTCCTCCGGTGTCATCCTCCCAGGCCCCTCCCACCTCCTCCCAGGCCCCTCCCACCGTTATGTCACAACATAGCCCGCCTGTAAACGATGTTTCAAACATGGAGGCAGGCGAACACGCGAACGGAGCAAATCACATCCAGCTTGGCCAAAAATCTCGCCGATAAATATCCCGAGTTGTTCAAAGAGCAACAGAAATAGCGGACGACGTGATAGATAACATTATTACATTCCCTCAAATAAGTCGTCAAACGAGTGTATTGTGACAAGCAACTTTTTTGCCAGTGTCAGAGTTTTAACGAGGAAATGCGCCAGCTGCAACGATCAGTCACGTTCTAGACCAGACCTTACATCCATCATTATTTTACAGCGGGGCATTCAAAAATAAGGTGGATAGTAGTAGAGAAGAGGAAGTGTGTGTACAGCAAAAAGATGTCTGATTTCTAAACCGTGCATGCACGCACATGCAACTTTTCCTAATATAAATCTCAGAGATACGTTTTGGGCGAACAAGACAGAAAAAATAAAAAGATTAAAGCCTGCATGTTCAGCTGGGATATTAAATGGTAAATGGTAAATGGCCTGCATTTATATAGCGCTTTTATCCAAAGCGCTTTACAGTCAGTAAGGTACATTCACCCATTCACACACCGATGGCGGCAGGCTGCCACGCAGGGTGCTGGCACACCATCAGGAGCAATTTGGGGTTCAGTGTCTTGCCCGAGGACACTTCGACATGCAGACTGGAGGAGCCGGGAATCGAACCACCGACCTCTTTTATCCAAAGTGATTAGTGGACGACCTGCTTCACCTCCTGAGCTACAGCCGCCGATATTACTATTAGAAGTCGGTGTCATTTGATTATGGACCATAAGGAATTGACTTGATTTGACCGCGTTGCCATGATGAGGGTCACTATTTCTCAGTGTGTCCAAAATGTGCGTACACACACACACACACACACGGGTGAAAGCTTCCATAGAGGTATAGAGACATGATTGTTCTAAAGCTGCGCAGCCGCTTCTACGAGCGACTATGTGTACGGCGAGATGTGGAGGAGCTCAGCGAGATTTGGGGAAAACTCACCTCACCGAGAGCCGAGATTTGTGGAAGGCGACGGGGAAGAAGGAGGGGGTGTGGCACCGAGAGAGAGAGAGGAGTAAATGTCTCGAGGAGAGGAGTGAAGGACGATAGCGTTTTAACGGTAATACACGCACGCACACATACATTCACGCACACACGCGTGCGCGCACAGTGTCACAGTTTAATACATCTGGAAATTAATGGCGAATTCATTTCCTCATTGGCGAGACTTTGGAATGCTATGTGGAGCAGCTCCAAACACACAGAAGCCTAATGCACAGACAAACACACACACACACGCGCGCGCGCGCACACACACACACACACACACACACACACACACACACACACACACACACACAGGATCTGTATGGTTAACGTTATTTGTTTTGCTACTTTCTATATTGGTACAGTAGTGATAGCTACACTCGCCTGCCTCTGTGCTCATAAGCCCGCTGCTGTCAGAGAGTCAAGCTCAGTCAGCACACACACACACACACACGTCACACGGATGCACGCACGCACACACACACACACGCGCCCACGGATGCATGCACGCACGCACGCACACACACACACGCCCACGGACGCATGCACGCACGCACACACACACACACACGCCCACGGATGCATGCATGCACGCACGCACGCACACACACACGCACACACGTGCCCATGGACGCATGCACACACGGCTCCCACCAAACACCTGCACCACTTCCTTCAACACCTGTGTGTTGGATTTTTAAATAAATCCCAACTTTGGTGTGAAAAGTGGCTTAGGCGCCTTTCAAGTCCTGAGACACAGGCCACCCCGGCAACGCCATTTACACCTGGCACTAACATGTGTTTTTCCTTATCCAGATAACATCCAGATCACTTATTAACAACACCCAAAATACAGTTGCCGCTGTATGCAGATTGAGAGGTCACATTGCATTTACACTTGTGTTCAATGTGGTCACAATGCGTCCCTGACCACCTACGGAGGTTTGGCCGATCAGATTGCAATCCGTCTTCCATTTGTCTTGGGGGTGTTTACACCTGTACTTTCAAGTGGTCAAGCACAATCTGATTGCAATCCGATCACAGAAAACGCATGTTAACGCCAGGTGTAAATGGCCTCTATGTGATGCTGCTCCACTCACAATGACTACTGTATTCGTGACTCCACGTTTGAACATTTTCACCCAAGTGAGCTTCCTATTGTAAAGCAATCAGTCCTTTGTGATAAAAGACTATATCAATAAAGGAAGTTGAACTTCATCGATTCACAAGCAGAAAATGTCTTTTGCCTTCATAAAAATCATCCTAGGTCACAATATTCGTTCAACGTTTCAACCATTGAAAGTAGCCTGGCTGTAGTGTGAAGCGGTTCAAGACAGGAGACCTCGGCCCTGCTGATGCTCGGACCAGTCGACAGGAGACATGTTCATAGATGGCCAATAGCTGCGCTACGGAAAGATGACGCACCTGTTCTAGCTTTGTCGGATTCTGTATGCGTCTGACAGATCACATGAGCCGTACCACATCTGTTCCAGAGTAGAGATGTAACGGTATGAAAATTTCACATCACGATTATCGTGGCCAAAATTATCGCGGGTTATCGTATTATCACGGTATTCATAAAAAATTGATGAAAATGTTCAAAAAGTACTGAGAGACTCACTGAAATCATTTTTACGTTTTATATTGAAAACTCAGACCCAAAAAGGATTGATACACTCACTGAAATCATTTCTCCAAGGCTGCACATTTGCATCTGGGATGCAACTTTGCCAACTTTGCCAACTTTGGTTGATGATGGACAGTATTTACCATGTTTTTCAAAGCACTGTAATCACGGTAACACGGTAATCACGGTACCACGGTTTTAATGATAATGAAAATTTGAAACGGTATGGTTATCATGAGGAATTTTATCACGGTTATCGTTAAAACCGGTTATCGTTACATCCCTATTCCAGAGCTGGTGGACATTAGCCCTTACTCAATGAATGAATGAATGAATGAATGAATGAATGACCGAACGAACGTTTTATTTTTGTCTGGTCATTTACATGAGCCGTCGCTCGTTGAATTATTCAGACACATTAAACTAACAACAAACCAAATATATGACAGCATGTTAACACACCATCATCTAACAGCAATACATAGATATCAATCATCCAAGCATAAATATAAACATCATCCAAACATAAAGCTCCCATAAATAACGCCCCCAGGCAATATCACACAATAGAAAAACAACAAATATACAAACATACATAGACACACAGCCCACTAAGCACAAGACAAATCCAAATTGGGCCAAATCTGCATCTATTAGAGCCAAATATAAATGGCAACGTGCCCAGATCAATCCACATTAGCATGCAATTAGACATTAAGAAGTCCCATTCAAAATCCTGTGTCAATATTATCCTTCCCATAATTTAACTTCCAAATCTCTTTTAATGTAAACCACAGCTTTTCCACCATGAGGCAAGAACAGAACACCTGTGATTGTATTTACAGAACACGCTTCTGGATGATTGGGAAAATGTTTTTGAATGACAAAAAAATCAGGCAGTGTGTGTGTGTGTGTGTGTGTGTGTGTGTGCGCGCGCGCGCGCGTGTGTGTGTGTGTGTGCGTGCGTGTGTGTGTGTGTGTGTGTGTGTGTGTGGTCCCCCCCCCCCCCCCGTCTTCATGTGTGTGATGGGCCGGCCCGTCTCTGCCCCATCGCGGCCCGGCAACCGTGTAATCAAGACCGGCCGCGTTACTCCCTCCTTTCCTCAGGGGGCAGGATTTGAACAGCAGTGTGACTCGGGCCTTAAAAACTAGAAGGAACAATATAGTTCAAAGCTGAAATGCAGAGGTGCTTCCCCTTTATTGATCATTTTTGGATATAAGGAGAAGCAATTCACATTCTGTCATAGAATCTGAAAGATGAATGATCTTAATGCCCCCCAGTGATGAAATCCATCCACACTCACAGGCTCACTAGCAGCCGCTCTTCTAACCAAGATACAGTATTCTACTCAAAAGCAGATGGGTTCAAAAAGTAAAGTGAAGTGGAGAGAATCTCTTTCAAAATTGTTTTTTCAGCAGTAGAGATTGGGAATTTTGGTTTTGTCACCCTGGTTCTGATATGGGTCCACTCCTAATATCAGTTCAAATATCTTTTGTGGTTTAAAAGCATAACTCTAATAATTTTGATAACTGTATTGAAATATATTATTAAATATATATATATGTAATATATGTTTTCTTTTGCTGGAAAATGAAGACAAATGATGGATGATCACTGACCTAAATCCGCGAAGGCCATTTTCTTCTAGCAATCGTGGGCTACTGCTGATCGGTGCAAGACACTATCTCATATGACACTGATCTGGCCATATGGCAATTTGGTTGTATAAACACAGTTAGGCTTAGGCCTAACTTAGGCCTGCTGACTCTCTGAAATTAATTTCACGTTAACACAGGGAGATCAATGACCCTGCACTCATCTCTAATGGGTTAGAAAATAGATAATCTGGCTCCTCTCTCTCTCAGCCACACAGTCTCTGCAGCACATCGGCTTCTTTTGATCATCCCATGATCTGATCAGACTTCCACAAAACTCCTGCACAGTGTAAGCCACATGTGAGAAGATGACACCAAGGACACACAAACCTCAAATGAATGTCCATAATAATTAATTATCTATTGAAAATCCCCTTCTGATAAAGCAGCCAGGTTACATTTGACGAAGCACCTTCCATCAACACAAACCCTGAAGGTTTTAGTCAATAATAAGTTCATCCAAGCCTTCCGATCCATATAAACTATTTATGAAAATGATACACCTAATAGGATACAGTATCCAATTCTGTAGCTCATCAATCCATTACAAAGAAAATAACCATTATAATTATAATCATATTAAAAACAGGTAATACAGATATCACAGCAAAACTTTAACGTGTAACAAAGCGGGGGGGGGGGCATAGAAACCTCAATAGTAACACAATAAATAGATACAAAAACAGCATTAGGAAAGGCTCAGTGTAAACTCACTAGTGATTACCAAATAGGTTCCTATAGGGATATTATATAGGAATATCATAGAGATACCATAGGCTAGGAGTGAAACATTGTCATCATTACATACGATAAAGGTCACCATAAACTCACAACTGAATTTCACATGTGACGTCGCTATAAGAATATTATATGAATATGCTATTATTACTGTTATTTGCTGTTATAGGGACAGTCGATAATACAAGTGAGAATGCATTAGCCATCAGTCCATGTGAGCAAACTATTTATATTGCCTATAGTCTAATACTGAACAACACCTTGTAGAATAAAACTCCCAATTCAGCACGGATCAATCAATCAATCGATTCCATTGTCGAGACACAATCATGCGTGTCTCACCAGCAGCAAAGCACCTGTAGTCAATCCCTCAATCATACACTCGGTTTGCAAGCGTTTCCCCCTTTCAACTTTCAGCTACACACCCAGAGGTGATGCCGCCAGCCAACATCAAAAATAAAATAAACAAATTAAAAACAAATAAACCACCATTTGGAGGAGCAGATTGACGAGTATTAATTGACACGTTCCATGTCACCGCTGGTTGGCATGTTGCTAAAGAAGCATGAGGCGTTGGCTTGTTAGAGAGGGTTTATCAAGACCAGAGAGATACAAGACTACAAGTATCTGAAACATTCTTTCTTTCTTCAGGACTTGCACCACAGCACAGCCTATGCTTGATCTAACACAACCATCTAAGCTAAGATCGTGAAGAGGAGGACACACACATGATAGCCTACAGTGGCCGAGGAATACAGTGGGATGGGATAGCGACTACAGTAGGCATGGAGCTTGACGTAGCCTGCCCATCTGAAGTAGCCAGGCAGGCTCTAAATATGGGCTGGAGGGGAGGAGGAGAGGCGGGGGGGGCTACCCGAATATACACCACGCAAAATAAAGGGCAGTCACCCCCCCGATCACATTTTCTAATCGGATTCTTGCCTCTCAAACGGCGGCTATTGCCCTGCTTGCTCCCCAGTTGTTGTAGCGATCAGCGAGGATCTGGCACGTATATAGCGAGGCTGTGTATCGTTTCTAGTGCACGAAGCGAAAAATGGGTTCTGCGCTCCTCTCTCTCTCTCTCTGGACGCCTGGCTGGCTGGCTGGCTGTCGGAGCAACTTCAAACATCGAGGCGAAATGAAAACACATGATTTCGAGGTGGTAACTTACGCTCTCCGACGCGCCTCTGCTACTCGGGAATCGTCGAAATCGGTGGCGGAGAAGGAGGGGGTGGGGGGGGCGAGGTGGTGAGCCCGGGACTGGTGCGATGGCAAAGCTGAAGCGAGCTGAGCTGAGCTCCGTACTGGGAGAGCTGGGGAGGAGTGGAGAGAGAGAGAGAGAGAGAGAGAGAGAGAGAGGACGGCGGCGCGGCGCTGCCTGCCTGCGAGATACAGCGCTCTCTCTCTTCCTGGTTGGGCTTCCACCGATTTGCAGAAAACTTCATCTAACCAATTGCCATACGGACCAGCCTCGCTGACACCCGCGTCCTCCAATGACGGACAAACAGCTGTTTATTCTCAGGGTTGAGGGGCAAAAACTCAATATTTTTCGCAAGATCCTAACTAGTCGCACATTATTAACTTGGTTCCATATTCGATGGATATGAGGCTGTATAGTACATCATGGGCGGTGGATGTCGTTGCCCTCTCTCCTCCCCAGCTCCCCCACGACGGCAGCCTCACCCTGTCATTAATGTCGTGACCAAACCGCATCCAGCCGAACCACCAGACTGTTCAAAACACGTCTGGAGAAATATAGCCTACATACGTGAGGAGGAAAGAAGAAACTATGATATCAACAGCAGGGTCCCCATGTGGTGACACATTGACACGAGGTGTTTATACATGCTTGCTTCCCACAAAACACCTCATTAAGTGTAGAGGTGTGCAACTAAGCCCACCAAAAAACTTCGCCACCTTTGTCTGCTGATATCATTCTTTATATGACCTAAATTCAGTATAGTACAGTAGTATCAAACTGGTGTAACTAATAGAGAGGGCCTTTCAGGGTAAAAAAAAAAAGCAGAAATGAAAGCTCATCTGTAAAAATAACATGTCTTTTTTTACTTACGCTCGATTTCTAGCGTGGAGACTGGAGAAACTACCTTTACCCCTTGTCCTCTTCTCCCTATTAGATTATGATTATACTCCCACCATTTATATAGCCTCAGCCAGGAAGGACTGACATGAACAGTGGATAGATAAATCCAGAAGGAGGCGGTAATGCAATATAAGGGATGTCAACTGCCATAAAACACCACAGAAGAAGAAGGACTGATGACATCACAATTGCCCGAGTGACATCACTGATGACGTTAGAGGTACTACATCTGTGTGCTTCTAATGGAGATCCTTAAAATAAAATAAACTGATGACATCAGAATTGCTCAAGTGCACAATTGCTCAAGTGACATCACTAGGCTCTTTCACACTGGCCTTGAAAGACGAAAATTGCACGGAAAATAGGATCCGCTCCTCCGATGTTAAAGTCATGAACGCGCGCGCGTTGGTGGTAAATTGTTATACGCCTTTTGTCCCGGGAGCAAAGCTTGTCACAGCGCCGGTTTAGCAGGCAACCCGCCTCACTTGAAAGCGTCGGAGCAGCAAGGCGGAACAGTGCGAATGCTTCACTTTCGTGTTTTCTGCACCTGCACAGCTGCACCTCCTTGGCTGGCATACATCAGCGATGTTTGGTTGTTGAATGAATTACACAAGGTGACACCATATCGATCTGCTTAGTCAGTGAATTTACTTCTATGAAATGTGTTGTATAAATAAAGTTGGCTTTCCTTGAATGCAATTAATGCAACACTTCGCTGCCAGAAAGTCGGCAGATGCACTCCGCGGCTGAGCCCGTTTTGATATTAAGGCGAGCCCGCCCACCATGCGAGTGCACCTATCCTCCCTGCTCAGTGGACTAGGAGAAGGAGGGAAGTCTTGTTGTTGAATGAATTCGTTCATCATACAGTAGCCTAGGCTACACTAACCTATGAAAATATGCATTTGGGCTAGGAGGAGCTGGAAATCCCTCCGCTCGCCTTTCAATCCGGGAGCGGGGGATTTCACCTGAAAGTACACCGCAGCACGGGAATGTGGCCGTGCTGCTTGGCTCTGTGTGAAAGCAATTTCTGTGGCTAGGCTGCTTGGCTTTGCGGGACTCCTAAACTGCAATTTTGCGTGATCTGTGTGTGAAAGAGCCTACTGATAACATCACTTCCATCACAAATCATGACTGACACCGCCCAGACAGACAGACAGACAGACAGAGCCCACTTAAAGAATTTTAACTAAATAAAAACTAGGCTCGGCCGCTGCGTGGTCTCGCCCAAAGCTTGGTTGCTGCATGGCCTCGCCAGCCCTATTGGCGTGCGTGGGTGTGTGTATGTTGCTCACTAAATGTTATTACATCAGTGATGTCACAACACAATGCCTCCTTGTGTGTGTGCCCATTATGATATCACTGATGCCATCATCTGTGTGTGTGTGTGTGTGTGTGTGTGTGCCCTATGACATCACTGATCAGTCTTGTCACAATGCCTCCTTGTGTGTGTGTGTTTGTGCCCGACATCACTGATCAGTCTTGTCACAATGCCTCCTTGTGTGTGTGTGTGTGTTTGTGCGCCCTTATGACATCACTTTGACATCATCACTGATGACGTCACATCATTAGCTAATTAGCCTAATTAAAAAATCCAGCTCCATCAGGTCACCCGCACGGGTGCCCTTTACACACGCTGAATGTTTCAGCCCGATCGCACGTAAAACGGCATAGCTGTGGCCGAACACAGAACTTGAAACAAACAAACAAACAAACATTGCCCACATACTCAATTGTATATAGAAGAGAAGATATTGGTGGCAGTTATAATCATCGCTGACTGGAGGTCATAGGTCACCCACTTTTCATTCACCTCTACATCACTAGCTGGAATGCTGCATAAGATAAACCGATTGCAGATGAAGTCCAACCTCCATGAAAGGCTGAAAAAATGATTGAGGGCAGTGTGTTCTGTAAACATGACCAAGGTCTACCGGGAAAGTCAAGCAGAGAAGAGCCTTGGCAGGGTGAGGAAGTTCCTCACTTATATAGAGCTTCACAACAGCCTTGAAGAATGAGCAGGCTAGAAAAGCAGCCTACTCAAAGGTGACTAAAACTGTAATCCATTGCCTGCTAACAGGCAGGTTGCCTTGGACTATTACACTATAAAGTCAGTTTGCCTCGCAAAATATTCCAACAGTTTAGGTTTGGGTCAGTGTAAACTGTAGAGCCAGCATACATATTTCTTGCACACAACCTTCCACTGGAGTTGCTCTGCTTAAAGGGACAGCTCACCCTAAAATCCAAAATACATATATTCCCTCTCACCTGTAGTGCTATTTATCCATCTATATCGTTTTGTGTTTGTTGCCTGAGTTTTGGAGTTATCGGCCGCAGATTTGTGCCTTCTCTCCAATGCAATAGAACTGGATGGCACTCGGCTTGTGGTGCTCAAAGTGCCAAAGAAATACATTTGAAAAACTCAACAGCAATGTCTCTTTCCAGAAATCACGACCGGGTTACTCAAGATAATCCACAGACCTTGTTATGAACCATTTTCTTTTGACCAAACGACACCCGCTAGCTGCTAGCTAGTCCTACAAATGAAAATAGTTCCTACATGAAACTGCTCACAACAAAGTCTGTGGATTATATTGAGTAACCGGGTCATGATTTCTGGAAAGAGACATTGCTGTTTTTTCAAATGTATTTTTTTTGTTTCTTTGAGTACCACAAGCCGAGTGCCATCCAGTTCCATTGTATTGAAGAGAAGGCAGCCATCTCTACAGCCGATATCTCCAAAACTCAGGCAACTAACACAAAATGATATAGATGGATAAATAGCACTACAGGCGAGAGGAAAAATATGTATTTTGGATTTTAGGGTGAGCTGTCGCTTTAAGAGAAACCTGCAAGTATCCAATGCCTATTAAAACACTAACCTAAGAGTTTTTCTCACCACTCAGAGCTCATAAATATGAACTCATGTTATAGAGGATATTGTGTTTACCTTTTATTTGAATATGTGCTGTGAAAAATATCCACTAGCGTTTCTCCCCCCCTTGTATTACTCCAGAATGGATTCCAAATGCATTATTTTCCCCATAAATGTTACGTAACCTGCCATAAGTGACCATAGCAAATTTGCAATGCAGAACTCAAGCATGCCCCAGTCTTTGTTTTGGTTACTGTTACTAATGGCAAGAAACGGCAATTAAGGTCAGAAAAGGTTCAGATGGAAATTAAATAACAGTTTAAATTAAAGCGTTGATTGCATGATTACTACACCTATTGAAACACTGCAAACGGGGCACCATTACAGGCCTATAGGCTCGTTGTGCTGTCAGAGACAAACACAAGTCACATGTGCAATGTCAAATAATCAATAGCGCCGCTTCTTAGGGAAGCTGATCCAATCAGTTCTATTGTTCTCAACGGTTACATTAAAACCCACATAATATATAATCTGTTCTAGAACACGACTCACATTTACATTGTGGACAGCTCAGTCTAGATTTGTTGATACATCTCTGATGGAAAACTGGCTACCGATGAGTCCACAGCCAGGGAGAAAAGGCCTAAAAGTTCTGGTTTTGGGTCGAGTTTTGATCAGATCGTTCAACGATTCACACTGTAGAATTTTGTAAGGTAAAGTCAAGGAAGCTAACGGAAGTAAACCGAGCTTTACCATCTGCTGCTCAGAAATGAGATTTAATTCAAGTATGCTTTTGTTGCAACATTTTGAAAAAAGATTGATTCGTGTTTATAAATACATTTTATTAAGACGTTTTACACATTGCGATTTCAAAAACATTAAAAACACGTCCTCGTCATCGGGTCAGTCTTTGTATCAAGAAAGTTGAGAACAAAAGTATATTTCAACAGCTTGTTTGAGCTTGTTTTGCTTGGCACCACTGCATTCCTCTTAGGGATGGGCATCGAATTTCGAATTTTCGAATAATCGTTGTTATTATCAAGGTCGACTTTTATTATTGAAATTCGAAATTCGAAATTCGAAAAAAAAAAAAAAAAAAAAAAAATCTTTTTTTTTTTTGAGTGAAATGTTGCATTGTCTCCCCTGATTCTAAGTATAGTCAAATCGCTTGGTTTGAGCAAGTAAAACAATTTTTATAAGCATTTTAAGCAAGGTTTATGGAAAAATTAATGGCAGATGAAATCCCATGAAGAGGGAGAGGGGGTGACTTTGGCACCCCTTTGGCACTCAGACCTGAGCCTACTAAATATTTAATGAACCACTCATGATTGTCAAAACTGTTTTTTATTTTCGAAAATGTCAATGTCATGTAACATGTTCTTTACTTCAGTGGTGCAATGCTTGTTTGAGCTAAAAATCCACAGCAGAAGCTTTTTATATTAATTAATAAAGCCGTAGACTTAGAATCAGGGGAGACAATGCAACATTTCACTCACAATTTTTTTTTTTTTTTTTTTTTTTACATTTTTATTTTTATTTTCGAAATTCGAATTAAATTCGAATTTGGCCAGCGAATTTCGAATAGTGTTTTTGCTAGAAATGCCCATCCCTAATTCCTCTTTATGCAATATTCTTTGATATTTAGTGATGGCCCCGTGCTACAAATATGGAAGAGGAGTCCACTTATAAAGCTAACCCAATAAGTGTCCTTTGAGAGAGAACAGACTGGACTATGCAAACCAAAATCATAATATTAGACAGCATAAGAAGAGTGGGCAGTGTATAATTGTGTTTTTCTCATTTCTTCATACTTTAAACAGGGAAAAGCACAGAAGGTCGTACAGTAGATATGGAGAGATCACAGAAAGTGTCACATCCAGGGAATCAAACCTCCGTCTAGGGATGTCACGATACTAGAATTTCTACTTCGATGCCGATACCCAGGAAAATTCCGATACTCAGATGGACGGACAGACAGATGTACGCTTCTCCATCATCTGGACCTGATTAAACTCATTATAAACTTTGCATTTACACCGCAGATTACCCCTGATCTAGTCATCAGCCTATCAGAACACTTTGAGCTTGTTGGAGCAACAGATACCCACCAATGATAGGGAGGGAGAAATCAGTAGTATATTAGATTTTTCATTAAGAGAAAGCACTGCTGGTAAGTAACCATACTGTTGCAAATGAGTATTGTATCCATTTCAAATTTTTAGTATTGATACTTATCGATACCTGTTGCAAATGAGTATTGTATCCGTTTCAAATTTTTTAATAGTGATTTTACTCTCGATACTTTTGACAACCCTACCTGTCAACACATTGATACTGTACATCAGCGGTTCCTAACCTTTTCCGAGTCATGGCCCACTTGAAAATCTCCGAAATGTTCACGGCCCACGGGCCCACATCTGAGCGTAAACAGTACGGAAGCCAAATAATGTGTTCTCAAAGCACTGTTTCTTTTAACGATAAACGGAGCTGTCCATCAGCACCACGCAGAAATCAGAAACTAAAAGTGACCCTGTCTGCAACAGGCTAATTAATAAATAATTGATTACAAATTAAATAATGTATCATTCATTTCAACAATGGAGAAATGCATTCTCATACATAATAAGCCTAATAATAATAGCCCAATTCATCTTTTTTCACTAAGGTCGTAATGTTTTGCGAATGATTTGGCGGCCCACTTGCAACGCCTTCGCGGCCCACCAGTGGGCCCCGGCCCACAGGTGCTGGGAATGGCTGCTGTACATGGTTCTGAACACTGGCTGCCCCAGTGCAGAGCCACACGCTCAGACTTGTCCATCAACGCTCCTCATTTGCTGGTGGAGGACTCAATTATGGAGTTCATTCTTTTTGGACGGTGTTCATTTGTCATTTTGGCTAATTCTCACACACTGAATTCAAAGATGGAAGTTTCAGAGTTACTGTCAAGAAAATGATAGAGCATCATGGGGAATAAATTCAGTAATCAGGGCAGAGCTACTTCGGGGATTAAGTATTGCACCTCAAAATGAGATCACTACACAGATTAAGAATTGACATTATTCCCAAAGACTGACAGTTCTGTCTAGATTCTGTCAACGTGAGAAACACTAATGGTCTTTCCAACATTGTCTTCCTTATTCACCTTATGTAGCCCCGCCAACTTGACCCAGTTGTGTTATGACTTCCTGTTCAAAACACCCTCTGTTTTACCTGGTCACTGTGCTGTCACAGGAAGTGTAAACACAACAGGAAGTAACTGGCTGACCCCTGTGTTGGAATATGGCGTACAGTATTTCATGACTCTGGGGACCATGCCAAGTCATTAGTAAGGCATTGTAAAATGTCAACAATGCCTGTGCATCATGGAGGAAGGAAAAAAAGATTTCCTCATTTCTGACAAAACTGTCTGTAGGTACAAGGTTTCTGTGGGACACTGACAGTCAAAACTGTCTGTAGGTACAAGGTAGGGGTGCTCCAAAAAATCGATTCTGAAAGGATCGCGATTCTTAATGCCACGATTCCTGGATCGATTCCAAACTCCCAAGAATCGATTCTTCTTTGTATTGTAAAAAAAAAAAAAAAAATTTTTTTTACAGTGCACCTGAAGGCAACATGCAAGATACCGGCTGAATAAGTGTCCAAATGTTCATGTCATTTGTGTACTGTACTGCCACGGTGCCACCACCTCTTGCACTTAAGAACTCTGGTTAATGTATTCCCCCCAAAATCTATAAATCCTTCTCAAAGTCTACAGATCCCTCCCAGCCTATAAATCCATCTTATCTGAAGAACATAAGGGGGGAATTCCCCCCTAGTTTGCAAAATTAATTTAGGCCCTGACTGTAATACTTCAGAAGTTGAATTTGAAGTTCAGCATTAATACATTTGTCATTTTTTGTCTTAGATTTACCTTTGTCTGTTATTGCAATATAAAACTACATAATTGAGAATCGATTCTAGATTCTGGAATTGAGAATCGTTGGAATCGAGAATCGTTGGAATCGAGAATCGATTCTGGAATCGGATCGTGACCCCAGGAATCGGAATCGGATCGGATCGTGGCTTAGCCGGATCGGAGCACCCCTAGTACAAGGTTTCTGTGGGACACTGACAGTCAAAACTGTCTGTAGGTACAAGGTTTCTGTGGGACACTGACAGTCAAAACTGCCTGCAGGTACAAGGTTTCTGTGGGACACTGACAGTCAAAACTGTCTGTAGGTACAAGGTTTCTGTGGGACACTGACAGTCAAAACTGTCTGTAGGTACAAGGTTTCTGTGGGACACTGACAGTCAAAACTGTCTGTAGGTACAAGGTTTCTGTGAGACACTGACAGTCAAAACTGTCTGTAGGTACAAGGTTTCTGTGGGACACTGATAGTCAAAACTGTCTGTAGGTACAAGGTTTCTGTGGGACACCGACAGTCAAAACTGTCTGTAGGTACAACAAGGTTTCTGTGGGACACTGACAGTCAAAACTGTCTGTAGGTACAAGGTTTCTGTGGGACACTGACAGTCAAAACTGTCTGCAGGTACAAGGTTTCTGTGGGACACTGTCAGTCAAAACTGTCTGTAGGTACAAGGTTTCTGTGGGACACTGACAGTCAAAACTGTCTGCAGGTACAAGGTTTCTGCGGGACACTGACAGTCAAAACTGTCTGTAGGTACAAGGTTTCTGTGGGACACTGACAGTAAAACTGTCTGTAGGTACAAGGTTTCTGTGGGACACTGACAGTCAAAACTGTCTGTAGGTACAAGGTTTCTGTGGGACACTGACAGTCAAAACTGTCTGTAGGTACAAGGTTTCTGTGGGACACTGACAGTCAAAACTGTCTGTAGGTACAAGGTTTCTGTGGGACACTGACAGTCAAAACTATCTGTAGGTACAAGGTTTCTGTGGGACACTGACAGTCAAAACTATCTGTAGGTACAAGGTTTCTGTGGGACACCGACAGTCAAAACTGTCTGTAGGTACAAGGTTTCTGTAGGACACTGACAGTCAAAACTGTCTGTAGGTACAAGGTTTCTGTGAGACACTGACAGTCAAAACTGTCTGTAGGTACAAGGTTTCTGTGAGACACTGACAGTCAAAACTGTCTGCAGGTACAAGGTTTCTGTAGGACACTGACAGTCAAAACTGTCTGTAGGTACAAGGTTTCTGTGGGACACTGTCAGTCAAAACTGTCTGTAGGTACAAGGTTTCTGTGGGACACTGACAGTCAAAACTGTCTGCAGGTACAAGGTTTCTGTGGGACACTGACAGTCAAAACTGTCTGTAGGCACAAGGTTTCTGTGGGACACTGACAGTCAAAACTGTCTGTAGGTACAAGGTTTCTGTGGGACACTTGACAGTCAAAACTGTCTGCAGGTACAAGGTTTCTGTGGGACACTGACAGTCAAAACTGTCTGTAGGTACAAGGTTTCTGTGGGACACTGACAGTCAAAACTGTCTGTAGGTACAAGGCTTCTGTGGGACACTGACAGTCAAAACTGTCTGTAGGTACAAGGTTTCTGTGGGACTCTGACAGTCAAAACTGTCTGTAGGTACAAGGTTTCTGCGGGACACTGATAGTCAAAACTGTCTGTAGGTACAAGGTTTCTGTGGGACACTGACAGTCAAAACTGTCTGTAGGTACAAGGTTTCTGTGGGACACTGACAGTCAAAACTGTCTGTAGGTACAAGGTTTCTGTGGGACACTGACAGTCAAAACTGTCTGCAGGTACAAGGTTTCTGTGGGACACTGACAGTCAAAACTGTCTGTAGGTACAAGGTTTCTGTGGGACACTGACAGTCAAAACTGTCTGTAGGTACAAGGTTTCTGTGGGACACTGACAGTCAAAACTGTCTGTAGGTACAAGGTTTCTGTGGGACACTGACAGTCAAAACTGTCTGCAGGTACAAGGTTTCTGTAGGACACTGACAGTCAAAAGTGTCTGTAGGTACAAGGTTTCTGTGGGACACTGTCAGTCAAAACTGTCTGTAGGTACAAGGTTTCTGTAAGACACTGACAGTCAAAACTGTCTGCAGGTACAAGGTTTCTGTGGGACACTGACAGTCAAAACTGTCTGTAGGTACAAGGTTTCTGTGGGACACTGTCAGTCAAAACTGTCTGCAGGTACAAGGTTTCTGTGGGACACTGACAGTCAAAACTGTCTGTAGGTACAAGGTTTCTGTGGGACACTGACAGTCAAAACTGTCTGCAGGTACAAGGTTTCTGTGGGACACTGATAGTCAAAACTGTCTGCAGGTACAAGGTTTCTGTGGGACACTGACAGTCAAAACTGTCTGTAGGTACAAGGTTTCTGTGGGACACTGACAGTCAAAACTGTCTGCAGGTACAAGGTTTCTGTGGGACACTGACAGTCAAAACTGTCTGTAGGTACAAGGTTTCTGTAGGACACTGACAGTCAAAACTGTCTGTAGGTACAAGGTTTCTGTGGGACACTGACAGTCAAAACTGTCTGCAGGTACAAGGTTTCTGTGGGACACTGACAGTCAAAACTGTCTGTAGGTACAAGGTTTCTGTAGGACACTGACAGTCAAAACTGTCTGCAGGTACAAGGTTTCTGTGGGACACTGACAGTCAAAACTGTCTGCAGGTACAAGGTTTCTGTGGGACACTGACAGTCAAAACTGTCTGTAGGTACAAGGTTTCTGTGGGACACTGACAGTCAAAACTGTCTGTAGGTACAAGGTTTCTGTGGGACACTGATAGTCAAAACTGTCTGTAGGTACAAGGTTTCTGTGGGACACTGACAGTCAAAACTGTCTGTAGGTACAAGGTTTCTGCGGGACACTGACAGTCAAAACTGTCTGTAGGTACAAGGTTTCTGTGGGACACTGACAGTCAAAACTGTCTGCAGGTACAATGTTTCTGTGGGACACTGATAGTCAAAACTGTCTGTAGGTACAAGGTTTCTGTGGGACACTGACAGTCAAAACTGTCTGTAGGTACAAGGTTTCTGTGGGACACTGATAGTCAAAACTGTCTGTAGGTACAAGGTTTCTGTGGGACACTGACAGTCAAAACTGTCTGTAGGTACAAGGTTTCTGTGGGACACTGACAGTCAAAACTGTCTGTAGGTACAAGGTTTCTGTGGGACACTGACAGTCAAAACTGTCTGCAGGTACAAGGTTTCTGTGGGACACTTGACAGTTGGGGAACATGAAGACGCTTCTTCTAAAGAGCGAAACCAAGACAGCGACCTCAGCGCTCATCAGGAAACACTTGGAAATCAGTGGGAAACAAACATGGCTGCACAAAAAGTTTGTTCAGGGTTTTTAACTTGATTTCGTTGTGACGCTGCAGCTTTGTAGCAGAAAATTGTATTCATGCCCTTTTCTGCCTTCTCAGAGACTTTAAATGGAGTTGTACATCTTCGTGACACCAGAGGTGAGGGACCGACCCAAGCCTGCTCTCTGGTTACAGCCATTGGACACAAGAGTAAGTGGCTACCTGCTATGACCGGAGCACAGGAATACAATGTACCAGGATTTGTTTAATTAGCCTTAGAGATGTGGCATTATAAAGTATCTCTTCTTGCCATAATGATAACTAATAGGCCACACATGAGCAAGGGCCCTGGATTGGCCAGACTATTTAAAGGAACAGCTCACCCTAAAATCCAAAATACATACTGTATATCCCCTCTTACCTGTAGTGCTATTTATCCATCTATATCGTTTTGTGTTAGTTGCCTGGGTTTTGGAGATATCGGCCGCAGAGTTTCTGCCTTCTCTCCAATACAATGTTAATGGATGGCACTCGGCTTGTGGTGCTCAAAGTGCCAAAGAAATACATTTGAAAAACTCAACAGCAATGTCTCTTTCCAGAAATCATGACCCCATTGCTCAAGATAATCCACAGACCTTGTTATGAGCAGTTTCATGGAGGAACTATTTTCTTTTGACCGAACTACACCCGCTAGCTGCTAGCTAGTTCCTACATGAGACTGCAAAAGAAAATAGTTCCTACATGAAACTGCTCACAACAAAGTCTGTGGATTATCTTGAGTAACCAGGTCATGATTTGTGAAAAGAGACACGGCTGTTGAGTTTTTCAAATGTATTTTTTTGGTGCTTCGAGCACTACAAGCCGAGTGCCATCCAGTTCCATTGTATTCAAGAGAAGGCAGACATCTCTGCGCCCGATATCCCCAAAACTCAGGCAACTACCCAAAACGATATCCACCTTATTTCTAGCTGCCATGATGCCTATGGGTGCTTCTTCCGGTGTGATCCTCCCAGCCTTGTTGCTGACAGCTTGACACCCGTCTGTAATGTTTCAAAGCTGCAGGCGAACGGAGCAAATCACTAATCAGGTCCAGCTTGGCAAAACTCTTGTCGATAAATATCCCTTTAAGAGCAATGCATCATGTGTAATCGCCTGCTGTGGCTAATGTTAGCAGCTAGCTAGCTATGTTACATGGCAGTAAAACACCACTGAATGACCAAATTGATATAACTTTTAACCATTTTGAATAACACTGTTTCCATACGGATCACCAGCGTTAGTTTGTTGTTTATAACGTGGCTATATTTATCATGTTCTCTATCTATCTATCTCTGATACACTGAAAATACTGGGAGGCGGGCCATAGCGTCTCTGTCGATGATTTCATTTGACAGTTCTGGGCACTGGCATTGGCGTTGCAAAATCCTGGCGTGTTCCACCCCCAAATCGATTGTGTTCTGGCGCAAAGCGAGTGGCTTCCAGGACGAACAGGCTCTCTGAGGCGCGCGCCAGTAACGTTATTTTAGAGCAGCGCAGTAAATACAATATTTCCTGGAACGTGAGTTTAACGAAACAGTTACATGTCCTCATTTAATCAAGACATTACTGTTTGTTTTACTTTGGTATGTTACATACTTATTATTGGCCAAGTTATGATAGTTTATGGGCTAGGAATTCAGCCAGGGTACAAGGGAGTATAGGCGGCCATCTTTCTCATTCAAGTAGAATACCGTTTTAGGAAATGGCAAGCTGCAACAATCAAGTCACGTTAAACCGGACCTTGTACCCATAATTATTTTACAGCGGGGCATTCAAAAATAAGGTGGATAGATGGATAAATAGCACTAGAGGTGAGAGAAAAAATATGTATTTTGGATTTTAGGGTGAGCTGTCCCTTTAAACTAAGCAGCCAAAATGACTGCCTTTCAGAGGCTGTAGGAGGTTCATTTGTAAAGCTAGAGCAGTGTTTCTCAAACTTTTTCAGACCAAGGACCACTTAAACCAATGAAAAAAACTCGGGGACCACCTAACTCCCAAAACATCCCCAAAAACAATAGGCCTACTACTTCAACTGTAAATTACAAATTACATGGTAATTAATTGACAAATAGCAGTACAATCAATCTAATTTTTGGCTTCCCACAATTATGAAAACAAGATAACCGATATAAAAAATATATATATATGTAATTTATTTTAGTTAGTCCATTTACCTTTTTTTTTTTTTACATTTATTTCTCCTGTTCAGTTCAAATATATTCAAAGTTCAAAGAAGGTTTTTTCAAGTTCAATAAATGCACAATGTTGCCAAAGTCAAATAGGCTATCTGTTGCCATCTTCAAGTTGCATTCAGTGATGTTTTTGTGTTCAAATAAGTGTTAAATGGCTCTATATTCTGACAGCAATTACTGAAATAGAGTGTTTGGTCAGTAACTTGGAACTCCCAACCACCCGCTGTACTCTGTCTCTCTCCTGTAGCCCTGCAGGCAGAGTGGACGTATCTCCGCAAGCATAAGTCGTAGAGAGTCAGGCGTGGTGGCGTTGGATTCGGGGTGAAAAAATACATATAGTCCTTTAGAGGCACCGTGTTCTGACCTTGAGTTTCCCAGAAAATGTAAACATTTCTCTGATTGGATAGTGGGAGGTAAAAAAAAAGGAAAAAAATATAAATCTACTCGCGGACCACTAGGGGGCGCTGTTTGAGAAACACTGAGCTAGAGTGAAGGTACTGGTGTCATATGAAACTACAAGACCTAATGCATTCATTGGTACCGAACATGTCATGCTACCTTGTCAGGAAGGGTAGTACATACATACACAACACTCGAAATTTAGGCTACATTTTGTCAAGGGAAAAACTGGCATGGGCATTTTTAAAGGGGTCCCTTGACCTCTCACCCCAAGATATCGGACTGAGAATTTGTTCTACGGCTACCCAAAGAGTTTTTTTGCATGCAGTATAACTGTCATTTTTGCCTATTGTATTTGAATATCTCTGCATACTGGGGTCCCTAAACAGTCTTTTGAATCTATCTATCTATCTATAAATGTAGCAATGTGGACTCTGTTTCTCTGTCTGTCCGTTTCAAGACTTTTTGCTGGCCACAACTGTGCCGTTAATTAACGTTTTTCGTTCATTTGTGCAGTAAAGAAAAAATCCATACCACGGCAGCTCTAGCTAGCTAGCATGCTTTTACACATGGCACTAAATTACTCTTTTCTGGCAAAGCATGATAAGTAAGGGGGGCCCCCACACAAAGAATAGCCTAGGGGCCCATGACCGCCTTAATCCAGACCTGGTGAGCGTATTCTGCACCATGAGCATGTTATAAAAATAATAATAACAATAATAATCTAAAGTAAACACAACTCTAAAGATGTTGTTTAGAATATTTAAAGAGGGCATGAGATGGGGTCTCACTGAGTGGGTCTCAGAGGGTCTGTGTGACGTATACTGATTGAAAACAAACCTTGCCCTGACTGAAAGAGGGTTGACAGGCAGGACATAGCATGTGGCTGATTTGATTGGACGTTTGATTTGATTGGGTCGTTTTGGTTTCAAATGGGGTAGAAATTTGATAGTACTACTACCTGACGTCAGCAAACTGTAGATGACTGTTATGAATGAAATCTTGAAAAATGAACTGTTCATGTGATTTTCTTTTGGAAAAACGAAAGAAATTGGATTTCTGTGATTTTTCTTGCATACGTTAAATAGGCGCACTGAATAACCAGGGATGTGATCTAAAATAGAAAAAAAAAACGTCATTTTTGATTAACACTGAATGGATAGATTTTTTTTATATCCAGTTTTACTTGGTATGAGCTCATATTACTGTATGAGTTAGGCATTACACATAAATGTTGGCAAAAATCCATTGATAATTAACAGCTGATTGCCTTTAGAGTAATGGGACAATTATTAGTCCTGCAAGGCGATGATAGGGCTAGGTGTGAGTCATTAATGCGCTGCTATATGAGCTTTTATGACCTTTACGATGGTTTAGTGAGGTGCAGTCTATGCCTGGCACATAGGATCAAAGAGGAAACGTGCTCGAGCGCTGCATGCTGAACTACAAGCCTACTGAACAAACCCCAAGGATTTAATGTTCAACTACAATAAAGTGTGTCAAGTGTTTTCCCCATTTAGCCTTAGTGCAGCCTCGAAAAGGAGCCTCGCAGGATAGCAGAAAGATGGTGGTGAGGATGTTACTTATCAAATTTGAGGAAAAATCAGGGCCTAAATGACTAGCTGAACTGGCTGAGGAGCCGTCATCTAACTAGGGCAGGGGCGGGCAATTATTTTAACCTGGGGGGGGGTCCACATGAGAAAGCCAGATTGTTGCTGGGGGCCGAAAAAATATTGTCATGCCGTAACCTCAAATTTGATCATTAGATTAAATTATAGAAAACATAACTGCGCACTTATTCTTCACTCCAAACGGCCAATTTAGGTCATTTCATTTGATTTTTCTAGCTTCATCAGTAAAATGGTGTGGTTTGTCTTACGCTTGGTTCACACCAGAAGCATCTCCGAAGCAGCGCGTCATAGAGACACTGCATGAAATAGGCCACGCCCATCACGGGGGAAAAGCTCCGTTCATTTCCACACACCAGCGTCATTTTCCTTGAATTAAACATAGCTAAAAGCTGTTGTGTGGTGGGGCTGCGCAGACAACAAATGTAAAAAAAATCGCCAGTTCAAGTTTTTTTGTACTCCCGAGGAAAACAAGGAAGCCATTGAGAATTGGCGAGAAGAAAAATGTGGATCTAGCTGTCAAGAAGTAAGTTGGAGTGTTCATCTTCCGTATATACGATCTTTTGGTGCAACACGCAACCATGCACGTGACATAGGAGAACGCCAGGATTGGAGGGGGGGTTTCTGTTTTCCCCCGTCTTGGGCGTGGCTTCTGAATGATGACGCGTTACGCAGTGTCTCTATGGGAGCATCGAGCAGGAGCCTTGCCATTCACACCAGAAGCACTCTGTTTTGCTCCACGCCTCGCTCTGTTTTGCATATCTATCTATTTATCTGATCGATCAATAGGTAGATATGATATATATATATATATATATATATATATATCTGAAGGCAGAACAGTCCATTTTCCCGTCCCATTCCTACCTATGGGGTTATGGGGGATGATTGGATCTGGTGTGGGGCGTCAACTAACTAAGATAGCCTCGGTTTTGGAGCTATTTAGCTCCAGGAAGTTGTGTTTCATCCACGCCCTTATCTCCTCAAGGCAGGTGGTCACTGGTCAGTGATGATGATATAATGCAGAGGGGGTAGGGCCAGTTTTGACTTATAGCTGCCATTTTCCTCTATTTCCTCCTCTGCTCCTTGGCCATTTCAGGTTCTCGCGCCGCGGGTCACAACAACGCACTGTCAGAGGCTCAGCTCATCAGCTGATCCCCGTAGTAAACAATAGAGCCGCTCGCAACAGTAAAAGTACTCCGATAGCGAGAAAATCAAAAAAGAATATAGTACATAGTTGTAAGCCAAATAATGTAGCTTAAGGTACTTTGATTAACAATAAAACTATAAAAAGTAAATAAATAAAAAGACTTGAGAGAGATGAGCAACAGCACCTCTACAGGCTGCTTGCCTCAACCACCTGACGAGTTATCGACGTGTCCGACCGGACATCAAACTGAGCCATGTACTCCCTCTGACACGGTTTCTTTTTTCTTCTTCTTTTGACACAGCTTGTTAAATGAGCAAATGGTCTCTGACCAATCACACCGCCCTATCATCGGAGAGGGAATAGCGTGGCGGCGATGCACAACACGCGCCGGGCGAGGCCGCGCGTGAGCCCGCGGAGTGTGGCGAGTGCGGGCAACTGTCATGGCCGCGACCGGACCAGACAAAGAGTTGAACAAAGAGGGAACAGACACACAGAGAAGTTAGAACAGCGCTGCAGTGGAATAATGACGGGCGGTAGTCGAATTGAGCGATGAGGAGGAGGAGGAGGGGAAGGAGGAGGAAGACGACGAGGCAGAGCGCGCTCTGTTTTCTAGTATGTATAAAGCTATGGTAAATGTTAGACCTACCAGCTAAACACAGCAAAACAACAAGTCAAGTACAAAAGCAACGGATCTGTCATTTACTGAACTAGTTGGATGCGAACAGGAAGTTTCAGCCAAGTTTGACAGAGAACGGGTCGTTTAAATACTGTAGATTGAGATTGTGACAGTGGAAATGGCTCTGACTCCAAAGGAAAGTTCATTTTGAACGAGGGGGAATTGACTGGAGTGGAAGTACACTTGTCACCAGCCAGTGTCATTACGCAGCGATCAGTTGGATACAGCCTGATACTGTGAATTAAAGTGCTGCGGCCAATAAAGTGACACCCGAGTGGTGATTTGGGGCCGCGTCTCTTCTTGATCTTGGCTGTGTTTGCACTCGTTCTCGAGAGGAAGAAAAAAAACAACGGATCAAATCTGCAGCTGTGTTTCACAAAAGCAAGACTTTTTCACATCGTTTCTTTTCCGACACAAGCAAGGTCAAGTAAGTGTAAACTCAATGTGTAGTGAGTAAATGCGCACAAATGTGTAATAATAATGTGCACTTAAAGTTCCCAATGTGTTTGTAGGGTCAGTTTATGCTGAAGATTATCTATCAATCCATGATGTCATAATAGACCTTATTCGCTAACCCTGGACGGCGCCATATTGTTGACATACCGTCCTGCGCGCACACAGCGCTGCAGCTGACAACTAGTAACAGCCTTATTGTCGTTTCTGTTCCATTACAAAATAGCGATCCTAATTACACCAATAAAAACCCCACAGTTGTTATTTGTATGCTGCCGATGGCAGCCGTTAATGCCTGTAATAAATAAACAAAAGAACGAGGTGAACAGACTTTGCTGTGAGGAGCTGTCAGAAAGTTTCACCTGTCCTGTCTCAACTAACTATCCACACACCTCTCGTGTGCTGCTAACGTATCCTCAGTCTCGCTCCCTTCACGTCTGTGGACGGTAGAGATAGAAACAAACCACGGGGACTTTATTGCTGTCATTACTACAGCCATGCCTAACGCAGGTCACCATCCGAACACAATTGGAACGATACAGGTAACGCTAACAGCAGCTAGCTTCCTCTAAACGCTGCTCCACATAGGCTGTCACTTGAGAGCTGCTGCGTTATGTCAACAATATGGCGGCGGTGGGCGTGCCAGTACGTGAGTGACGTCAATCGAATAAGGTCTATAGCAACAGCATCCACTATGTGCTCATAGGCAAACTGTCTTGTCATTGCATTGACATTTACTGTAAGAATTCTCTTCATTGTACCTTACACGCAAACCATTAGAAAACAATTTTTTCTTCAATGAAGTTTCTCATGGCAGAATAGTTTACTTTTGACTGAACCCAAAGCATAGGCTGTAAATCACTTTTTTGAATGGGGGCCAGATTAGATCATGTGAAAACGCCGTGGGGCCAGGTGCTTCTCACATCATATGCGTTATAAATAAAATAAAAATAAAATAAAATAAACCTACTCTAAAGATTTTGTTTACCATCTGAAAACATGAGTTCTGCACATGTGCTGTTCCTACTTGGTTCCTGTACAAACTGTATGGTAGTGCTGTCATCGTTAGGTGAAGGGGAAAAATGCAAATTGAACTTGCTTGATTAACCACTACTGTGTGGAGGGACACATATATTTTGAGAGACAAGCAGACTTTGGACACGCACACACACACACACGCACACACAAAAAGGCCCATACCACACCACAGCAAAGTTTATACCTACACCACCCCCCCACACTGTGGGCTGAACTGCCGATCCTGGTGAACACATCGCTCACTCACTCACTCACTCATCCACCTATCCAGGAGGACTAGCAACCTCGTGGGCTACTGTGTACCTACTACCTACCATTAACCTTGTCTCTGTCTTTCCACGGACACACGGATACCATTGGATTTGCACTTTCGTGCACGCACACACACACACACACACACACACGCACACACACACACACACACACACACACACACACACACACACACACACACACACAGAGTACCACTCCCTGGGAATCTCCGACATCATCACGGGCATTATCTGCCTGGGAAACATCGTCTAGAATAGACAGCCTGGCTGGGCTGAAACATCCACAAAGGCAAACATGGTCACGCAACGTTGCTGAAATAAAACACACACGACACGAGGAGATAGATAGAGAGGAGATGTAATCATGTGTAGATCAGCCGCTACTTACCGTGGCTCACTAGTCTCGTCTAATTGCCAATGGTGCGGAGCCAAGGCAGGCAGGCACCTTGTTTTCCAAACGGTTAGGTAAGGCAAGTCAGTCTCGTCCTACTGGTTAACCGAAGCAGCTAGAGAGGAAATAAACAACACCAATGTCGCTGCTCGATGCTGGCTTCCAAGCCACTCGACTCGAGGGATCCCCCCCTATTATCGAGTATCGACGAGGGGAGAGAGAGGAGGGGGCGAGCAAACAACTCAGTTTCTCACAACTCTGTTCCTCGCAATAGGTGACTGACTCTTCTCGGAAGCGAACTCAAGCTGTTTTCATATCATGAACACCGACCGACGAGAGGCTGCCTGTGCCCGGGTGACGAGGCTGCCTGTGCCCGGGTGACGAGGCTGCCTGCTGCCCGGGGGGTGGCTGAAATGTGGACCGTTGAAGACCGCTGGAGATACAGTCGGTAGCCCCTCACGTCCCTTATATCCAGTTACTTGACATTACGCGTTCAGTTTGCTACCAGCAGCACAAGATCTGGCTGCAGTTCTGCCCCATGTCCTCCTCCTCCACCTCCTCCTCCTCTGGCACGCAAAGTGAAGAAAGATCAGCAGCGTGTTTCCAAGAACGACTGTATTTTACATCACGAAAACAAGAAGAACATCCTCATCCTGCTACTTCTGTGGTTGAAGCATGTGATGACAACATGGTGAGCCTTTAAAGGGGTATCCATCCGCGCATGCTACAAGCAGGCAGGGTGGGTGGGTGGGTTGCAATGTTATTGGATCCATGTCATCCCATTAACTTTGTTGGAGGGGAGGGGTTACTACTCTGTGCCATTAAATTGGACACAGTGACAGTGACGGATGTCATGTCAGGCTAGGCAGGCAGCCTGCTGGACCTGTCCTCCTGGACCCACGTGTCTCAAAGTCGGGTTCAGGCCGTGAAACAGCCCATTAATGTGGGAGTCCCAGGCCAGGGGTTTGCAAAAAGTCCACCCCAAATTATACTTCTCAAATTACATTCCCACGAACGTACCCTTAAACTTTATTTATTTATTTATTTATTTATTTATTTATTTATTTATTTATTTATTTATTTATTTATTTATTTATTTATTTATTTATTATGTATTTATTTGTTTATGTATTTTTTTTTTATGTATTTTTTTTTTATGTATGTATTTATTTATTTATTACAGGTATTATGCAGCCCAAATACAGACATTACAAATATTATGGTTAAATGATACATGCAAAATGTAAATCAATAGAACTGTCCCCCTAAACTCCTGGAAAAAACTTCCTTGGAAAAAAGTCAAAACAAAAAATAGACAATAAATTGTTTCAGAATACACTCACAGCTTGGAACAAAGTCAGGATGGACCTAAAGATTTACAATGAATTGTTGCTCTTCTTGAAATAAGGGTTGAGTATATTTGGACAATTGCAATAAAGGAATTGTGCGATTTGAATCATTACAAAAGGAATATGGCTTGCCACATCTTTCTTTTTATAGATATTTACAAGTCAAGTTATATTATTGAGAATAGCGAGATACAGACAGACTTTCACCCTTTGACACAGTTTTGGGTTAAAAACTATAGATGACAGTGCGAGTGTCAGCATCAAACTTCAGCACTATATAATATATTGGAAAGGGACAATAAACCAGAAAAATTGAGAGAGAAAATCAGAATGGCAAGAAGAACTCGATTTAAATGTGTCCAAACTTGATTGGGAAAATCAAAGCTTATCCTCACATAAGACAACAGCATCTCAGTTCTGGCGAGAATATTGACGTTTCAAATGAGATACTTCTCACCTATTCAACAAGCTAAATATGATCATTCAGTAAGTAACAGCAACATGCTTGAGGGACTGTGGAGAAAACCAATATAACCATATATTCTGCTCATGCCCTGTCTTGAGAATGTATCGGAAAAATATTAAGTACTGAAATTGTGTGTTTTGAAAACTGACCTCAAAATTAACAATGAGTTTATTTTGTCGCATACTGTGGACCAAATGGTGTATGTAGAAAGTGTGAGTGATACAACACACCACAATATATAACACAAGAGGAAAACATTGCACTTTAGCTTAAGAAAAAGCATACATTCAGAATTCAATAGATCGCCAATATAGGCTATTGGATAAACAGATGAGTCAACAACCAACAGGCGGAGCACTGTTTTGTCTTGTTTGTTTGTTTTTTGCTCTGTGTGTGTGTTTACGTGTGTGTGTGTGTGTGTGTGTGTGTGTGTGCGTGCGTGTGTGTGTGTGTCTGTGTGTGTGTGTGTGTGTGTGTCTGTGTGTGTGTGTGTGTGTGTGTGTGTGTGTGTGTGTGTGTGTGTGTGTGTGTGTGAGTGAGTGTGTGAGTGAGTGTGTGTGTGGGCAGGTGGCTGACCGAATGAGCGTGTGGGTGGGTGCGGGCGAGGGTGTGTCACCGTGTGTGGGTGGGGGAAAGGGTGAGAGAGTGTGTGTGTATGCACTTACCATGTATGTGTGTGTGTGTGTGTGTGTGGGTGTGTGTGTGTGTGTGTGTGTGTGTGTGTGTGAGAGTGAGTGAGTGTGTGAGTGAGTGTGTGTGTGGGCAGGTGGCTGAGCGAATGAACGTGTGGGTGGGTGCGGGCGAGGGTGTGTGGGTGGGGGAAAGGGTGAGAGAGTGTGTGTGTATGCACTTACCATGTATGTGTGTGTGTGTGTGTGTGTGTGTGTGTGTGTGTGTGTGTGTGTGTGTGTGTGTGTGTGTGTGTGTGTGTGTGTGTGTGTGTGTGTGTGTGTGTGTGTGTGTGTGTGTGTGTGTGTGTGTCAGGCCCGGTTCTACGGGGGTGCAAAAGCATGCATTGCACCCTTATTTTAATTGTCTGCATGCTCAGTTGGAAAGTTTTTTTTTTTTTTTTTTTTTTTTATAAATGCTACAGCTGCACACTTACTGTTTAAACTTGAATTATAGTTGTTGTTTTTCTTTGTTATTTGATGTGATTTTATGGCTTTTTGGCACCTATATGTAACCTTTTAAGGTTAAGATAATTGTATTATCATTATATGGTCCAAATATTTCAGTAAAGCACTTGAAACACTTGAAATATTCTTGCTTGGGTGGTATCATTCTACTTGAAATAATGGTCAAATGCATTATTTTTTAGTAAAATAACATGTCAAATTTTTGCCTTCGGCCGGGCATCTGCACCCCTTCCTATCTAGGATGCACCCCTAGTCATCTTGTTCTAGAACCGGCCCTGGTGTGTGTGTGTGTGTGTGTGTGTGTGTGTGTGTGTGTGTGTGTGTGTGTGTGTGTGTGTGTGTGTGTGTGTGTGTGCAATTACCCCCTCAGATTCAATGGGCATGACGCCTCTGACCATAGGAAATTGTATCTTTCCCTTGCCCCCATTCAGGTCGGTCAGAGGTCAGAGAGGGTTCCTAAACAGTAGGCCATCCTGCCACCCCAGTTCCCCTGTGAGTTATCCGACTTTCCATTTTAAAACATTTTCTCAAAATGTCTAGTCTTCCTCCTCATAGTGGGGCTCACAAATCATGTCTCACACCCATTAGCTTATGAAATAAAATCCAACTGAAATGATCACACTGAAGTTGGAAAGTTTTTTTTTTTTTTTTTTTTTTTTTATAAATGCTACAGCTGCACACTTACTGTTTAAACTTGAATTATAGTTGTTGTTTTTCTTTGTTATTTGATGTGATTTTATGGCTTTTTGGCACCTATATGTAACCTTTTAAGGTTAAGATAATTGTATTATCATTATATGGTCCAAATATTTCAGTAAAGCACTTGAAACACTTGAAATATTCTTGCTTGGGTGGTATCATTCTACTTGAAATAATGGTCAAATGCATTATTTTTAGTAAAATAACATGTCAAATTTTTGCCTTCGGCCGGGCATCTGCACCCCTTCCTATCTAGGATGCACCCCTAGTCATCTTGTTCTAGAACCGGCCCTGGTGTGTGTGTGTGTGTGTGTGTGTGTGTGTGTGTGTGTGTGTGTGTGTGTGTGTGTGTGTGTGTGTGTGCAATTACCCCCTCAGATTCAATGGGCATGACGCCTCTGACCATAGGAAATTGTATCTTTCCCTTGCCCCCATTCAGGTCGGTCAGAGGTCAGAGAGGGTTCCTAAACAGTAGGCCATCCTGCCACCCCAGTTCCCCTGTGAGTTATCCGACTTTCCATTTTAAAACATTTTCTCAAAATGTCTAGTCTTCCTCCTCATAGTGGGGCTCACAAATCATGTCTCACACCCATTAGCTTATGAAATAAAATCCAACTGAAATGATCACACTGAAGTTGGTCCGTATGGACTTGCGGCTTTTGTATCCTGGGAGACATAATAGTGAGTGATAGATGTGAAACCATAAATGCAAAATATTCAATGTGATCAAATGTCCTGTCCTCAGCTTTTTGGTTAACGTTACGTTGTAGCAGTGATATGCTCCGTCTTTTCTATCCACTATATTTCACAACCCTCTTTTTTCAGTATCTGATTCTGTAGCAGAGACACTGTAGTTGGAGTTGTATTGAGCACTCATTCTATACTCCGTCATTCGACCTCCAACAGCTAGAAAAGCTTTTGTAGAAGTAAGCAATAATGAGAGGCTGTGGTTTATAGTTATTTTCTTAACAGGTAGAGTGTGTCACAAATTTGCACATGTTCAACAAATCTTACATTTTAAATCAATAATTAAACAATAATGACATGTTATCATTATTCCGCCATTGCAAGCTCTTGAAAGGTGTATGCTAACCAAATTGATTGCTAGCACTGCTAGCATATTTGTTATCACAGGCAGTGTTGTAGTCGAGTCAGCGAGTAACCCATACCATATTAAAATAACAAATTATGTGTAATCACACACACACACACACACACACACACACACACACACACACACACACAAATATTCATATAGATTTAGCGGGCAGACCACTACAAGTAGATTTCAGATTAGATTTCCAAATACTGTATAGGGTAGGCGACAGTAGCGGAGCGTACACCGGGGCAGAGGGTGCGCCCGCCATGGGGCCCACTCGTCAGGTGGGCCCATCAAAAAATAAAATATTTTATTTTTTGCAGGCCAGGCCAGGCCAGGCCAGGCCACCGGGCCCGGCTGGCAACCCGTGTTTTTCTTTTTCTTCTTCAGAACAAGCTTGTCTGTAAAGTGACTTCACTGTAGGCTTTCTTGGACATAATATTACTTGGCTCAATGAGTGACAAATTGTGTTTTCGGATATAGGGGCTATCAGCTATTTTACAGTTGTGACTTAAAATGACTATTTAATAAAGTCAGTGGTGTGAGTGTGAGAGGAATTCAATCAATAGACAATAACATTGGTGTGTTTAAAATGAGATATTCCACTAAATATGGCTAAAACCGATTCAAACATGCAAAAAAGGCGAATTTTTCTTCGTGGCCTGGCCTGGCCTTAAAAAAAAAAAAAAAATTGATGGGGCCCCCCTAAGAGCTTCGCCCCCTCTGGGCTGATAGGGTCGCTCCACCCCTGGTAGGCGATCAAATCCCAAGTCCTCAGTGTGTGTGAGTCCAGGTCCAAGCTCAAGTCCTCAGTGATCAAGTTCGAGTCAACAGTGGGAGTGTATTTCTTGAGTGACTGCTGTGACCCCGCCCCCTCAGTCTGCTGTTCAGCTGTGAGACCATGTGACTAAACACGATTTCACGATTTCAGACGGACAAGCCCGTCTTTATTGTCACACGATTACACATCAACACATGCACGGACGGCCACATACACACACATGCTGATGGTGGCCGGTGAAATTTGTCCTCTGCATTTAACCCATCCTGGCTTGTCCTTTCCTCCGGGGGGCAGGCCAGGAGCAGTGGTCGCTTTTCTCGTACAGCGCCCGGGGACCAACTTCGGGTGTTGTCGTCACTGGTCGGATGACGATGACAATCTGATCTTCTGCATGTTTTTAATGGGGGGGGGGGGTTATATACGGAGGAACCCCCTGGGGGAGTACGGGGAGAACATGCAAACTCCACACAGACAGAAAGGCCCTTACGACGAGATACCCCACCTGGGCAGTAGGCACTGAAGATATGGGGGGGAACACAACCACAGCGCTCACAGTGTCCCAGGCGAGAATCGAACTCAGGACCTTCTGACTGCGAGGCGACAGCTCTACCACTGAGCCACCGTGCCCCCCTCTATGTTGTGGAGTCCAGTCAAGTGCCCATTTGTCCTGTTTAGGTAAAAGAGAGAGCTGGACAAAAGAATGGCAGCGGGCCAACCATCAAGGACAGTAGGAGGAGCACACTGCCCCGCGTCTTCATTTCACTCCACTTCCTGATTTTTTTTGGATCCACAACAAATAGAACCGCCTCCTCCCCCGCCCACCGCCAAAGAAAGGAGACATAAAAGACATTATTTGAATAATGTAATCGGGGCTGATCACAGATGATCTTTCAGATGTAATCTATTAAGGCTACTGATTTCTCTGATTTCAAAGTAATTAGACTATGCACAGACACACTTTGGGGGGGGATCTGGTGCATCAGTCCCTGCCTAAGCCAATGTGCAGTTTCAGATTGATTGGCCAACCTGTTGGGGTAGTCTGGGCACCTTTCACCCCGCTTTTTGTCATGGGGGCGTAAACCAAGGAAACAGGAAACAACACCGGAAATAAGTGCGCCAAAAAACGTCTTTGTTGCCGTTAGCTTGACGCGGCGAGGTTACGTTAGCTAGAGCCTGAAAAGAACAACAACACAAGTTGTATAGTAGCGTTAGCACATTTCGAGTCACTGCCGAGGAAGGTTTCTGGAGAGCCAAAGACAATGGAGTACTCGCCATGTGAAATCTTATGATCAATGTCCATGTCTTTCCCAGCACAGGCAGCAGAGATGCTTCAACTGTTGTACTTGATCCTCCATTATCGATAACAGCGGACAGACAACTAGCGTTATAACTATTCCATCAACTGGCCATTTGTTTGAAAAGTAAAGCTTCTGTATTGGCTTAAAATATGTTATATTGTGAATCCGCAATGTTTCTACAAGAACTTCTTCAAAAACTTTGTTTCGGTACGTCCATCTTTTGTTGTTTGCCGTTTTATTTTCTTATTCGTTGTGTCTGATTGTCAAGTTAATGAGCTACTTCCACTGTTGTTTCCTGTCTAGGGTAGGCTCTAGGCCGGAAACAGGCAGGGTGACAAAATCACTTGTAAAGGGAGGCCAGGCTCTTTCTCGCCGAGAAGAGCCTGGTGACGTGAGGTTACTGTTGGGGAGGTAAACAGATACAGACAGACCGAGAACGCAGAGTCTATCAGTCTGACGACTAATAAGACTCTGGGACAGATGGACGATATTTCGGGGTTTTCCGGTATGTGTCCGAACTACTTCAAACTCGGGGAGTATGCTGCTGGGGACCGGCGGAGTGCAGTGCCGAATTTCGTGCGATACGGACACGAGCCATAGTCATAGCGCCACCTACTGGCAACACAAAAAGCGGTTTGTCTCGAGAACCGTGTAATCGACTTCAAATTTGGAGGGTGCCCTGCTGGGAACCCGAGAAAGTGCATTGTCCAATCTCGTGCAAGCAGGGGGTTGGATGGGGGGTGAAGAGTGGGGGGGTATGATGTGTGAATGGGGGGAAGGGGAGGGGAACGGGCACTGCACTAGTTCAAATAATGTCAGTTCATTTTCAACTACTTTTCTATCACTGTCTTTCTTATTGTCTACACTAGTACACTCATTATGCCTTGTAACAAACCCCATCCATATGGCATCCATAGTAGGATCAAACTATTGATAGAAAGTAGTAGCAAATTGGCGTATTTGACTCAGATCTCTGATTGATAATTGGATTGTGACAAAAGGACTACGATTCCCTAAGCTGTGCAGATTTGTTACGTATACACTTAGTTTACCCATCCACCGCCAATATAGAGCTTATCCTCAATTATAAACACACACACACACACACACACACACACACACACACACACACCACACACACACACACACACACACACACACACACACAGGGATTCCCAATTAAGCTGAATCAGGATACAGGGGTTGGTTGAGGAGAAGGTCTATAGTAACTAGACTGTGGAAAAGAGACAAGATGGAACATGAACTGGTCCTCTGTCAACAGCAGGGTTGACGAACCTCTGTCCCGTGACTTCCTTTTCTCTATATGTTGTCACACACATGGACACTCTGGGTGGACATCATCTATTTTAAACGTTTAACTGCTCTAGTTGAAAGAGATGAACCAGTGACGCGTTTCCGTCCAAATCTCCGCATTTAGTTTCACCTGAGTGACGACGAAAACAAGAATGGTCCATTTTCTACATTCAGAGTTTCCTCTCCAAACCATGTTTCCTGTCTTGTGTGTCGATACTGAATCTGTGAATCTAGGAAGCTAGCAGAGGTGTGCATGTTTAGAGCCAGGGCCGTGAACTCTGAGCTACACATGCAAATGTTGCCTCTCTGAAGCGGTGCACATTTTCAGAACAAATAGCAGATTGTACGGTTCATATGAAACATACAGTTATGGTGCCACGGCCGACTCTCTCAAGGTCAAATTATTCATACTTCCATCCCACTAATTAATGGTGAAATGGCAATTCTATATTGAGCATCTCGATTTTTCTTCTGATTTTGTTTTTGCCTCTGATTTCCCCCTCAAATGATCATCTTCTTCCTGGAACGCAGACTCCTCTAATAAATGGGAGAGAAACATTTTCTCGTCGTTGTAGTCAACAATTTACAAACTGAAAAATAGGAAGAATGTTGAGCTTATTGGCCTTTTTTCCACATCCCACCCAATTCACCCGTTTTGTGTCTAAAAGGCAGGAAGTAACACAGGTGCAAGCAAAACATTAACGAGGGCCCCCGGGCACTGGATCACCAAAAGGATGGCAAATTGGAAACCCTCATCAATGTTCTGCTTGCACATGTGTTTGTTACTTCCTGCCTTTTAGACCCAAAAAAATGGTGAATTGGGAGGGAAGTGAAAAAGGTCAATAGAGAGGCAAAGTGGAACGTCACTTCCTGCTTCAGCACTGTACCAGAGATTTTCATCCGCCATTTATTTTCCCATAGACATTTCGTAAAATGCTTATAAACATAGTTTTAGTTCTTGTTCAAGCCAAACGGTTCAGATATATTTAGAAACAGGAGAGACCACATACCATTTCACTTGGACCAAAACGTTAAAAAAAATGCGGGTTTAAAGGAAATATCTTTTTTTATGTTGTTGTTTTTTAGTTTTGGTCCGAGTGAAATGTTCTACGGTCTCTCCCGATTCTAAATATGAACCGTTTGGTTTGACCAAGTAAAACTATTTTATAAGCATTTTACGAAATGTCTATGGGAAAAAATAAATTGCGGAAGAAAATCTCTGGTACAGTGCTGAAGCAGGAAGTGACGTTTACTTTGCCTCTATAGGGTCATCATAGGGAATAAAAGGTATAGAGAGAGGAAGCCAAATCCATTTGACAGATGTGTATGACATTGAGTGTGCTACAAAACAAAACACGTTGAGAATGATAGAGGATGCACTTGGTGAGAGTGGGAGTATCACGGTACTACACTGTCAGTGTATAGTAGGGGTGTCACGATATTTCGTCGCACTATATATCGCGATATCAAAACGTCACGATATGTATCGTCAGAAAAAAACGACGATACAATTTTTTTTTTTTTTTGCTCCTGAATAATAATATAACAAATTTAGCAGAATCAACACGCATGAGTGAGGGGGTAGACTACTACTGGCATGGCAAAACAGCTCAAGGGGTACATTTGTCAAGTGCCCATTTGTCCTGTTTAGGTAAAAGAGAGAGCTGGACAAAAGAATGGCAGCGGGCCAACCATCAAGGACAGTAGGAGGAGCACACTGCCCCGCGTCTTCATTTCACTCCACTTCCTGATTTTTTTTGGATCCACAACAAATAGAACCGCCTCCTCCCCCGCCCACCGCCAAAGAAAGGAGACATAAAAGACATTATTTGAATAATGTAATCGGGGCTGATCACAGATGATCTTTCAGATGTAATCTATTAAGGCTACTGATTTCTCTGATTTCAAAGTAATTAGACTATGCACAGACACACTTTGGGGGGGGATCTGGTGCATCAGTCCCTGCCTAAGCCAATGTGCAGTTTCAGATTGATTGGCCAACCTGTTGGGGTAGTCTGGGCACCTTTCACCCCGCTTTTTGTCATGGGGGCGTAAACCAAGGAAACAGGAAACAACACCGGAAATAAGTGCGCCAAAAAACGTCTTTGTTGCCGTTAGCTTGACGCGGCGAGGTTACGTTAGCTAGAGCCTGAAAAGAACAACAACACAAGTTGTATAGTAGCGTTAGCACATTTCGAGTCACTGCCGAGGAAGGTTTCTGGAGAGCCAAAGACAATGGAGTACTCGCCATGTGAAATCTTATGATCAATGTCCATGTCTTTCCCAGCACAGGCAGCAGAGATGCTTCAACTGTTGTACTTGATCCTCCATTATCGATAACAGCGGACAGACAACTAGCGTTATAACTATTCCATCAACTGGCCATTTGTTTGAAAAGTAAAGCTTCTGTATTGGCTTAAAATATGTTATATTGTGAATCCGCAATGTTTCTACAAGAACTTCTTCAAAAACTTTGTTTCGGTACGTCCATCTTTTGTTGTTTGCCGTTTTATTTTCTTATTCGTTGTGTCTGATTGTCAAGTTAATGAGCTACTTCCACTGTTGTTTCCTGTCTAGGGTGGGCTCTAGGCCGGAAACAGGCAGGGTGACAAAATCACTTGTAAAGGGAGGCCAGGCTCTTTCTCGCCGAGAAGAGCCTGGTGACGTGAGGTTACTGTTGGGGAGGTAAACAGATACAGACAGACCGAGAACGCAGAGTCTATCAGTCTGACGACTAATAAGACTCTGGGACAGATGGACGATATTTCGGGGTTTTCCGGTATGTGTCCGAACTACTTCAAACTCGGGGAGTATGCTGCTGGGGACCGGCGGAGTGCAGTGCCGAATTTCGTGCGATACGGACACGAGCCATAGTCATAGCGCCACCTACTGGCAACACAAAAAGCGGTTTGTCTCGAGAACCGTGTAATCGACTTCAAATTTGGAGGGTGCCCTGCTGGGAACCCGAGAAAGTGCATTGTCCAATCTCGTGCAAGCAGGGGGTTGGATGGGGGGTGAAGAGTGGGGGGGTATGATGTGTGAATGGGGGGAAGGGGAGGGGAACGGGCACTGCACTAGTTCAAATAATGTCAGTTCATTTTCAACTACTTTTCTATCACTGTCTTTCTTATTGTCTACACTAGTACACTCATTATGCCTTGTAACAAACCCCATCCATATGGCATCCATAGTAGGATCAAACTATTGATAGAAAGTAGTAGCAAATTGGCGTATTTGACTCAGATCTCTGATTGATAATTGGATTGTGACAAAAGGACTACGATTCCCTAAGCTGTGCAGATTTGTTACGTATACACTTAGTTTACCCATCCACCGCCAATATAGAGCTTATCCTCAATTATAAACACACACACACACACACACACACACACACACACACACCACACACACACACACACACACACACACACACACACAGGGATTCCCAATTAAGCTGAATCAGGATACAGGGGTTGGTTGAGGAGAAGGTTTATAGTAACTAGACTGTGGAAAAGAGACAAGATGGAACATGAACTGGTCCTCTGTCAACAGCAGGGTTGACGAACCTCTGTCCCGTGACTTCCTTTTCTCTATATGTTGTCACACACATGGACACTCTGGGTGGACATCATCTATTTTAAACGTTTAACTGCTCTAGTTGAAAGAGATGAACCAGTGACGCGTTTCCGTCCAAATCTCCGCATTTAGTTTCACCTGAGTGACGACGAAAACAAGAATGGTCCATTTTCTACATTCAGAGTTTCCTCTCCAAACCATGTTTCCTGTCTTGTGTGTCGATACTGAATCTGTGAATCTAGGAAGCTAGCAGAGGTGTGCATGTTTAGAGCCAGGGCCGTGAACTCTGAGCTACACATGCAAATGTTGCCTCTCTGAAGCGGTGCACATTTTCAGAACAAATAGCAGATTGTACGGTTCATATGAAACATACAGTTATGGTGCCACGGCCGACTCTCTCAAGGTCAAATTATTCATACTTCCATCCCACTAATTAATGGTGAAATGGCAATTCTATATTGAGCATCTCGATTTTTCTTCTGATTTTGTTTTTGCCTCTGATTTCCCCCTCAAATGATCATCTTCTTCCTGGAACGCAGACTCCTCTAATAAATGGGAGAGAAACATTTTCTCGTCGTTGTAGTCAACAATTTACAAACTGAAAAATAGGAAGAATGTTGAGCTTATTGGCCTTTTTTCCACGTCCCACCCAATTCACCCGTTTTGTGTCTAAAAGGCAGGAAGTAACACAGGTGCAAGCAAAACATTAACGAGGGCCCCCGGGCACTGGATCACCAAAAGGATGGCAAATTGGAAACCCTCATCAATGTTCTGCTTGCACATGTGTTTGTTACTTCCTGCCTTTTAGACCCAAAAAAATGGTGAATTGGGAGGGAAGTGAAAAAGGTCAATAGAGAGGCAAAGTGGAACGTCACTTCCTGCTTCAGCACTGTACCAGAGATTTTCATCCGCCATTTATTTTCCCATAGACATTTCGTAAAATGCTTATAAACATAGTTTTAGTTCTTGTTCAAGCCAAACGGTTCAGATATATTTAGAAACAGGAGAGACCACATACCATTTCACTTGGACCAAAACGTTAAAAAAAATGCGGGTTTAAAGGAAATATCTTTTTTTATGTTGTTGTTTTTTAGTTTTGGTCCGAGTGAAATGTTCTACGGTCTCTCCCGATTCTAAATATGAACCGTTTGGTTTGACCAAGTAAAACTATTTTATAAGCATTTTACGAAATGTCTATGGGAAAAAATAAATTGCGGAAGAAAATCTCTGGTACAGTGCTGAAGCAGGAAGTGACGTTTACTTTGCCTCTATAGGGTCATCATAGGGAATAAAAGGTATAGAGAGAGGAAGCCAAATCCATTTGACAGATGTGTATGACATTGAGTGTGCTACAAAACAAAACACGTTGAGAATGATAGAGGATGCACTTGGTGAGAGTGGGAGTATCACGGTACTACACTGTCAGTGTATAGTAGGGGTGTCACGATATTTCGTCGCACTATATATCGCGATATCAAAACGTCACGATATGTATCGTCAGAAAAAAACGACGATACAATTTTTTTTTTTTTTTGCTCCTGAATAATAATATAACAAATTTAGCAGAATCAACACGCATGAGTGAGGGGGTAGACTACTACTGGCATGGCAAAACAGCTCAAGGGGTACATAAGATTACATAAGTTTAGGGACCATTGAGCATGAGTTATTTAAGAAATAGATTGTGTACTTTATTTTTCTTTCACCATGCAACAAACATTTAGTTTGTGACAGTGTGACACATTCTATTGCAAGAGAAGCATTATCTTCCATGTTGTTTTATAGTTATTATAATAACAATTTCCAAAAACAGCATTTGTTTTGTATTTTGTGTATTTCAAATAAAAGACTATTTTTCCAGTATTTTCCCAGGGCTCCCTTGAAAAGAGGTTTCGATTTCAACGGGACTCACATGGTTAAATAAATTATAAATAAATACATAAAAATTATTTACTTTTGTTAAAAAGAATATTGTTAAAATATCGTATCGCATCGTTATCGTGAACCCAATATCGTGTATCGTATCGTATCGTGAAATTAGTGTATCGTGACACCCCTAGTGTATAGCATATATTTCCCAGTGTGATATTGGTGTTTGAGAGACACTACACCTCACAAATGAAATGTAACTCGGCGTAGTAAATGCTTTCTTTTCACTTGCTGTATTCTCTTTTTCCCCCCAGTGTCAAAAGAGAAAGCCTGGCGAGTAATAATCATCGACTAACCTCTTCAGTTTGCCACAGCAGTGGAAATCAAACTTAAAAGAGGACATGCCAATTAATTTACAAAAATGACAAGAATGAGGTGGAGGTGCAACTAAGCACTGTCAACGTATATGTAGTAAAACCAGCAGTAAAATTTAGTTTGGTGATGTAAGAGCCTTCAAGCCAGTGGAAAACGTTGTGTCAGTGCTTGAAACCAGACTCTGCTGGTCTCAAGATGCGGCTTTGAAAAGCTCCAAGGTAAAAAAAAAAAAAATACAAATTAATGACTCCCAGGCCTCTGTGTTTCCAGCACCTCTTGTTTTCCTCTGCCTAACGAGCACAGGTGACAGCCAATCGAGATGTTTGCCACATTTGAGGACAACCAACAGGGGGCACCAAGTCAGTGATGCAGAAAAGTGGGGAGAGACGCAACAGATCACACAGCTCTCTCTCTCTCTCTCTCAGATCACCTGCACGCTCTCCTGGACAGGTGCGTGGTGGAACCTGAGGGTTTTGCCTGCTGCTGTAGAGAGAACACCGGCAGTATACCTCCCCAATAATGGGTGGTTCTGGGTTCACCGTCGAGCTCCTGGGCTTACGGATCTTCGTTTCTGTCGTAGGAGTCGTGGGCAACGCATTTCTCATCCTCGCCATCATTCAGACCAGGCTCACCCGGGTCAAGTCCTTTGAGGTGTTCCTCCTCGGGCTGGCGGTGTCCAACTTGGAGGAGCTCCTCGTCGTGGACATCTACGACGTGGTGATAGAGCACGGGTCGTCCGGCATCAGCGTCATGCTGTGTCAGACAATGAAGTTCCTGACCATATTGGGCGAAACCGGCAGCATCCTCTTCACCGTCCTCATCAGCATCTTCCGCTACCAGAAGCTGAGAGACGCCGAGAAGAGGGTCAACCTTCCCATCTTCTTGGACAGCCTCAGGGCGGCCTGGGTAGTGAGCGGGATTTGCGTCAGTATCGCCATACTCATCAGCGCCCCCATTTATCTCCTACACCTGGATGGACACGAGGACAACACAACAAGCGAGGGCGACGGCTGCCCCATGGACTTCTTCGAGTGCCATAAGGATAACTGTCCGCTGCTCAATCGCGCATACAAGTACGGGTTCCTCATGGGGTGCAACCTGCTGCCTCTGCTCATCGTCACATGGACCAGCTGCCTCATCATACAGGTAGGGCCATATGATTTCAGCAATGCAGAAAACAAGCACGGAATCACGGAATTTGGTAATAAAAGTGGAATCAACTGTAAAACATGGATTATTGCAGAATTTTCCATTTTGGCTGAAATTGTAAAAAAAAATAAAAAAATTAAGTAACCTATTTCATATAGTTGTAAAACAGGCCTAGAGCAGGGTCTTCAACCTTTTTCAGCCCAAGGACCCCTTGGTTGATAGAGAAACAGAGCAAGGACCCCTATAATTAAAGATAAAGTAAACTTGTAATACTTTCCCCCCCGCAACCTACTGACGGAAATTGGCGGAGCCCCTGCAGTACCTCTGCGGACCCCCTGTTGAAGACCACCGGCCTAGACGAATAATTCTGTTTTCGATTGGAGTGTTTTGAGGACACTTATGTCACCTCAAAACTAGGTTGTCACTTCTAGAAACATGTCAAGAAAGAGGCTGTCTGAGATGGTCAAGGCATAGGGGGGCGAATCAACCCTAAGCCCTAAATTTGAATTAAAATAGAAAAAAACAGAATTTGTGGAAAAATAAAACAGAATTTGAAGAAAATAAAAATAATTTCATATGGCCCCTGTAGGTGCTACTGAGCCAGAGGAGCGTGGTAATGCCGAGCACGGTGAACGTGGTGAGCGCGAGCTCGGAGCAGCCCGGCAAGAAGATCAGGGTGCCGCGGATGTCGCGGAGCACGGTGGCTGTGCTGGCAGCCATGGCCGTGTTCCAGGTGGACTGGAGTCTCTACCTGGTCTTCCATCTGGCCTTCAACCCCGATGACTTTCACTTTTGGTCTGAAATCGAGTTCTTTATCTCGACCAGCTATACATCCAGCAGTCCATATGTGTATGGCATAGGGAATAACTTTTTCTCCCTTAAGAAGCTTATGAAGAGGACATAATTTAAAGAGCATGGTGCATTGCAGGTTGGAGACCAAATTGCATTAATATGGGGGAGGGTATATCATATACCCCTCCCACATATTCATGCAAAATACTCCCATATACCATGGGAGTTTTTTAATCACATGTCACACACACACGCTGGCTGCATCTAGACTCGTTTTTGTAAAGCAGCTGGCCACCAAATAGAGAGGCAAAGTGACCGCCTATACTTCCTGCTTCAGCACTGTACCAGAGATTTTCATCCGCTATTTATTTTCCCATAGACATTTCGTAAAATGCTTATAAAAAATAGTTTTACTGGTTCAAACCAAACGTTCAGCTAATGCTATAATCAGGAGAGACCATAGAACATTTCACTCGGACCAAAACTAAAAAAAACATTGAAAAATAATTTTCTTCAAACCCGCATTTTTTTACGTTTTGGCCCGAGTGAAATGTTATGCGATCTCTCCTGTTTCTATTGATATCTGTGCCATTTGGTTTGAACCAGTAAAACTCTTTTTATAAGCATTTTACGAAATGTCATGGGAAAATAAATGGCGGATGAAAATCTCTGGTACAGTGCTGAAGCAGGAAGTGACGTTCCACTTTGGCTCTCTATTGAACGGCCTCCTGTGATGTCATCAGCCCCAGCAGAACATCCAGCAACAAGTGATGTCACAAGAGGAGAAACACATTGTTTTCGTGCTAATCATGAGGCCAAAATGTAAATTCATAAAGAAAATGAACCTGCACCACGCTCTTTAAAGCAGTTAGAACCCCCCTGGTCTGGAACACAGTGGTCCCCAAAGCCTCCGGGACACACTCAAATTCATCATAAATCACTAATTCACTTGTATATGTCACCAGTGATGTCACTCGAGCACTCAATGATGATCTCACCAGTGATGATGACACCAGGTGATGCTCGAGTGACATCACATCATTAGATAATTAGGGCAATCATTAGGTAATTAGGGCAATTAATCTGCCCTAATTAAAAAAATCAAGCTCCATTAGGTCACCCACAGGGGTGCTCTTACACTTCCTGAAAGATTCAGCCCAATCGCACCTAAACTTTTAGGGCTTTCTCTTGTCAAGGAGATAAACTTCCATGTTTTTGTGTGTGAGCCCCTTGATTTGTGTGTGTGTGTGTGCGTGTGTGTGTGTGTGTGTGTGTGTGTGTGTGCGCGTGTGCGTGCGCGTGCGCGTGCGCGTGCGCGTGCGTGTGTGTGTGTGTGCGTGTGCGTGCGTGCGCGCGCGTGTGCGTGTGTGAACATGATTAGGCAGGATTAAATTGTAGATACTTAGATTGGCTACTTGTAGATTTTTACAGATGCTTGTAAAACGAAATGCTTTTCATGATTACATATTTAATAAAACTGAAGAACAGTATCACACGAGCAGTCGTCATGTTAATAAATGCACTGTTAGTTTAGGATTTTACATTTTGAGTCATTGCACTGTGATGAAAGGTATTTTCAACAATTTTAGAACATGAACCCATTTTAGTCTTGCATGAAAATGAATTAACTCTCCTTTGGAAAAAAAAAATTGGCTTCCACATTTTGTTCTTAATCAAGTATAGTTTTTGAGTTCCAAGAGTAAATTATTGTGTTAAAATAATCTTGGCAAAATGCCTCTGAAACAAAATCTTTTCATTTATTGTTGAAGCAGAGAGGCTCCCTCTCACAGCTCTGGAGTAGGAGTAGGGCAGTGAATCTCATGTGGTGCAGTGTAACCCAAAATAAATGTTAAACACAAAACTCACAGATTCCTAAATTTTTTAATGCAACTGCACACATACAGTAGAAGTATAGAGAGGCAAAGTGGAACGTCACTTCCTGCTTCAGCACTGTACCAGAGATTTTCATCCGCCATTTATTTTCCCATAGACATTTCGTAAAATGCTTATAAAAATAGTTTTACTTGTTCAAACCAAATGCTTCAGCTATATTTAGAAACAGGAGAGACTGCATAACATTTAACTCGGCCAAAAACGTAAAAAAAAAGAAAAAGTGGGTTTAGAGAAAATATTTGTATGCCTCCGCCGCCGGCGATAGCCAGGCCGGAGGCATTATTGATCCGGGTTGTCCGTCCGTACGTCCGTACACATGTCTGTCCGTCCGTCCGATGTTCGTTAATGCGATATCTGAGGAACGCCTTGACGGAATTTCATCAAATTTGCCTTAAACATCCACTTAGACTCAAGGATTATCTGATTCGATTTTGGTGGTCAAAGGTCAAGGTCACTGTGACCTCTCGAACGCCATTTTCAAGCTTGTTAACGCGATATCTGAGGAACGCCTTGACGGAATTTCATCAAATTTGCCTTAAACATCCACTAAAGCTGCGTTCACACCGACCTATTAAAGTTTGTCGCTGGCGTCGAGTTTACATACAAAGTCAATGCAAACGAGCGATTGAGCGTATATTCGCCTGGGAGAATAATCGCTGGGCGTCCGAGCGGCAGAGACAGAGCGATAGGGAGAAAATACGCTCGTCGCTCAAGATGAAATATTCCAACTCGAGCGAAAATACGTTGGCATCAGTCGCTCGCTGTTCAATGCTGATTGGCTGCCGTGTGAGAGCGAGTCAAGGATCACTCTGGCTTGGAACAAACCGCTGGTTTATTGTGTGGCAACAAACCGCATTGACAGGCTGACAGCTGACATGGAGTGAAGTCTGTACTACCGGTATGCAGCTCGCATTAGGAGCACGCTGATAGGCTTAGCTTGTAAACAATGACGGTGGCTCGTAGTGGACAAACAGCATGACATTGCGTAACGTTATATCCCCCACATGTCCGTCATTTCATGTGCCTGTTGATGAGCGATTTAAACAGAGCGACAGACCGATTCCAAAGGGTTGACTTGAGCGACAGAGCGAAAAATAAATATCTCGGTGTGAATGCACCTTTAGGCTCAAGGATGATCTGATTAGATTTTGGTGGTCAAAGGTCAAGGTCACTGTGACCCCTCGAACGCCATTTTCAAGCTTGTTTCAATGTTTGTTTTAAGTTTTGGTCCAAGTGAAATGTTCTATGGTCTCTCCCGATTCTAAATATATCTGAACTGTTTGGTTTGACCAAGTAAAACTATTTTTATAAGCATCTTACGAAATGTCTATGGGAAAATAAATTGCGGAAGAAAATCTCTGGTACAGTGCTGAAGCAGGAAGTGACCTTCTCTTTGCCGTTCTATACCGGCACATACAGTATGCTACATGTGTAACACTCTCGTGTAGAGACACGTTGTGACATACAGTACAAAAACTTAAAAGACTTTAGGCCACAACTCAAATTTGACCCAGACACCTTTCAGCATTCTCTATTGCTCTCTCATTGGGATGTAATGGTTGTGGTCAGTGTTGCCAGATTGGACAGTTTTCTGCCAATTGGGCTGTTTTGGGTTGCATTGTGCGGGGGGGAATTGGCTTGGGCAGGTTTACAGTCGCTTGTTTCCATAGATAAAAATATGGGTCAGGTTGAAAGGGAAATGTGCTTGGGCCATGCATTAGTTAAGGTGGCCTATTAGTTTAGTTGTGATCAGTTTAGTTGATCAAGTTTATTCTGATTAGGATAGCAGACATTTCACCTGTCTTTTAAATAATCCCTTATGAAAATTACTAGTGAGCCTATAATAATTTCTAGAAGGATACACATAATACTTTAAAAGAGCCTATTGTGCAGCTATAGGTAAGAAGATCATACCACAGAAAATCCTATGCTACCAGTAGTCTCATAAGGCAGGATTTTTCATCTGAGATAATGAGGAATGTTGGGATGCATTATGAAGGCTGTATTATGTAGTATGGCATTATAGGCCTACCATATGGATCACATGGTGGTCACATCTTCCTGAGGCAACCCCTTTAATGTCAATGCAGTACAATGGTTTGATGATGTAGGCCTATTATTAGATGTAGCCTATCTGTTTAATCTTTACCACAGTGCCCCCCCCCCCCCGGACATTTTTTACGTTTTAGCTTTAAGCTACTACTAGATAGCCTACCCCTTTTGAAAAAGTAGTTGTTTTTTACAAGCCGGTATGCCTGGGCTATAGAAATACAACACACCAACTCCCTATTAGTGATGGCACAAGAATAAAGTTATCAATAAATAAATAATAATAATAAAGCTATGAAGTAGGCTACGACTAGTGAGTAAGACACAGTAGGCCTAGCTACACGAGAGCCTGTGGATATCATAGGCTACTACAGTATGACATTTGCACGGATCGCACACATTTAATTGGCACGTCTCAGGCTGAGGCTGGATGAATATGGAATATAGAAAAACAACCAACAAGAGTCCCATAATATTCTCCGCACGGCACAGACACACAACAACCGCTGCATGCTGCCATCATCAGACATTACACGTGGTTTGACGACTCAGCCTAACCATTGCAAAGGGTTAGATTTCTAATTGTACTTGAAGGTCACTCCAGCCAGCAGCAATACGCTAACGTTACAAAACACACGTAGCCAGCCTATTTGTTTCACATCCAGTTCTCCACGTGGAAAGGGGAAGGGGGGGGGGGGGGGGTCGCGGTATGGTAATTTGTCCCACTTCCTGTCCTGGCAGGACCTCGCCCCTGTTGGCATCTTTATGGCATTACACCGTAACGTCTAATACTTTTATTTCGTTATGGTTCGTAGGCTACTGCTAGCTACATTCATGATGCATTTTAATCGTTGATGCACAGTTTTGTCACAGGTTATACCGACCTCGGCGACGGCGAGCCTTCAAAACACAAAAGCCGTTATGAAAACACACACAGGCAGCGAATCAGCGATGGGTACAAACGCCGACGCATTATATTTCGCTGGAAATGTAATTTGCGGCGAAATCCACGTGCTAGTCAAACACGGTTATCACCCGCACTTGTTACGATATTATTATTATGCATGTATTTTTCGAGGTAGGCTATTTCGTGAAGGGGGCGCTATGTTCAAATACAGGCTGTAGTTTAGCCACATGCAGCTAACAGGCTACGTCACAAAGAAGAATCTACACGTAGGCCTACTAGTATAGGTAGGCTTGTTGTTGGACTGGTGTGGTGAGGGTCAGTGCACCTATCGCTACAGGGCAAATGATCTCTCCTGTCGACATTTGGGCTGAGTCAAGGATGTTTAATCGAGCACAGAAGTGTTCTAGGCTTTATTATCCAGTGGGGTTTACCTGTAGCATCCAGCAGTAGACTACGGTAGCCTGTCTATGACATTCTTTTTCTTTTTTTACTCCCCCCAAAATGCTCATGTTGGTAGGCTAGCCACTAGACTCTAGTGGCTAGAGTATTAAATAATATTGAAATTATACAGCCTCAGTGCTGACTGGATTTTTGAAATCGCTACGTAGGGCTAACAAAACAAACGCAGACAAGCCCGTCTTTATTCGTCAGAGACGACCACCACAGTGACCATCCAGTCCAGAAATACCTTCTTTCACCCACACAGAGCTACACCTTTATCAGATATGGCAGCACTATCCACCAATATGAGCATATCCGTTTATTGATAGAGGCTTATAAAACACAGTCCACACTTATGGACAGATCACAGTTAAGCCGTTGTAAAATACCCGCACATTTAAAAATGAATGCGCTACCCGGAAATCATAACCTATTTTAGTAGGCTAGCATTGTAGGTAGGCTAGCATTGTAGGCTACTGTTGCTTGGTAACCGCATTGTTTAGTAGCTATTCAAGAACTTGGCGGAAGATTTAATGATGATGATTATTAAAAGGCTATTTCATCGTAATCTATTAAAATAAAAAATGTTGATCGACCAGTGCGTTTATAATAGACTAAACTAAAATAATAGGGTTTCGTCGTCATTCTATAAAAGCACTCGCCGCCATGTTTTGCGTGCGTCGTGTCTAAACAACGCTTTTACTAAATCATTGTGAAGCACAGCTTTATTGAACACAACTTTAAATAACCTATTTATTTAGACGGCATGTGTCAAGACATGCTGACACCTTGCAGTCACTATCATTTCTTTAGACTTGGAGGTGACATAGCAACTTTGTATTGGTGGTGCTCTTTTCCTTGTGGTGTGATTCTAACCTCGTGTCCATTATATTTTTGCACCATGATGAAACTGGCCGAGTGGCCACTAAACCCTCCGGAGGGAGCCTGCGCATTGGCTACCATCGGAGCCCTACCGCCATGGTGAACGTGTGACGTCACACCCCGAGAGCACGGATGTGTGTGTATGTGTGTGACTGACTGTGTGTGTGTGTGAGTGAGAGATAGGAGAGAGAGTAGAGGGGTGAGAATGTTGATCTGCACGCGATCGAAAAGGTGGAAGAAGTAAAAGAAAACACAGTGGAAGGACGGCAGAAACTCGTAAGTCTCCGGTCTCAACTGATCCCGTACATCTTCGCACAGACTTGGGGTGAGAGTTCTCTTTTACCGGGACACCGGCGGCACGCGGGGCAACAGAAAAAAGAGGAGGAGGAGGAGGGAAAAAATTCCCGGGATGGACGACTCCCGCTTTCCTCGCGCTGGCCCGGGAATCACGCGCCATTGAAGGGGGTTGGAGTTGTGCATGCGCAGCGCCGTGCACGCGTGCTCGCTCGGTCGATGCGAGCAGTGGCGTGGCTTCTGCTCTTCGGCCTCCATTTGCCAGTTTCTGTTTATGCTCGAAGGATTCACCGAGGCCTGTTCCGCGGCCACGACGCCGCGCAACAGTTGGAGTTTGCTGTAATTAATCTCGTTATATCGCCGCCGCACACAGCGACGCATTCGACCCGACATCGAGAGGTGAGGCGTTACTGAAACCCCCAACTTTTTACAACTTGCTGAGTGGTGGAGGCTGCAAGGAGCGGGGGGGCCTGGTCGGCTATTATTATGGTGAGGGGGAAGAAAGAGCTGCTGACAACAACTTGCATTCCTTGCAAGGGGTTTGTTTCTACACTAAAACAGTCAGTTGTGGCGAGGTCTTTGTAAACATGTCGGTCAAACGTATCTGATTGCTCTCATTCGCCATGTTTAACACCTTTCTGTATTGGTGTGACAGTGTGATTAATGAATAGGCCGAGGCACGCACCGTACACAGGTTACCTTTTGGTGATTGCAGTTGGGCTGCACAGGTAGAACATACCAGCTGCTGCCCGTTTGAACATAGGTTAGTCTAATTTGTTTGATTGTTTAGCGTTATTAGACTTTAACGTTAGGCCTGCACATTTTAGGCACATCACCCCAGCTGATAGTCTACTACAATTGTCTTCGTCACACAGACCAAATTAACATAGCTAGTCCTGCAGCTTACCTTGTGGAGGCAAAGCCCATTTTTCAGGCTGCTGATTTTAAATGATGTATTACATTTAAAAAAGAATCACAGGTTAGACAATTTGTGCCATTCTGTTATTGTATAGTATTAGGCTACTGTCATAATGATGATCTTATCTTAAAGGTGCAAGCCTGCTAGGCTGGTTGTTTTGATCATTTTTGGCCTTTTCATTATGGGGTCATGTCTGAATTATTGCTGTTTTGTTAGGGTTGTTATTTGTGGTTTTACATTGTAGTCCGAGACCACCACAACAACCACAACCACAACAACAACAACAACTCTGCATCACAACAAGTCATCCAGCTGTCTTAAGGGGGTGCTATACTTAAAAGCCTCTTGCATAATAACTACACATCACAGCCATGTATGACTGCCATGTTAGATTTTCCACCATAGCAAATATATTATTTTTGCATCTCCTTATACACAATAGAACAAGTCTCCACCAGCTTTGCCAAGGAATATGTATGGCCAGTGGTTTTATATAAACGACTGACATTTGTTACGTATATCATTTTGGATGATAGATCATGAATTGATTTGCAGGAGGGCGTGGCCTATCTTAAAATTGATTACAGCGCCATAGTGATTTGTTTGATTTTGGAAATTTAGCGTGAGTCATTTAGCTCTGTCAAACCACTTGCATATCTGTGGACATGGAATGACTCAAACCCAAGAAGGCTGATCTCTCAATCATGCAGATCAGATGTTATGAAATTTGGTGGAGCTGCTCTGGGGCTGGCTGTGCATTCACAAAACAAGCAACCCGAGAAACCAGTGGCTGGAAGTGCTTTGACATAAGAAACAATGCTTGATGTTGACCATGGTCATCTTCTCATTTCCTCATTTGGTGGCACTGGCACAGAATGCTGGTTGCAATTGAAATTTCGGATGACCTAGCTTATTAACAGCCAGTCTCTTCCCCACTACACTGTTGTTATTTGTCCCACCTATGCTGCAACACTACTGATGCTACGGCTAGCTATCAGCTAGCTCAAAAACAGCCATCGGTCAGAAGTGGGTGCTAGTGCTCTAAAAATAGTCAGTATGTGAAAAGTGGTTGTGATTGGTGGATGTGGTTTATTCACAGTAGCTAACACTGATGATTTTGGGTGTTCTCAAACGTAGCCACTATGCCCACACACCTCCACCTGGAGTTAAACTACATAGAGAATGTGATGAGCGCTGGCCCAATAGCTGCACTTGGAGTGCATTTTCCTGGCTCTTTTATATACGCAAAACATATCCGTTCCCTTTTATACGACTAGGGTCTCGGCTCGCCGCACGCAGCTCAGCCGCTGCGTGGCCTCGGCTACTGTGTGGCCTCGCCTGCTCTTATTGTCATGTGCAGTTCACGAACTTCGCATCACTGATGACATCACTGTCACTGATTATGTCACAATGCCTATGACATCACTGATGATGTCACAATGCTTATGACATCATCCGTGCCTATGACATCAGTGATCTCATAAGATGATTTTGGTCAATTATGTCACTGATGAGTGATGGCATCACTGATGGTGTCATAGACATTGTGAACTCATCAGTGGGACAAAAACTGACACAGATATTGCCCACTTGCTCACTTTTATATAAAAAAAGGAAGGATGTATTTTACATGCAGACAAAATAGTTTCTTTGCTAAACAGAACTCCATACATTGCTGTTTCTATACATCCACAATGCATTCAAGGCTTCTATTGGTTGATTTCCATCTTTTCAGTTGTGTTGGATATAGCTGTTAATAATCAGCTGTTGTAGCTGTCAGAGCATTTTGGCTACACTACAGAGTGACTCCTCTGCTATTGTGAGCACGGAGAGCTTTTAAAGGGCATTGGAGCCAGAGACATGAGCAGCAATAACAGAAAGCAGGTAAAGATGAAGTGCAACACAAGTGCCGTTTGATCTGCACCCCACATCATGGATCCAGTGACCCAGGCCCCACCCACAAAATACCAGTCGACCCCCATCCAACTCATGGGTGATGGCAATGTTAACAGATTGCACTCTGCATCACCAGACTAGAGCCAGCGTTTAACCTTTTTCTCAGGTACAAAGGTGCTGCACTACCACTACATGGGATATGCCACTTGTTCTCTTGTTAAATCAGTGCCAGTGGAAAAATCCAGACGAGTCAAAAACTTGATTGATCATAGTCCTTAAGAGAAGCAATACTAAAACACTATTTTGCTTTATTCAAGTCATGAACGGAAACAGACCATTAGGATTCAGGCAAGTACATTTTTGCTTGGCGGTGCTTCTTCCCCCCGTTTTCTCCCACCTGTTCGCTTTTGCCCCAATGTCTCCCAAGATGTTGCATGAGATATAAAACGTTGAAAGAAATCTTGACAGCATACTTTTTGCATCAAGAAATGGCTGGTGATGAACAGGTTTCAGGGTTCCTACTACGGTCATGAAATTCCTGGAAAAGTTATGGAATTTTAAAAAATCAATAAATCCAGGCCTGAAAAATGTTTGGAATTAACACTGTTTTTGGCTGTTGTTAAAAATATGTTTATAAAAATTATAATAAATATATAAATACATATTATAATTTAAAATCTAGACCTGCGCTGCACATGTTGACGCTTCACTAGTATCATGTCATATTCATTCATAGTATTCCCATGTTCGGGAGTTCACTGCATCATCATCATCACCATAATTAAAATTGCCTACAGTAAGTGGGCGGGCGGTGTCTGGTTCTGGTAGTCATGGTTTGTGACATCATCAGTGATGTCATAAATCAGTGATCTCATCAGTGATGTCACTTCGAGCAATTTCTACAGTCTCCACCCTAGAAATCAAGCGCTAGTGTCTGAAAATGGTTTTGGGGCCGATGGTTTTTATGATTTTTTAACATATCGGCACCGGTCCGATGTTACAATGTTAATAACGGTTATCGGTATCAGGCAAAATTTTCACATTGAGAGGAAGCAAATCTGTATGTAATTCATGGGCTTTTCCAAATGTTTTGGGAATAAATAAATGCATAACTTTTTCAAATGGACAGTGTTAATATGTTTTTTCACTATGCACAAAATTAGATTATCGTAGAACTGTGTTTTTATACAGATGATATCGACTAGGGATGGGCATTTTAAGCAATTTAAATACTCGAGTACTCTCCTTCTATTATGAACGAGTGCTCGAGCACTCGTGTGCGCGGGGGGGGGGGGAGGTCTGTGTGATTACTATGGTAATGACTGAGCAGGGGTAATCTGCTGTGTGGGGGGCTGTTCACACATAACGTTTGCATTTTTGCATGGGAAAAGCGCTACCTGGAGCATTTTTTGTCAGGAGAGGGACTGACTGTGATATTAGGTGACAGCAGACAAGTTGTGAAACAAGCGAATGCATTTCCAATAGCCTACATGTCCATTGTCCAGCAATGTCAGGTTATTGTCCAGTATCATAGTAGAGAGAAGCGTCTGCACATCCACTATGCAAACCAGGTGCTAGACTAACAAGGCTATACGTTGAAAAGGAAAAAAGTCTGCACTCTGGAGCATACTTAAGACTTAGAGGAGTTTTATTGATAACGTTTCGGTTCAACAACCTTCATCAGAATATTGTCCAGTATCACCCATTTTACTTTATGATCACTGTTACACTAACGTAAATCCACGGATTACAAGGTCCGGTGTTCTGCCAAAAAGTGAAAACTGACCAGTGTGATTAACGTTACAGCTGCAGCTGAATAGTGATCACCATGAAGCGATTGTCTCCCAAAAAGTGATTCTTTCTCCACATTTCTTGTGACTACCGTTATGGGAAATGACAGTGTAGTCAGTAAACTAGCGTTACTGCAAAGTTTTGAATGAGTTGTATCGGGCGTGCGCTATGAAGAAGTCTGCGTCTCCTTCAGGAGCATATCTTCAGCCACCATTTTCGGGATGAGCTGGAAAACTTCCGGTTAAAACTTTCGAAATAATGTTACTTAAACAAAAGTAAATAGCTTATTGATGCATGTTGGAGGAGAAAAGGTATTTCAACGAATGAAGCAGCAAACCTTGTATCAAAATACTCGTTGTGATGTTATATGGCGTGAAACTGTGGCTGTAACGCATTACTCAAAATAAATAAGGTTACGTTACAATAAGCGTTTTATTTTGAAAGCAACAAAGCGGACGATGTACTTGTACATTCTGGCTGACTTGACGCCCGTGCAGTTCATGCTGCCAGATCCACATGACGATGCGTGCGTAGATCTTCTAGACCATTTTTAAAGGGGTGCGGAGTGGGGCGAGTACCCGAACAGCAGAAACGTTACTCGACTACTGACGTTATGAACGAGTGCTCGAGTACCCGAGTACTCGCGCCCATCCCTAATATCGACATTGGTAAATATGGGTTATTGGCCATAATAGCAATGTTAATATCGGTTATCGGTATCGGCCAAAATCTCCGGTGCATCCCTAGTTTTGTCACTCTCCTGGTGTGGTTATTATTGCTCTTATTTCTTTTCTATTGTTGCTGACTCTGCTTTTATTTTAGCGTTGTTTTAATTGTTTTGATGTTTATTGACTTTTATCTGCTTTGTTTGTTTGTTGTTGACTGATTTTTGGCTTTCATTTTTATTTATTAGATCTATTTCCTGTGCTTTTGTATGATTTTATTACCTTTCATTTATTTTCTCTTAGATATCAAATGAAGTGGGACTACCATAGTGAACAGTGAGACTGGCTGCAGACGCTGAACTCCACAGTTCACATCGATGGAGGACCCCCATGTGGTGTGTGCACAAGAGGATGAGGAGGTCATCTCCTCTCCAGCTCTTGCAACCGCCATGATACCTAGCTTCTCCAGTGAGACAGTGAGTGAGAACCAGGCTGTCTCCATGAAACCTAGCTTCCCCAGTGAGACAGTGAGTGAGAACCAGACTGTCTCCATGAAACCTAGCTTCTCCAGTGAGACAGTGAGCGAGAACCAGACTGTCTCCATGAAACCTAGCTTCCCCAGTGAGACAGTGAGTGAGAACCAGGCTGTCTCCATGAAACCTAGCTTCTCCAGTGAGACAGTGAGTGAGAACCAGGCTGTCTCTATGAAACCTAGCTTCTCCAGGGAGACAGTGAGTGAGAACCAGGCTGTCTCCATGAAACCTAGCTTCTCCAGTGAGACAGTGAGTGAGAACCAGGCTGTCTCCATGAAACCTAGCTTCTCCAGTGAGACAGTGAGTGAGAACCAGGCTGTCTCCATGAAACCTAGCTTCTCCAGGGAGACAGTGAGTGAGAACCAGGCTGTCTCCATGAAACCTAGCTTCTCCAGGGAGACAGTGAGTGAGAACCAGGCTGTCTCCATGAAACCTAGCTTCCCCAGTGAGACAGTGAGTGAGAACCAGGCTGTCTCCATGGCGAGTAACGGCTATAGTCCAACTCTTGCTTCACCTGCTGAAGCTAGCCCAGCCAAGCCTGCTGTAACATCACCTACTACCACAGGGATAATTGAAAGTAGCCCAACTACCTCAGATATTGCATCAGCTTCAGACTCCCTAACAAGCACAGGCACGAGTCTTGTCAACACGTCGGTAGCATCCGTACCGTCGTCGCCGTCTCCACCTGTTGCATCTAGCGATCCAGACAAAAGCTATCCCTTCAAAGACACTCTGAGCTTCAAAGGTGTCACCGTCACTCTGGAGAACGGCAATGTGTGGAGGCAGTTCTACAACTGTGGAACGGAGATGATCATCACCAAACAGGGGCGTCGGATGTTCCCTTACTGCCGCTTTCGCGTGAGCGGCCTCGACCCGACGCAGCAATACGAACTGGGCCTGTCCATCGTCCCAGCCGACCAGTACAGGTACCGCTGGTTACCCTTCCAGCGGAAATGGGAGGCCAGTGGACCGGGAGAAAACCAGACCCACGGTCTGATCCGGGCGTTTAACCACCACTACTCGCCCAGTGCGGGCGCTAACTGGATGGGTGGCATGGTGTCCTTCTTCAAGCTCAAACTGACCAATAACCCCCAAGACCAGGAGGGCCATCTGATACTACACTCCATGCACCGCTACATGCCTAGGCTACACGTGATACCCCTCCCCGAGGGGGGCCGACCCACACCAGACCAGCCTGTGGTCAAGGGACCAGAGAGCATGACCTTTACATTTCCACAAACTGAATTTATGGCGGTGACGACTTATCAAAACCTTCAGATCACCCAGCTAAAGATTACTCATAATCCGTTTGCGAAGGGGTTCAGGGAGGATGGCCACAACCTACGACTAAATAGAATTAGGGTCAACATCAAGCAAGAGTTTGACACTGGAGCGAGCGCAGACGCTCCGCCTCCACGTTTGAAGCGAGTGTATGACACTGGAGCGAGGGCACCTGCTCCGTCTCCACGTTTGAAGCGAGAGTCTCGCACTGGAGAGAAGGCAGATGCTTCGTCTCCAGGTTTGAAGCAAGAGTCTCGCACTGGAGAGAAGGCAGATGCTTCGTCTCCAGGTTTGAAGCAAGAGTCTCACACTGGAGAGAAGGCAGATGCTCCATCTCCAGGTTTGAAGCAAGAGTCTCACACTGGAGCGAGGGCACCTGCTCCGTCTCCACGTTTGAAGCGAGAGTCTCGCACTGGAGAGAAGGCAGATGCTTCGTCTCCAGGTTTGAAGCAAGAGTCTCACACTGGAGAGAAGGCAGATGCTTCGTCTCCAGGTTTGAAGCAAGAGTCTCGCACTGGAGAGAAGGCAGATGCTCCATCTCCAGGTTTGAAGCAAGAGTCTCACACTGGAGAGAAGGCAGATGCTCCATCTCCAGGTTTGAAGCAAGAGTCTCACACTGGAGAGAAGGCAGATGCTCCATCTCCAGGTTTGAAGCAAGAGTCTCACACTGGAGAGAAGGCAGATGCTCCATCTCCAGGTTTGAAGCAAGAGTCTCACACTGGAGAGAAGGCAGATGCTTCGTCTCCAGGTTTGAAGCAAGAGTCTCACACTGGAGAGAAGGCAGATGCTCCATCTCCAGGTTTGAAGCAAGAGTCTCGCACTGGAGAGAAGGCAGATGCTCCATCTCCAGGTTTGAAGCAAGAGTCTCACACTGGAGAGAAGGCAGATGCTCCATCTCCAGGTTTGAAGCAAGAGTCTCGCACTGGAGAGAAGGCAGATGCTCCATCTCCAGGTTTGAATCATACTGGGCCCAATACCAACAGCGAGGAGGTTGTGAATCTCAGGTGAGTTCTCAAGGGTTTTGGATTTCACATTTGATCCGTGCACTACACCAAGTGACCCTGTGTGACTTATGGTCCGGATGCATATATTAAATTATTTTCCCAGTTAACTTTTGCTCTCATTAACGTTCGGCATAAATCTGTTATGAAACCGCTTCGACAGACCTTAGAAGGTGGATCCCCCGCCGCCCAAAATACTAATGAAATACAGTGACACTTGTGAGCAGAGTGTCACTTAAACAGTCAAATCAGTGAGGCAGGATTGTTAAAATCTTTTTGTCACATACCGTCTTAAGCTAATACCTCATTTGTTTTCATAATTAATTCATTTAGATTTCACTTGTTTTGTGTAGCATCAACATTTCTCTTTTATTGTCTCGCAGCACAGAGATGTGCGCCATCTTTGCTTGTTCTCTCTCCGACGAGCAAGAGGCCGAGACCCGAGCCAAGCTGAGGAAAATAGCGACGGAGAACAAACCTGAAAGCCACGCCTCTCCCAGTAAGGCGGAGGCGATGGACGTGGACAACTTAGAGACTTCTCACCCGCATACCGAGTCCGGAGGAGGCGAGCAGGCCGGTTGTGAGGTTGCATCTCTCCCCAACGGTCCACCTCTAGAACCCAAGGAGGAGAACCGCGAGGTCAGTGTAACCCCTAGGGTGCCGCGGAGCAGAAGAAAGGCCCTCAAACGATCGCCCACTCCTCCGTCCTTGGGGTCCACCCCGCCCTCATCACCTCGATACCACAAGAAGAGGAGGAAGATGAAGAACAGACGTTGGGGGAACCCCCGTGGGAAAGCGGCCGAGGCGCCCGCCGCCCCCGCGCCGGCCAAGGTGCCCCTCAGCCCGTCGCTGACTGTCGCTATGCAACCAGAGCTCGACGATGTAGAGGGCCTTCTGTTTGTCTCGTTCACTTCAAAGGTAAGACAGGGCCAACTAAAAAAAAGTGTTTGTTTTTGTTGTTGTTGTTTTTTGTGATCCGTCTGTTTTCTATGTTGGTTTGGGTTTTGTTTTGCCTGTGTTTTTTTTCTTTCTGTAGATATTTGTACCTTGAGATAATTGCATATTCGTGTCTTGAAAACTCAAAAAAATAAAATTAAAGTAAGACACGGCAATGTGCTGCAAAGAACGCTCTGCACGTTGTGTCTTGTGTGCAGAGGAGTTCTTTGTATGGGGGTCTGATGCCTCCTCCAGAGCTACACAAACTGGCATTTTCCCCAAATACAACATGTTGTATTCTGGGATTGGCCTTTGCTATTGCATACCTGAACATTTTTGGGAGGTGCAGTGGTGCTCGATTTGTAAGGTGTTTAAGGCTATGTTTTGTCATCTGTGCCACAGGAAGCTCTTGGGATTCACGTTGGGGACAAGCCTGCCAATAGCTCAATTCCAGTATCAGCTCCTCAGTCGAAGTTGGCGCAAACTGGTAAGCAATGCAGAGATCTATTGCATCTGGTTAAGCGAATTATGATTCACTGTTGACACAAATGAAATTCATGTAGTGTGTAAACAGCTATGCGTCAGGAATTTCCAGGTTATTTTTGACTGCTAAATGTTAGCAGCCCCTGCGCAATGGGCGAAATAATCCACGAAATCCAATTTGCCAATGGGAGACAGAGCTATGGCATCGTCTTGTACTGGTAGAACTGGGGAAGGAAGGGGCAAATGAACCCCCAGACGCCACAGGTCGACGGCCTTAGCCGGGTCTAAGGAGCTCAACCTCAAGCCCGCTAGAAAATGGACACACACTTAGTCAGAGACATTAAACAACATTTTTTCCAGCGTGTTACTTTGCATAAACTATTCAACTACTGGAATGTTTTTATGTGTGTGTGTGTGTGTGTGTGTGTGTCCACTCACCCTCCTGCAGCACAGGGTGGATGACCTGTCTCTGTTTGAGATCTCCCAAGTCCTGCGCTAGCATAGCCTGCAAACGGGCTATCTTCTCTCCCTCAGTCTCTGGCATCTCCCCATCATAAGTCTATTGTGGAGGAAAATGGCTATGTTTGGGAGCGGAAATGGCTTTAAATTCTTTCCGTTTCCATCAGGAAAGTAAGAGCTAGCCAAGTTCCTAGCTGCAATCTAGTTAATCTAGTTAGTTAATCTTTCCCGATTCCAAGTGGGAAGCTGATAAGCAGTACGCTGAATCTACTTTCTTGGTTGAAGAGACGTGCACGGTTTTGTTATTCTTCAGGCATAATTTTTTTTTTTTTGGGGGGGGGGGGGTATTGAATTGAATTTGAATCGGCATGAAAAACGTCTTTGAAAGTCTTAAAGTTAGCTTGCAGAAACCCGGGTGATCCAGCGTGAACATATCTATTCTGTTCCGTTCAGTAGAGAAGATGACAGAGACTGAGGAAGAGAAGATAGCCCGTTTGCAGGCTAACCTACTGCAGGACCTCGGAGGTGTCAAAGACAGACAGATCCTCCACCCTGTGCTGCAGGACGGTGAGTGGACACACACACACACACACACACACACACACACACACACACACACATAAAAACATCCCAGGAGTTGAATAGTTTATGCAAAGTAATGCTGTGGAAGTGTTGTTTACTGTCTCTGACTACTGTGTCCATCTTCTAGTGGGCTTGAACTTGAGCTCCCTAGACCTTCCTCCCCCGGTTCTACCCGTACAAGGCGATGCCGCCAAGGCTCCATCTCCTGTTGGTAAGTTGGATTTCTTGGATGATTTTGCCCATTGCTCACAGGCTCTGAACTGCCTGTGCTTTGGGACCCAAATTTGACTTTCACAGTGAATTTGCAAAAACCTATACAGAGGCAAAGTGAACGTCACTTCCTGCTTCAGCACTGTACCAGAGATTTTCTTCCGCAATTTATTTTTCCATAGACATTTCGTAAAATGCTTATATTTTTTTTTACTTGGTCAAACCAAACGGTTCAGCTATATTTAGAATCGAGAGACAAAAAAAATAAATCAGAAAAAATATTTTCTTTAAACCCGCATTTTTTTATGTTTTGGTCCAAGGGAAATGTTATGCGATCTCTCCTGTTTCTAAATATATCTGAACCGTTTGGTTTGAACAAGTAAAACTATTTTTATAAGCATTTTACGAAATGTCTGTGGGAAAATAAATTGTGGAAGAAAATCTCTGGTACAGTGCTGAAGCAGGAAGTGACGTTCCACTTTGGCTCTCTATAGGAAGCTCATTTTGGCCCGGAGTTAATAGGTTAATATAAAAGTATCATTTTTTGTTCACGTGTATGTGACTGCAGCCCTGTCTGAATGGTCCTGCTTCCTGCTTTTCATGCCCCAAGTTGAGAAACACTTATGTACAGCGGTTACATTATATCACAGAATGTATTAGTTACATTATTACAGTTGTATATTGTTTGGCACCTATTTAATACAGCTTTACATTTCATCTATTACTGTTAACACGGTGATAACAGTTTTTGTGTCCGTGGTTGTAGGCCTGCTCACTGCTTAACCCATTGATACCTGATGCAGCATTTGTGTGTGTATCCCTTTAAGACCGCGAACCGCGCTAACGCGGTTCGCGGTCTTAAAGGGATACGCACACAAATGAGGGATATACACGCAAATGCTGCATCAGGTATCAATGGGTTAATTATTTCCACACTAATTTATGTGGAACTACTATATAAGTGTTCACCCCAGGCAAGTTGTCACTAAGGCCAAGAATGGAAATAGGCCAACAACATCACTAAATGTATCTCACTTGCGTGATTCATGAATGGAAGTGGCTGGTATTTTATTTATATTTGACTATTTAGTATTTGTGTTTTTATTCCCGCCAATGAGCAAATATTTGAATGACACATCATCAATGTTTCTTTTCTAGCCATCCATGCAGATACAATAGCAATGCAGTTATGAGCCCACTCGATCCCTACTTCAATACTTAAAACAATATTGCGAAGCGCCCCCTGCCGTCATTGTGTAAAGTGGGGTTTGATCATTGTGAATGAATGGAAGCAATGTTGGTGTAGTGGTGCACCCCGTCACTGAAAGTTAATGCAGTACTACGTTCCCTTCGCAGACGAAGGATCACACTTTTTGTCCCGGACAGGAAAAACCAGTGACATGACAAAGATAAAGGGATGGAGAGACAAGTTCATTAAGAACAAACAAACTTCTCCTTCTGCTTGTGATGGTAAGGGTCCCTTGCTGCATGTCCTCCCCTCTCTCTCTCCATCCATGCCTTCCTGTCGCTGTCTAGCACATAGTATCCTATCAAATAAAGACAAAATGGCACCAACAACAAAATCTAAAACAAAAACAATGGCTTACATGGATGGATTCCTGGTTGTGTGTCTCCCCCGACTTTGCCATTCTCTTGTGGTGTGGGGTAGGTGCACTGTGTGCACACACAAATTGTAGCATATTTTTTTAAATGTCGTTTATGGGAAATGCGTGCCTCATATGAATTTCAGAGCAAGAAAAAACACCAATTTAAAATGTAACTGTAATGGAATGCAATTATGGATATTTTGTATTTTAAATATGTGCATTCCATTACTCCCCAACCCTGGTCATTGATCAATTGAACTCTTTATCTCCTCTCCCAAAGGATCACAAAAGGACCTATCTGCCTTCTGCAGCAACATGCTGGACGAGTACTTGGAAACCGAAGGCCGGCGAATCACCGAGCGCGCCGCCACCTTCTCCGCCAACCAGGAGGGCTCAGTGGCCTATCGGCTGCCCGCTAAAAGCTCCAGCTACGTGAAGACCCTGGACAGCGCGCTGAAACATCGAAATGCCGAGGCTGCGTCCAGATCTCCCTCAGCCTGGACCAACAACAGGCCCTGCCCCCTTTCCTACAAACTCCGCCTCAACCCGCCCCCTTCTGCCAAGATGTCACCGTCTCCTCCCAAGACGTCACCGTCTCCTCCCGTGGCTAAACCCACGTCCTCTGCCAAGGCCGGAGCCAGGCCTAAAGCCAGATTCCCAGACAAGAGTCCTGTGCTGACAATCACTGCAAAATCTGCTTCTGGGGCTAAAGTCACATATGAAGCAGCAAGTCCTGCTTTACAGAGGCAAGGGCTTGTCATCACACATATATGTTTATTATTTTGGTTTTTCAATTAGGGTTTGATTTTGTGTTCTAAAGCTCCCAAGATCAAAATTGCCATTGACAGGCTGTTTTCCCACCAGTACGCAGAGGAAACGGCACTCTTCTTAACAAGCATTTTATTGATTTACTTCTCCGTTCAGATCCTCTCCATGTAACCCAGGGGTCGGTCAGAAGCCTGCGGCGAGCTCTTGGCAGAGCCAGGGGGTGATGCCCAACAAAATCCCAGCTGCCTTCTACAAAATCCAGCCCAGGCTGGTGGAGCAGGAGAAAGACGCGTGCAACCGGGGCCTGCGTAGAACATATCTGACTCCAGAGAGAGCGTCAGTGGCTCTGTCTATGTTGTTGACAGCAAAGGTATGTACTGTAACACACGTGTGCACTGTGTCCATAGAGACACTGATGCATGCAATGTGACGCATTTATAATGACAAAGGTGTGGTACAATTCATTCATAAAGCCCTGCTCCAGTCATTTTTACTACCTGTTTTAATGGTTAATCTTCTATTTCAAACATTCTGTGGCAGCGTGGTTTGTAGTTGCACATCGTCTGATTCTGTGCTACGCTGGCTGGCCGGGGCGTATGAAACGGTATTCACGGACGTACCTCCTCAAAGAATCGCTGCATTGGTAACACAGAAAAATACACTTTTCTCACCAACGAGGCGACAGATTTCAAAACGGATTGCACCATTGGAATCAGCGTGACTCGTACTTACGAGCCAGCTCGTGTTTTGACCACTCAGAGGGTGTATTGAGCCTGACGTAGCTTAGTACAGCAGGCAGTACGAGCTAACAGCTAGCTAGCTAGTGAGCATGGTAGCTCGTCCTCAGTCAGAATCAAATTGTCCTACTGTACGTGTAACTATAGTTCCACTAATAGTCATATGTAATCGTCCGATTTTAGCAACTACTGTATTCTGTAACTTAGATTTCTCAACTTGAGCACAAAAGTTATTTGTCAAAACATATTTGGTGAACAGTGTGGCTAATCAACATTGTCAGGACATGACTCAGAAAAATATGCAATATCTAAAATATGTCAAAATACACTGGAGGGGCTAGACGAGATTTTTTCTTATGTAAAAAATGTATCGGCCTAGATTACATGGGGCTGCAACAGAGAAGATCATCTATAACTGACACCCTGTAGATGTGCCCCATTTGTCCAAATGAAATCCCGGAGTTGAATATGGAAGAGTAAAATACAAACTGTCTACTAAACAGCTGCAAGCGAACGCCCCTACAGAGAAAACTGGATCTTGCCTCTCTTGGTATGAAACGATCACAGACCAGCAGAGTTGGTAATCGTGCGCGTGCTGCGTGCAGTTTACTGATGACATGTGTCATGATTTGTGGGTATTCCCGATTTTTCCAGCAGCTGCCTCTCGCTGCCGTTTGGCACCAATGGTTGCCTAGTGCCGCTTTAACACCAGGAAAAAGCACGCAGAACTTGAGAACATCTCTGATGTCTAACCGTACTCTCTCCACTTCATTTCAATCAGATGCAGCGCTGGCAGCGTTTCAGTGTTCCCCTGTATAAGAAAACCCCGGGCCCTGCATGTGGCCAGGAGTTCTGCAGACTGGGCTGTGTGTGCTCCAGTCTCCATCATACCAACAGAGGGCCGCTCCACTGCCGGCGGCCGGACTGCATGCTCGGCTGTGACTGCTTCAAACGTAAGATCATAAAGCAGTTAGACGCGGGGGAGAACCAGACTGAGAACCAGACTGAGAACCAGACTGAGAGCCAGACTGAGAACAAGATCCAGATCCAGCCATCCTCCAGACCCATTTATTGTAAGATCAGTTCTAATGTTAAGGCCTTAGTGTGGCTTAGTGTGCGCTAGAATCCCCCCCCCCCCCCACTCTCACCTCCTTTACTGCTTTAATCTGACATTTTAAATGATAATTATTTAAGAAATTAAATAATAGCTGCTGCCTTCCGCTCATGACTATTTCATTGCTAGGAATGCAACAATTAGGCCATGTTCACATTACAGGCAAATCCGATTTGCTGCTAAAGTCATTAATCATCGTTATCTTGATTGGTTTCCCAAATCTGATTTGGGAGTGTGCCCGCACTGCCACAAATGTGATTTGGGCAAGTGTTCAAGTCGGATCTGTGTGTCCAGACCTCCATATGTGGTTTGGGACAAGTGACACAAATCAGACTTGGAGCGTCCAGACTCATAAAACCAATCTGGATAGAATCATCAATAGGTCACTAAAGTTCACAAATCAGATTTGGCCTCCTAGTCTGAACATGGCCTAAGTCTCTCACGAATTTGAAGTTTTTGACCACACAATCATATAAATTGGAAATTCTGCTTTGCTGCCTTTTCGCTTTCATTTCCAGCATTTCTTGTGTGTGTTGGTTACAACCCTCAAACCAAAGTGATAATGAACTGCTGGTTTCCCCTCCCCAGCTGTGACTAACATGGAACATGATGGGGTCCAGCCTCGCCCAGGCCTCCATTCTGATAAACTGTGGGACCGAAGCACCCCGGATCCAGAGCCCATCTTCGCCCCAAAAACTGCTGATCAGATGCCCAGGCCCGTCCACATGCAGGTCGGCCCTGGAAATAAGCGCGGCAGTATCCAGCGGCTCACCCAGCAGGTACAAAACCAAAACCAAAAAGAGATCTCCCTCCTATTGGTGTTACAGTAGCCATGAAAAGTGTTCTCCTCGCTTAACATTTAGCACACATCTTTGTGCTAAAATATTTCAAATTTGAACTCTATATTAAAAATTGAATGTGCCTAGCCCACTGCAAAACATTCACTAGAATTTAACTAGGAGACCAGTGAGCTTGATCAGTGTTGTTGAAAAATGAATGACTAAGCTGTCAAAATTAAGGAATTGTCTCCCAAGTGCCACCTTTCGGGGGGGGGTTAGGGTTTGGCTGCTGATTTTGCATTACATTTTCTCTTTCACTTGAAATGATGCAGTTGCGAGAGGAGGACAAGGATCCTGTGTATAAATACTTGGAGAGCATGATGACGTGCGCCCGCGTGAGAGGATTCAACAGCAAGCCGCCTCCCGACGTCATGCCTCCCGAGAGCCCTGCTGCTCCTCCCCCACCCAGCCGCACGGCACGACCGCAGCAGGCCATCCTGCCCAAGCCTCCCCCCAGCACTGAGCCCACTGTGAAAGATGCAGGTAAACAACCACACAGGTGCACATTCCATCATTTGGTTAACTTGGGCTGTTTTCGAACGTCAACGTGGTGGCGAGGTACACGTACAGTAAGGCTGCTGGTCATAACGTCACTAATTCATTGAAACAAAAAATAAACGGACTATATTATTCACCTTTTTCTTCCTGGACTTAGGTTTCCCATGATTCTCAGCGGTAGCCGGTTGTCGACTTCCTGTTTCAATTTTTTCACTAGCACGGAGGTGCGCGCCGCTGTCAAAGAGTGGGAACGTATGGCTTATGTTATCCGAAATGGCTAAAAATAGTAACGTTGTGTGGTTGCATAGTGGTGATATTTTACAAAAACGAGGTGAATGTCAACTCACTGGTACTGTATGGGCTTATTTTAGCCGAAATTGCTAAAAATAGTATGTGGTGGTTGCATAGCGGCCACTTTTATTTTGAAGGCTAAACGTCCAAACCGGAAATCTCTTATATTTGGTCATTCAACGGAGCTTTAGCGGTCTCTCTCTTTCAAGATTCAAGATATTGTCACTCCGTTGTACAATTATGCACGTGTGAAATTATTGTGCTGGGGGGCTCCATTACAAGACATAGGTAGGTACAAAGTCACAACAATCATTATGATTATTTTCAGTCTCTTTCGCTATGAACGGTCCTGGGCGGAAACAGGCAACCGGCAGCTGGAAACAGGGAGGGAGGGTGTCATGGAAGCGCCCACTGTCTCACCATGAAACTCGTGAATACAGTGTAAATGAAATGAGAAACTGACCTGGAATGCCCAACGTTATACTCTGACTTTTTCTATTTTTCTATGTTTACATCGTACTGTTGTCTGTGTGTTTGCCACTAAACGGATGGTGATGAATCTGTCCATCGAGAAAAAGTTCAGCAATTGTGAACTGGGTTGAGTCTGTTGAATGAATACGTGTGGCTGCAACTTGACTGCTACCCTGCTAATTACTATATATATACATGTCACCCACCAGGGAAGCCTTCTCTGCCGGCCACACCCAAAGTCAAAGAACCCTCCAAGATGTTGGAGATCCAGTCAAACTGCCAATGGGGCAACGACCGTAAAATGATCCTGGAAGGTTTATGTAAACGCCTGAAACAGGATAACCTAACCCTGAGATTCTGCGTTGGACCCTACCTCATCCGTCTCCTGTCCAAAATCTACCTGAAGAAGTCCAGCGGTGCCACCATCACCTACAAGGTAAGTCTGTGTGGAATAGCAGTCACATAGATAGAGATAGTTTGATTCAAGTCTGGAATTGGGTTTCTTACGTAAAAAAAAAGTATCTACCGGTAGTTATTATTTAGTCGAAAAATCTAATGACGACTATACAACCAACATACGTTTTACATGAGGTCCAATGGGATAAGGAGTCGCCTGCTCATCTCGTATACAGCAGAGGATGCTATCACCGTGGAAACGGTCTAACAGGTGGAAGAGACACCCCGACCTGGCCCTCAGTGACTACAGTTGCCTTGATGTCTTGAATGGTGCAATAACGGCATCATTAGAGAAGACGACTGGCCGGAGAGGCTGGTTAAGGAAGTCGAGCGCTTCAGCACGGCTTGATCTTATGTTCTAATCCCTGGAGAAGCACCACAGGAGGTGCTTGGTTTTTCCGTCAGCATTCAGTACTTTTCAGCTCCATCTTCTCCTATGGAAATGTAGAAGTAATTTTGCTTGAATACTTCAGTGTTGTGGTTGTTGGGATCCTGGATTTTCTTGAACCTACAGAGTCCAGAGGGTGAATGGATGACTTTCTGTAACTGTCTCCATGTTTCGGCTCTTCAGAGTTTTGTCCTACAGATGACTGTTGGGGCATGAGAACAGGTTTGATGACTTGATGACTCCAGTTAGTCTACCTCAGGCCATCAACTCTGCCATGTCCATGAGTTTGTACATTGGTATGTCAGTGCTTTTCTACACCTGCAGTGTTTGCTAGACATCATTTTATTCAGCTGACCCAGGTACATTTGTTTCTGATGTATTCGTGCTGTGGTGCACTAAGCTGGTGTTGAAACTTGGTATTTTGTCATCGTTTTAAGTGTGTTTTATTTATTTATTTATTTATTTTATTTTACAATTTTCAGAACCGAACAGAACAAGTGTGTTTTTGAACTAGTAATTGATTCTGCCCGTGCCCAGACCTCCTTTGAGTTGCTTTTCAATTATACGTTAGTATGGTTATCTTGGTATATGAGTGATTAGAACACGGCTCTCTCGAATGCTCGATTCTGATTGGTCAATCAACAATATTCACCGGTCATTATTTCTCGACAACCGACCGCTGCTCTGCCACACCTGGATTAATCAGTTGGTAAGAGCATTTTGTCCGCAGATGCTACTAATTAGGCCAACCAGTTGCAGCTGTGGTGTCTTGTGTGCCAATTACGAATGAAACCGCTTTGTGTTGAAAACGCTATTAAAAAATCTATTTGAATAATTATTTTTGTCAGATTATTGAATGATTTAGTTGTAGGCCGTGTTCTAAGCGGGATAATGTATACTGAGCCGGTGATTACTGGAAATAATGACCTTCAGGTGAATATTAAGCCCTCCGCTGCGCGTCGGGCTAAATCATTCACCTGTCGGTCATTATTTCCACAGTAATCACCGGCTCAGTATACATTATCCCTTACTTAGAACACGGCTCTCTTGAATACTCGATTCTGATTGGTCAATCAACAAGATTCACCGGTCATTATTTCTCGACAACCGACCGCTGCTCTGCCACACCTGGATTAATCAGTTGATAAGAGCCTTTTGTCAGCAACCACTACTAATTAGGCCAACCAGTTGCAGCTGTGGTGTCTTGTGTGCCAATTACGAATGAAACCGCTTTGTCGTTGAAAACGCTATTAAAAAATCTATTTGAATAATTATTTTTGTCAGATTATTGAATGATTTAGTTGTAGGCTGTGTTCTAAGCGGGATAATGTATAGTGAGCCGGTGATTACTGGAAATAATGACCGACAGGTAAATGATTAAGCCCTCCGCTGCGCGTCGGGCTCAATCATTTACCTGTCGGTCATTATTTCGCCAGTAATCACCGGCTCACAATACATTATCCCTTACATAATGGCTGTAGTGGAAATCGTGGAGGTAGCCAATAAGACGGAGTACAGTTTGTTTGCCTCAGTAATGTAAGTAATGTTAATGTAGTAATATATACAGCAGGTAGGTGGTAAACAAAGCAAATTCCATAATTTCTGACTCTGCCCATCCCTTACATTCTGTGTTTGATAATCACCCTCTCGCCAATTGTTCACTCTCACTTCTGCCAAGAAAACGAGTATAAGACGTCCTTATCCTCACAGCTATAATCCTCCTGAGCTTTGGTAGCGGGAGGAGAAAGGCCCTGGTTGTTTGCTGATCATAATATCAACAATTAGTGGTGATGGCGGTTGTGGCTGTGATGATACCATGCATGATGACGCAACTCGTTTGTTGTAGTTCTGCCTGTACAGTCTCCTTTTTATTTAATGTTCTGTACTTGCTGCAAAACCAGATGCCTACTGAGACCAATAAAGTGGAGAATCTGCTCCACTGTCCCTCCCAGGTCCACATCAGTAAGCTGAAGAGAACCAGTGACGATGATGAAGAGGAGGAATCTGATGAGGGCGATGAGGAAGAGGAAGAGCTGTTCGATGACAGCCCCGATGAGGAGGACCAGGAGCCGGTGGAGGAGGACGGCCCAGCGGAGCAGCCGGGGATGCAGGTTGGAGTGACGCCCTTCCTGGGTGGAGTGCTACCTGCCGGCATGATGAGGGCCAGGAAGAAAGCCAGTGGATGCCCAGGGGTGGGACTCATTCAGGTCAGGCTCGCTAAAACTGCTACTTCCCAGTGGGTTTACCACCACACCGCACCATCCACCATATTCATGTTTTGTAAAAAATGATTGAAATAAAAGCATATGAATGTTTTTGGGTGACTGACAACAATCTTCAAAAAGCATTGCAGGAATTTTTGATTTGAGAAATATGGAGTTGCACAAATGAGTTTGAGAATAATGAATTATGGGATTGTTAAAGGGCCCATATTTTGCTAATATAATGTATTATTATTTTATTCTTGGCCTCCAGTAGAGTAACTTATTGCATCATTCATAGTTAAAAAAAACTCATTGTTTATCTTGTACTGGCTCTCACTGCCCCCTTCAGTTCACCCTCTGTCTGAAACGGGGGGGGGGGGGGGGGTAACATTAAAACACTTTCACCTATTTATTTGAAGCTTAGCCCATGTTTAATATGACCATCCAAGATTGTAACAACATATATATGATACAAAATTAAGAAATGCATAATATGGCCCCTTTAACCCTCCATGTGTCAGGTGTAGTCTTTGTGGCCAGGCCAACAACATGGTGTAATCATGTATTTCTTGATGAATGCTTCCTTGCCTTATTAAACAAGATTGTAACAGATTATCTGCCTATGCAATCGGTCGAAATGAAATGTAAAGACTCAAAACATTTCATGAGGTATCTACATTTAATTCTTCCTTCCTTCCTTTCCTCTTACAGGTTAACGGCAAATCCTACAATCAGGCCAAACTGTTGCTGGGGACCATGGGATCTCTTCATCCGGCCAACCGCCTTGCAGCGCACGTCACCGGCCGGCTCCAAGGAGCAACCAAGATTCCTCCTCAAACCGCTCAGAAACCTCCAAATCTCACTGACTCCAAATTCCGCACTCCTGATGTTCAGCCCCCAAAGCCTGTTCTCACCATCGTCCCTCTAGCCATCAATGCAAGGAACATCAAAGCCGAGAAAACAACAACAGACCCACCAGGTATGATTCTTTCTCTTTCTGTGTCCCTTGGCCACAGTAAATGACTGACAGTCAATTAATGTTTTTAATTGATTGATTGAGGGAAAATTGACTAGAAACAAATGAACAAGTGTTGTAGAAAACCATAAGGATTCACATGCAGTTTTGATTGTTTTGTACTCATAGTTAGGGCTGCAACTAAGGATTATTTTCATTATCGCTGTTGATTATTCTCTCGCTTAATCGATTAGTTGTTTGGTCTTTAAAATGTTAGAAAAAATGATGAAAAATGTCGGATCAGTGTTTCCCAAAGCCCAAGATGACGTCCTCAAATGTCGTCTTTTGTCCTGACATACAGGCCACAACCCACAACTGTCACAGAAGACTAAAGAAACCAGAAAATATTCATAGTTAAGAAGCTGGAATCAGAGAATTTAGACTTTTTTTCTTCTTAAAAAATTACTCAAAACGATTAATCGATTATCAAAATAATTGTCGATTAATTTTCTGTCGACCGATTAATGGTTGCAGCTCTAATCATGAAGATACATACTGTACCTACCTACTAGAGGTAGACCGATTCATCGGCGCCGATTATTGGCATTTTTAATTAATCGGCATCGGCCGCTGCCTGCGCTCACCCAGCCGATTATTACGGCATGGTAAAAACAAGCAGCGTGACAATTTATACTCGATGTTCATGATTACTATTATGAAAATGAAACCGATGCGGCATTAGTCCCGCATTATACATTCAATATATGCGGGAATTCCCGAAAATATGCGCGATTCCCACAATCCCAAGCCAAATTTCAGCCCCCTACACTTATACACTAATATTGAGAGACATACGTGCTCTCCCTTAAATAGCCTACCAGTCACTTCTGAAATCTACTGCATAACCCAATGTATATTTCTATTTCACTAATAAAATAAAATAAATCTAAAGCATGTTACTGGCTAAGATAAGCATCTTATATTAGATGTATTTGTTATATTAGATTCTCAATGTGCATGAATGGATAATGGAATTATAGGCTACCTGTTTTTTTACCCAAATACTCTTCATTATTATATTTAAATCATTGAAAAAAATAAATCTGCATTCTATATCAGCCATCGGCCTTTGAAAACCCCATATCGGTCGACCTCTACTACCTACATACATTACATTACATTACATTACATACATGCATACATACATACATGCAAAGAAAAAGCTTGCATTCTGCAAATTAATTATTTTGTATGGTCAAATATGTACTGCCCCGACAGTATAAGCCATTTTATCACTCATTCATGCATTCATTTAGGTAGGTAGGTAGTCTCTAGCCAAAACCCTATTTTTGCAGGTTGTTTTATTTTTGTATGGGAAAGTTGATCATTGATCACTGACACAATAAAGGTAAAAAAGAGAGATATGAATATGGTCTTTGTAAGTGGTGCTGCTAATGTGTTACTCAACGTTTCAGTAGTCAGGCCCAGGGTAGTCTCTCCCCAGACTCAAATATGACGTTGAATCGCTGCGCTCCGCATACTACATAGTGAGTCTGTGCCACTTCACAGCCACTGCTGGGGTTTGAGAGCGTCTAGGGGGGTGAAATTGAATGAGTGACAGGTCGTAGCACCAAGGAGAGAGCAGTTCGAAAAATGGGCTGCACCTCCCATGCCGCCACTCATCGCAAAGTCGTTACTGATTGGTGAAGACTGAATCCACCACTGGCCAATCACTGGCCAAGTGAACGGTTCACTTCTGACCCCAGCTGGCTGACGGGAAGCGTCCCAGACCCAGAGAGAGCTCTGCAGCATGCAGTAAGGTAGTGTATCAGCGTAAGAACTCTCATGGGTCTGGCGTTGAGACTAGGCCCAGTGCCACCTGTGGAAGAAGTTAGTCTGGAGCCCTGCTGCAACTCAGCATTAACAGCAATTTATATGATCTGACGACGTGACGAGTCACTTCTCCTTTCCTCGAGAAGACCCACACTTCCTTGTCCCATCAACCCCCCCCCCCCCCCCCCCCTTTCCTCGTCCATGCCAACCCCCACCCCCTGCAGCGTCTGCTGGCTCACACCGTCTGTCATGCCCCCTGGGGCTAAGAGAGTGCTACTGCAGCCTATTGAAACCACACAGGGAGATAGACTGCACTACCACCCTAATGGACAGCTTATAAAGATAGTGCCCAATATCAAGCAGAAGGCTCAGATTAAAGCCAAGCTTGTTAGTGTTGGCAAGACTCCTGGTGGTTGTAGGGAGCTAACAAATGCAAGACTCCTGGTGGTTGTAGGGAGCTAACAAATGCAAGACTCCTGGTGGTTGTAGGGAGCTAACAAATGCAAGACTCCTGGTGGTTGTAGGGAGCTAACAAATGCAAGACTCCTGGTGGTTGTAGGGAGCTAACAAATGCAAGACTCCTGGTGGTTGTAGGGAGCTAACAAATGCAAGACTCCTGGTGATTGTAGGGAGCTAACAAATGCAAGACTCCTGGTGATTGTAGGGAGCTAACAAATGCAAGACTCCTGGTGATTGTAGGGAGCTAACAAATGCAAGACTCCTGGTGATTGTAGGGAGCTAACAAATGCAAGACTCCTGGTGGTTGTAGGGAGCTAACAAATGCAAGACTCCTGGTGATTGTAGGGAGCTAACAAATGCAAGACTCCTGGTGGTTGTAGGGAGCTAACAAATGCAAGACTCCTGGTGGTTGTAGGGAGCTAACAAATGCAAGACTCCTGGTGGTTGTAGGGAGCTAACAAATGCAAGACTCCTGGTGATTGTAGGGAGCTAACAAATGCAAGACTCCTGGTGATTGTAGGGAGCTAACAAATGCAAGACTCCTGGTGATTGTAGGGAGCTAACAAATGCAAGACTCCTGGTGATTGTAGGGAGCTAACAAATGCAAGACTCCTGGTGATTGTAGGGAGCTAACAAATGCAAGACTCCTGGTGATTGTAGGGAGCTAACAAATGCAAGACTCCTGGTGATTGTAGGGAGCTAACAAATGCAAGACTCCTGGTGATTGTAGGGAGCTAACAAATGCAAGACTCCTGGTGATTGTAGGGAGCTAACAAATGCAAGACTCCTGGTGATTGTAGGGAGCTAACAAATGCAAGACTCCTGGTGATTGTAGGGAGCTAACAAATGCAAGACTCCTGGTGGTTGTAGGGAGCTAACAAATGCAAGACTCCTGGTGGTTGTAGGGAGCTAACAAATGCAAGACTCCTGGTGGTTGTAGGGAGCTAACAAATGCAAGACTCCTGGTGGTTGTAGGGAGCTAACAAATGCAAGACTCCTGGTGGTTGTAGGGAGCTAACAAATGCAAGACTCCTGGTGGTTGTAGGGAGCTAACAAATGCACGCGCACACATTTGCATCTGTGTTCCTTTTCTCCGTTATGCTTTAAAGACCTAATCTGAGATGTTCTGCATATGGTCAGTTGCAGGTGTAGACACACAGGTTGTAATGTAAATGAGTGTACTGTAGCACTACAGGTGGTATAGACACACAGGTTGTAATGTAAATGAGTGTACTGTAGCACTACAGGTGGTATAGACACACAGGTTGTAATGTAAATGAGTGTACTGTAGCACTACAGGTGGTGTAGACACACAGGTTGTAATGTAAATGAGTGTACTGTAGCACTACAGGTGGTATAGACACACAGGTTGTAATGTAAATGAGTGTACTGTAGCACTACAGGTGGTATAGACACACAGGTTGTAATGTAAATGAGTGTACTGTAGCAGTACAGGTGGTATAGACACACAGGTTGTAATGTAAATGAGTGTACTGTAGCACTACAGGTGGTATAGACACACAGGTTGTAATGTAAATGAGTGTACTGTAGCACTACAGGTGGTATAGACACACAGGTTGTAATGTAAATGAGTGTACTGTAGCACTACAGGTGGTATAGACACACAGGTTGTAATGTAAATGAGTGTACTGTAGCACTACAGGTGGTATAGACACACAGGTTGTAATGTAAATGAGTGTACTGTAGCACTACAGGTGGTGTAGACACACAGGTTGTAATGTAAATGAGTGTACTGTAGCACTACAGGTGGTATAGACACACAGGTTGTAATGTAAATGAGTGTACTGTAGCACTACAGGTGGTATAGACACACAGGTTGTAATGTAAATGAGTGTACTGTAGCACTACAGGTGGTATAGACACACAGGTTGTAATGTAAATGAGTGTACTGTAGCACTACAGGTGGTGTAGACACACAGGTTGTAATGTAAATGAGTGTACTGTAGCACTACAGGTGGTGTAGACACACAGGTTGTAATGTAAATGAGTGTACTGTAGCACTACAGGTGGTATAGACACACAGGTTGTAATGTAAATGAGTGTACTGTAGCACTACAGGTGGTGTAGACACACAGGTTGTAATGTAAATGAGTGTACTGTAGCACTACAGGTGGTGTAGACACACAGGTTGTAATGTAAATGAGTGTACTGTAGCACTACAGGTGGTATAGACACACAGGTTGTAATGTAAATGAGTGTACTGTAGCACTACAGGTGGTATAGACACACAGGTTGTAATGTAAATGAGTGTACTGTAGCACTACAGGTGGTATAGACACACAGGTTGTAATGTAAATGAGTGTACTGTAGGACTACAGGTGGTGTAGACACACAGGTTGTAATGTAAATGAGTGTACTGTAGCACTACAGGTGGTATAGACACACAGGTTGTAATGTAAATGAGTGTACTGTAGCACTACAGGTGGTATAGACACACAGGTTGTAATGTAAATGAGTGTACTGTAGCACTACAGGTGGTATAGACACACAGGTTGTAATGTAAATGAGTGTACTGTAGCACTACAGGTGGTATAGACACACAGGTTGTAATGTAAATGAGTGTACTGTAGCACTACAGGTGGTATAGACACACAGGTTGTAATGTAAATGAGTGTACTGTAGCACTACAGGTGGTGTAGACACACAGGTTGTAATGTAAATGAGTGTACTGTAGCACTACAGGTGGTGTAGACACACAGGTTGTAATGTAAATGAGTGTACTGTAGCACTACAGGTGGTATAGACACACAGGTTGTAATGTAAATGAGTGTACTGTAGGACTACAGGTGGTGTAGACACACAGGTTGTAATGTAAATGAGTGTACTGTAGCACTACAGGTGGTATAGACACACAGGTTGTAATGTAAATGAGTGTACTGTAGCACTACAGGTGGTGTAGACACACAGGTTGTAATGTAAATGAGTGTACTGTAGCACTACAGGTGGTATAGACACACAGGTTGTAATGTAAATGAGTGTACTGTAGCACTACAGGTGGTATAGACACACAGGTTGTAATGTAAATGAGTGTACTGTAGCACTACAGGTGGTGTAGACACACAGGTTGTAATGTAAATGAGTGTACTGTAGCACTACAGGTGGTATAGACACACAGGTTGTAATGTAAATGAGTGTACTGTAGCACTACAGGTGGTATAGACACACAGGTTGTAATGTAAATGAGTGTACTGTAGGACTACAGGTGGTGTAGACACACAGGTTGTAATGTAAATGAGTGTACTGTAGCACTACAGGTGGTATAGACACACAGGTTGTAATGTAAATGAGTGTACTGTAGCACTACAGGTGGTGTAGACACACAGGTTGTAATGTAAATGAGTGTACTGTAGCACTACAGGTGGTGTAGACACACAGGTTGTAATGTAAATGAGTGTACTGTAGCACTACAGGTGGTATAGACACACAGGTTGTAATGTAAATGAGTGTACTGTAGCACTACAGGTGGTATAGACACACAGGTTGTAATGTAAATGAGTGTACTGTAGCACTACAGGTGGTATAGACACACAGGTTGTAATGTAAATGAGTGTACTGTAGCACTACAGGTGGTATAGACACACAGGTTGTAATGTAAATGAGTGTACTGTAGCACTACAGGTGGTGTAGACACACAGGTTGTAATGTAAATGAGTGTACTGTAGCACTACAGGTGGTATAGACACACAGGTTGTAATGTAAATGAGTGTACTGTAGCACTACAGGTGGTATAGACACACAGGTTGTAATGTAAATGAGTGTACTGTAGCACTACAGGTGGTATAGACACACAGGTTGTAATGTAAATGAGTGTACTGTAGCACTACAGGTGGTATAGACACACAGGTTGTAATGTAAATGAGTGTACTGTAGCACTACAGGTGGTATAGACACACAGGTTGTAATGTAAATGAGTGTACTGTAGCACTACAGGTGGTATAGACACACAGGTTGTAATGTAAATGAGTGTACTGTAGCACTACAGGTGGTATAGACACACAGGTTGTAATGTAAATGAGTGTACTGTAGCACTACAGGTGGTATAGACACACAGGTTGTAATGTAAATGAGTGTACTGTAGCACTACAGGTGGTATAGACACACAGGTTGTAATGTAAATGAGTGTACTGTAGCACTACAGGTGGTATAGACACACAGGTTGTAATGTAAATGAGTGTACTGTAGCACTACAGGTGGTATAGACACACAGGTTGTAATGTAAATGAGTGTACTGTAGCACTACAGGTGGTATAGACACACAGGTTGTAATGTAAATGAGTGTACTGTAGCACTACAGGTGGTATAGACACACAGGTTGTAATGTAAATGAGTGTACTGTAGCACTACAGGTGGTATAGACACACAGGTTGTAATGTAAATGAGTGTACTGTAGCACTACAGGTGGTATAGACACACAGGTTGTAATGTAAATGAGTGTACTGTAGCACTACAGGTGGTATAGACACACAGGTTGTAATGTAAATGAGTGTACTGTAGCACTACAGGTGGTATAGACACACAGGTTGTAATGTAAATGAGTGTACTGTAGCACTACAGGTCTCAAATGAAGCCCTCACACCCATTGCCTTTCCATCATAATTAAGTTAATGCTAATTGCCCTATTTATTTATTTATTTATTTTACAAAAGCAGAACAGTAGAAAACATCTGTGCCTTTCTTTGGCAGGATCACCCTTTCCTGTGTTTGGATTAAGAATGGCTTTAAAACATGCCATTTTTCTAGCATCTAAAAACCTTCAGTCACTAAAGGTTTGTTGTTTCTTTATCACTGAACCCTCTCCTGTGTTGTTTTGCTTCCTCAGGTCAGCGAGTGCAGCCGGCCATTTCGAGACAAGGACCTAGCACCTTTCCTCCTCCTGGCATGTTTCCACCTCCTCGCACCTTTCCACCTGGCACCATTCTACCACCTGGCACCATTCTATCTGGCACCATGCTACCTGGCACCTATATACCTGTCACCTCTCTACCTGGCACCTTTCTACCTGGCACTTTTCTACCTAACACTAACCCTTTTCTCCAACGTCCAATACAACCAAAACCCCCTCCCGCCAGCCCTTTCGTGGCGGTTTCCAGCGGCTTTCCCGCCCCCTTCTGGAACAGCAGCTCCTTCTCCTCGCCTGTCTCGCTCACGGTCTCCCCCGCGCTCAAATCGCCCAGCTTCTTGAGGGACAGGGGGACCTCTTCTTACAGGATCTGCCCTCCATCCAAGCAGGACTGCATTGACCAGAACCTACCGGCAGTGACCCTGCCAGGAGGCTTCACCCTCATCAAGCTGCCGAAGCCTGCCGATGTCGACGACGCTTTTGGACATGCAGCAGAAACTGCACATACTACAAATACGACCGGTACGGCTAAACCCCCACCACAAGTTTCCTTCGTTTTCGGCGGCTCCGCAAACCATTCAGAGGTGGCTGCACCTGGTTTGACCTTCACCAGTAGAATCAAGGAGCTGTTAAGCGGCAGATCAGCTGAGCCTGGCTCCTCCCCCAAGCTGATATGCGCTGTGAATATCCCTTCGGAGGAGGCCGATGATGCAAAGAAGTGTAACTTGATGACGCAGGAAGAAGAGTCAGACCTGGATAGTGATTCAGAGGACATGTCCTCTTACACTTCGGATTATGATGGAGAAGAGGGCGACGAAGATCTAAGTGATGTAAGTGAAATTAATTAGACTAGTGCAGTGCCCGTTCCCCCATGCACCACCCCGTGGGCGCTTTCCCCCCGGCACACACACTGCACTCTGTCAGGTCCCCCTAAGCGCAAGTTTGAAGTCGATCCGACAAACGGTTCTCGAGATACGCGAAGGGCAGACATACAGACAGTCCTGGAATAAGTCCAAATTGTATGAAATGCGGCACCGCACTCCATCGGGGTCCGAGCAGCGCACTCCCCAAGTTTGAAGTCGATCAGATGAAAGGCTATCGAGATAAACTGTTTTTTGTGTTGCCAGTAGGTGGCGCTATGCCAGATTCCATGGAATTCAGCTCCCTGCACTCCGTTGAGTCCCCCTAAGTGCACTCCCCGAGTTTCAAGTTTGAAGTCTATCAGATGAATGGCTATCAAGATAAAGCGCTATTTGTGTTGCCAGTAGGTGGCGCTATGCCCAATTGCACGAAAATAGGGCACTGACTGCACTGCACAATAGACCCTTTTCACGGGGGCCATTTTGTGTCGAAAAGGCAGAATAAACACAGGTGCAAGCAAAACACTAATGAGGGTTTCCAAATTCCAATCATGGAAGTTGGAAACCCTCATTAGTGTTTTGCTTGCACCTGTGTTTACCCTGCCTTTTCGACACAAAATGGCCCCCGTGAGAAGGGTCTATAGGGCACACTCCCAAAGTTTGAAGTCGATCCTGCTCATCCATATGCAGTTGTGGAAATGGCCAGGTTTTACTCTGGGAACCCTACTTACACAGGGTGGGGGTTCCCGGAAGTGGTGTGGCCCTAGAGCACGGATACTCAACTTGCTTTGCCCCGAGGGCCACTTTTGCAAAATGATAGGAGCCAGTTAATAAACAAACCTTAATAATGTAATATTTTTCTGTAGCAGATTGCCGGAGTTTAGTCTGACAATTCTGTGCACAGTGCACAAACTCACAGGATGGTTGGTTAGTTAATTTAATTTAAGTTAGGTTAAGTTAAGTACATATTTGTACCTGGACAGCGCTATTTGACAATTTAGCTGGAGCTCAGTCACACTTTATTTCAGGGTTGGGGGGCAACACCCTATCGCGGGCCGCATCTGGCCCCCGGGCCACAAGTTGAGTATCACTACCCTAGAGGATATTATTTCTGAATGCGTGACTCATTATAGCCTACGATTATAGCCACGTAAAAATCTCTTTCATTCTCGACCAATCACTCTGAACGACCCTACTTAAAGCACCATTCACTCTCTCAACGACTGTACTCACAGCAGTGTTGGCACTTCTCACTTGGCCCAGATCAGCCAGGGCTTGAAGGAGCACACTAGAGATGCGCGGATGAGCTTTTATGCCATCCTAATCCACGTGTATGCATGAACCGTCCGCCCGCCATCAATCCGCACAAATTATTTCATACTATTTATAGATCTGCGCCCGCCAGGCACCCGATGCTATAAACGCTATAAAAGGAGCGAACTTACGGTTTCTGCTGCCGTTGGTGCGATCGGTGCAGTCCAAGACTCCAAATAAACGTCCATGCTGTATTATATCCAGTCCACCACTTGCCCTCATGTAGTTTACTCGGCTAACGCTATAGCTTTAAGTTTAGTTTACTTGATTGCCTCATTGTATGGGAAAATACGAACACGTCTTCTCTTCAAACATGTCTTCAGCGGAGACTCATTTTTGAGGGTGACATCATTGACCATATATGGACGAAAAGTGTAGCCTTGCGACCTAGCACATGGCTATTGTTGTGTTTACGGCCGTGGGTCCTTTGGGGGATCTACAATAGGCGACTAAGAATGTGCCTGACGAAAAATGTAGCTTAAAATACGTTCATAGACTAGAGAACGTAATTAATATTATTTTTCCTCATTAATGATACATCGTTTCAACCGCCCGCAACCCATCCGCTATTAATCAGAATGTTTATTTTTATGATCTGGCCCGCCCGCGGGGCGGGATATCCGTGGTCAGCGTGGTTATAACTGCGGCCCGCGCATCACTAGAGCACACGCTTGATTGAACACAAATGTTAATATCGACCGTGTCGGGTCGCCATCGGCGCACTCCCCGAGTTTCAAGTCGATCCGAACAATGGTTCTCGAGATAGAGAGAGAGAGACAGACAGACGCTATCGTCATTATAGTATAGATTTTGATCTTTGAGTGCATTTAGTTTTCAGTGAAATATGATTCTGGCAGATTGCAGCGTGCGAGTAAACATTGCATAACATACAACAAAGCTGGTGCTGAGGTGGTTTGAAATTCTCCATGTCCGACTCATTTATCATTGAAGAGCTCTAAAATGCATCGACTCTTACCATCATGAGAACTAAAGTTTCATACTAATGGAGAGTTATGGCAGTGTAGAGGTCAAATCACTCACCTACCACCACAGAGACCCAGGTTCAGGCCGTGCCTGCGGGTGGGAAGCCGGTGGGGTATGAGTCCTGGGCGGCGGCAAGCGACCTCTTTTGGTTGGTCAAGGCGCCTGTTCTGGGGGAGGGGAACTGGGGGGGAATAGGGAGCGTGATCCTCCCACGCGCTACGTCCTGCTGGTGAAACTGCCAGGTGAAAATAAGCGGCTGGCGAATGCACTTGCACATGTATCGGAGGAAGCATGTGCTAGTCTACAGCTCTCCCCAGATCAGCAGAGGGGGGAGAGCAATGGCTAGGACCAGGAATTGGCCAAGTACAACTGGGGAGAAATTGGGAGGGGGGGTGGGGTGTCATATGAACTTATGGGCATTTTTATTGAGGAAATCAATTGAGTACGGTCTTATCCTATTTAGGAAAACGGCTGTGTGAAACGGCTGTGTAAATGTTTAACAGAAAATAAATTAGTTTATGGGCCAATAAAATGTGCTTTCATTCAACAACGAAAGGCATTGAGAAAAAGTATCGTTTTTGAACTGCCATTGTTAAAAAACACTTGTTATGGTGTCATGGTGATTAAGAGATATTTCTGCATGCGTGCTACATATCTGTTGCAATGAGAAAAACGTTGGGTATGTTTTCCCCAGGATGAACCATTGGACATCGAGACAGTAGAAGATACCAAAGATGGAAGCACCATGTCTCACACCATGTCTCAAATGATGGCCGCCAGGAAATTACTGGAGTCACGGTAAGAAGTGTGCATCACGTGTGCGCATTGCGTCTGTGTCCGTGTGAACGAAGTAAACCAAAAAAGTGCCAGCCATACAACTGTGTGCCTGTGACGAAGAATGCACACCTGTGCATGGGCATGTTGTCTAGTATTAGATGTGCGGTGGACTGATAACATTTTGAATGTTTGCCTCAAAAGTGGACGCTGATTGCTTCTCTACCGCAGGTATTCCAGTGAGGATGCTGGATCGAGGGGACCCGGAGTTAAGGTAAGGCCCTTTTCCCCTTGTGAATTTCTCTGCATTCCCTGGCAGCCCCATGCCCGTTATCTACTCTTATTTTGAGTCTCAGGGAAGCATTCTACTCCCCCTTAGGCTACGTTCACACACGGCACCCAAGCCTTGCCTACCCACGCTTTTAAATAGGCGTCCTTTTTAGTCAATGAGGCTGTGTACACAGGACGCCTCAACGTGAACCTTGCGTGTACCCACGCCTCGCCTGAGCTGCGCCGATTTTATCGTTTAGGCGTGAGTTCTATTTTCAAGCCGACTAGGCGCGTGAAGGCAGACCTTTTCTGTCAAGCCATGAAAGAAAAACGTGACAATATCCGTGGGAAATGGCAAAGTCAACTGAATTTCAAAATAAAATGGTGTTACTACATCAGTGTTGAGCAGAGAGAGAGGGAGTGATTGACGGGTGGCTATCACATGGGGCTTTCTCCCCGTCGGTAAACAAATCTTCGGGAGAGAGAATAGCGACCGAAGAAGCAAGATGGACAATGAAAAGTTAATCCACTTAGTACAACAGCATCCAGTTCTCTATGACAACAGTGACCCAAGAAGGAGACCTGGTTATACATATCCAGCATCAATAGCACATTAAATATATCAGATTTATTTTACCTACCCATGATATACTCTTGTGATAATTCGGGACCACACGTGACAAAAAAAAACACTCGGGAGAGAGGAGAGGCGCTTGTGACTCGGCTCAGGTTCAGCGTGGAATAGGCGTCCAGTGTGATCGTAAAAGCGTGTGATAGGTTCACGCCCAGCCCAAGGTCTGCAGGCGTAGGCGTGGGTTGAGGCAAGGCAAGGCGTAGGTGCCCTGTGTGAACGTAGCGTTATGCAGCAGCAAGGCGTAGGTGCCCTGTGTGAACGTAGCGTTATGCAGCAGCCATACAGCAAAATCGTTGAATATTTCAAATGCATTAACGTTGCCATCTCCAATATTGACCTCGGATTCAATTCTCATTGCTTAATAATAAACTTGGAATGTCTTAACATGGTTTATGTTGTGAAATACTTGTTTTAGTTTGGCCTTGTGATTGTACGATCACTGTAGCGTGTCATTATTTTCATATCATTCTTCTCTCCACCCGCAGCATGTAAGCCACGATGGAACGGATGATCATGACCATGATCATAGATCAAAGAGACGATCGAACCACAGGGTGCTCGAGAGGATGAGGCGCTCTGAGCAGCGCTTTCTCTTCAAAAGGCTGCAGAATCTCCTCCAATGTAGCCCGCGGGACCCCAAGCTACGCGTCCTCGAAATGGTCAGCTTCTCTTCCTAAACATCCTGTGGAGCCAAGTACACCGGTTTCCCCCCCTCTATCCATTCAGTTGAAGTGGGCCAAAGGTTTTTGTCTTCTAGGGGGAAATATGAAAAGAATCTGTTATAATTGATCTTAGCTACAGTACATTTCCCTTTTTTAATATACGACAATGTGGCCAATGTTACAATTGGTGTTTGTTTTGATCATTGTACACAACCAGAGCTATCAGAGTAGAGGAGGTAGATACTTTAAAATAATGATGGTTTCAGTCAACATTTGCAGCTACGCTTCTACAAGTGTATTTTCATTTTCACGTGTGAATATTTGCAAATGAATTCGGCAGCAACCTTGTAGGCAACCTTTATTAAGTTTGTTGTAAATTTGCCACTTTTAGCAAGCTTGTGGCAAAGTATTTTACGAATTGGCTGCAGGTTAGATGCAAGCTTTTCATTTGGATGTAGAAGTGAGTCTTATGGAGAGCAGGCTCGTAATCGCTAATTGAGCCTAGCTTCCAATGAAATAATGAGCTAATTGAGCCTTGCTTCAAAAGAAATAAAGCCATATGAGCACTTTATTCAGAGTAACCCAAACCCTAAAATACTATTTTCAGGCTCCCAGTTACCAATTAGAGTAAAACAAGAATGAGACACGACTGTTATGCAGTAGATATGTGCACAGTCATCCACTTACTTAATGCCTCTTTTACAAGTAAATACGTGGCCCACTCCAATAGTCACACTACAGATCTGCCTCTGTCATCCCAGTCACTTTCTCCATCCTGTTATGTTTCAGGCTCTAATGGAGATCCGGAATCAAGTTGCGACATCTCGAGGTCTGGAAAAGCAGAAGCAGAGGCTGACCGAGTTGCAGTCGTACTATGTGAACGAGCTTTCCAGATTGTCTCGTATGTATGATTTATGCTGTTAAACGTGTTGCAATGTTGTCATTTTGTGTTCACTGTCCCTTTGACTGTGTAGCAAAATTTAATGAGATAAATGACATGCATCTTCTCATCTCAATGAACATACTAAGATGAATTGATATCATGTCATTGCATATAATAGCTAAATTTAGTGAAACTGATTTGAAATCTTTTCATACTTTTTTTTTTTTTGTAGGTAAACCAGCGGCGATGATCCAGAGTAAGATGAGAGAAATCCACGAGAGACAGAAATTGAATGAAAAGATACAGAGGATGTTGCCGTTCTCCAACGCGCTTATGCAGCAGTCCAAAGTGCCTAGTACACAACAAGCTAAACTGCCTATACCACGCCTCCACACTAGCTATCCGCCCATGCTCCACTCCATTCTCACCTCTCAGTCCAACGCTCCAGCCGGAGCTCCATTCATGGAATGCCAGCCCAAGCCTAAGCCGCAACAAGTAGCCTCAACTCCAGCCATAGCCCAGGTCACTACACCCCCGTCACGGGTAGAGGATCAACCTCGACCACCCGTGGCCCCAGTCCAAGTCACTGACCATCAAACTAAGATTAAGGACCAGCCTGAAACACCTGCCCCAGTCCAGGTCACAGCATCCAATTCCCAGACGGAGGCCCAGTTTCGAGCACCTTCAGCACCAGCCACACCTCAGATCAGTGCAGCCCAGACGGAGGCCCAGTTTCGAGCACCTTCAGCACCAGCCACACCTCAGATCAGTGCAGCCCAGACGGAGGCCCAGTTTCGAGCACCTTCAGCCCCAGCCACACCTCAGATCAGTGCAGCCCAGACGAAGGCCCAGTTTCGAGCACCTTCAGCCCCAGCCACACCTCAGATCAGTGCACCCCAGACGGAGGCCCAGTTTCGAGCACCTTCAGCACCAGCCACACCTCAGATCAGTGCACCCCAGGCGGAGGCCCAGTTTCGAGCACCTTCAGCCCCAGCCACACCTCAGATCAGTGCACCCAAGACGGAGGCCCAGTTTCAAGCACCTTCAGCCCCAGCCACACCTCAGATCAGTGCACCTAAGACGGAGGCCCAGTTTCGAGCACCTTCAGCCCCAGCCACACCTCAGATAACTGCACCCAAGACGGAGGCCCAGTTTCGAGCACCTTCAGCCCCAGCCACACCTCAGATCACTGCACCCAAGACGGAGGCCCAGTTTCGAGCACCTTCAGCCCCAGCCACACCTCAGATCAGTGCACCCAAGACGGAGGCCCAGTTTCGAGCACCTTCAGCTCCAGCCACACCTCAGATCAGTGCAGCCCAGACGGAGGCCCAGTTTCGAGCACCTTCAGCCCCAGCCACACCTCAGATCACTGCACCCAAGACGGAGGCCCAGTTTCGAGCACCCTCAGCCCCAGCCACACCTCAGATCAGTGCACCCAAGACGGAGGCCCAGTTTCGAGCACCCTCAGCCCCAGCCACACCTCAGATCAGTGCACCCAAGACGGAGGCCCAGTTTCGAGCACCTTCAGCCCCAGCCACACCTCAGGTCCCTCCACAGCCATTCACTCTTCCTCTGATTCGCTCCAAGACCGGCAGAATCATACTTCCTTCATGTCTGAAACCAAGTAAGCAAACATTACAAGTTCCACGTTTTGTCGTGATTTATTCCCCTAAGTCAAATTCCCCTCTTATTTATATACCTTTTATGTTTGTCTTTCGCAGTCGGGCAAGGATTCTACACCCTGACGCTCAGTGCCCAGGACCAGGAGAAGATCTCCGCTGAATCTGAGCAGCCCTCGGACAACTCGGAGGAAGGGAGTAGCGGTGTTGCGAAGGAGGCGAACACGCCCTCTCCCCTCGCCAAGCAGACCACGCCGCCTGCAGCAAAGCGTCCCCTTGTTGAGCTCGCCCATCCAAACAAAGCCAACGTGCCATCAGCGTCACTGCAGCCTGCGGAGAGCAGCATGGAGGCAGGCAGAGTGCTGGGTTTGAACAAAGACACGACAACTGCCTGCTTGAGTTTCAACCCTCTGCAGAGTCCCGCCGGTGAGGAGCCGGAGCACGAGCCTGAGCCTAGCCCCCAGGCCCTACTCAGACGTGGCAGAGGCAGGCCTCGAAAGCAAACGCTAACAGTCACACAAAATTCAGAAACTTGTCTGGTGGAAGAGACCATGATACAAACGGAGAGTGTGGTGGAAGAGACCAAGATGCGAGCAGAGACTCTGGTGGAAGAGACAAAGACGCAAGCTGAGGACAGCCCGGGCAAAGTTGCTGAAGTGAAAGCTATCCCATCCCCACTGAAACGCGGCAGAGGGAGGGCCCCAGAGCCTCCCTGTATGCCAGACAAACGGGCCAGAGGGAGGCCTCCGAAGAGGCAGAGGCTGGCACGATTGGCTCCGAAAGGGGCTCCGGATAGCGGTAGTCCCGTGACGCAAGCAGGAAGTAGTCCGGCTAAAGCCAGTCAACGTGTGGACAGCCCTGTCAGACTTAGCCATAGCCTAATACGCCCTGATGCTAAACTGGGAGCTATCAACACATTACGGCCTGTGACTCGTGGCGCTTTAGGAAAGGACTTCCCCAGTGCCAAGAGGCGCTCCTGGTTAGACATGGAAAAGGAACTGGAACCGGAATAGAGCTCACATCTCACCGTTTGCTGCACAAGCCAATGCACGATCCTTCGACCTCAAAAAGTCTCACACTGAAACGTCAGCGCTCTCTGAGACAGCAGCATCTGCCCTAGCTTTATTCAGGGGAGTTTCCCCTCCTCACCCATGTTCATTCTAAACACAAGTCACAGAAGTCATTGATTTGAACGCTCTACCAAAATGTGCCTGTGTGTAAACCCATAGGAGCTGGGATAGAGTTGTGCCTCTGGATGCATTGATTCTGTAGAGAAAGATGTTTTTTCAAGTATAAAGACTGAGAGAAATAGTTGATTGATTTATGTACTGTATGTATGAAGGGAATTTGAGGTGAGCAGCCCCATGTTGGGATGAAAATCACTGCTTTGTTTTGATATGATCAATTATAATTATTTCCCCAAATTAATCTGTCCTACAAATGTGCCCTCCGTTGGTTTTTGCTGGCCATCAGAAATGTGGATATTGTGAGATTTATTCAGACGATGTTTTTGTTGAGGTCACTGACCCCATGTCTTGGTACAAAAGAAAACAAATCGCTTATATCCATTATGTTACTATTGGAATTGGACCTTACAGTGTTGGGGCAATACTTTGATTCACAAACACTGTAAAAATGTAAACATTAACCTGTTCCTATTTGTTTTCATTGGGAAGGCAGTTATAGTTTGATGTGTCCCACCCCCCCCCCCCCCCCCCCCCCCCCGGGAATTCATGTTTTTGTTTTCGGTTACTAAATCAGTGACTTATGATTTGTCGTAGCACTTTATGTCTTTGGTAGATACCCATGATGTCTCTTCTTCTCAATGAGTTTCTCTTTGTCCTAATTCTGATGATAATATTCATCCTGGGTTTGAGGAGCTTATCGGTTCAGTGATGCGTCATGCAGACAACTCTAAGGTAAAATCATTTGTTTACTTTAAACCTAATGTGTTAGAAGCAATCAAGATGAACAATTGCTATGTATGAAATAGCCTTTGTAAATAATGCATTTCCTTTTTAATTGCAATACATCATGGATAGAAATGGCTGTTTTGTTACTCCTGTGGGAGGCCTTGAAAACGAATAAAAATACACGCATTTATTGTGGCGTCTTTCATTTACTCTGAGGAAACGGAGAGGACCGTACAGCAGGCGTTCACAACCTTTTTCGGCTCGTGACCCTATTTTGACGTCGCAAAAACCTAGGGACCCGCGACATTCAAATTCCGGTACACCATCGATAATGTCATCAGTGACCTCATCAGTGAGTTGTTTTTTTCCCCCAGGCGACCCTATTTGAGTTCCAGGCGACCCCACTTAGGGCCGCGACCCTAAGGTTGAGAACCACTGTCGTACAGGTTTAGGGTTTAGGAAGCCTATCAGCTAGGCACAGAATTCCGGTCCTCGTGCAAGTAAAGGAAAAATCACTTGCACTACCTCCCAAACTGTAAAATCACCCCTACAAGATCACTAGGTGACAATTTACTGTTTTTTAAATATTGATTTCAGTTGCGTTTGTTCATACTCAGTATTCATTGTTGAATAGAAAGTACATGAACTTTGAAATGTTTTGCAGTATTTAAAAACTATATATATATAAATATATCGACATAGATCATAGACTACAGTATATATTTGTATGTAATATGTATACATATTTACATACATTTACATAAATTTGAAAAAAAAAATCAAATTTTTTTTGTGAATCATGTAGATATAGCCTATGTTTTTTTCCGGCCTCTCCATATGGGTCCCCCCTCCCTTTCTCTGATGAGGCCACTTTATCAATTCAATGAAAACACAACAATCACTGATCCAATCATGAGGTAACGAACGCTATTATCTCTTGCGTGCATCGGTTATCTTTGCAGCCCATTGAAATTAGAACAAGTTCTATCAAGCCATTTCATCTGATGATAATGACGTCATGATGATGA
>NC_139630.1:24328055-24365555 GCF_964638095.1 Poromitra crassiceps
AACTATAGCAATCACCAGCTACTACACAGTGCATGAACCTAGGAGGATTCAGCATTACAGCATTTAGATAAACACTGACGACATAAGCAAGTATATAACCTTAGCTGGGTTGACCATTAAACAATACAGATGCAAATCAAATCACTACTTACTTTCTTCATAGACACACACATACTGTAGGGATAAGGGATATTGGTGCTGAACACAAGGGTAGGCTGGTACTCTCAAGCATAGCATGGTCAACTAAACTGAGAAGAGGGTGGCTACATACACAGGGTAGCTGTGTCCAGAGTCATATATATAGAAGAGTCGCGACATCTCTATTCACTCCAATGGACCAGTTTTTTACTCTCAAGAGTTCCAGGAAGTAAGGTCCTGGATTAAGCAGCACTGTCGAGTTGCAGCAAAATGGACAGTTTGTGATGTACTTTGAAAGCTTTTTTTTTAAAATCAAATTGTACATTATCAGCTTTAATTTAGCATTCAAAATATGCATTTTGGTCCTCCGCTGACGCCACTCTCTCTCTAAATTGCTCTGGCTGGGTCTAATCAGTTTTGATTACTGATTACCTGCAGGTGTAAGTTAACTGAGGGGAGGTGTGTGATAGGCCCTTTTCACAGCGGCGATTTTGTGTCGAAAAGGCAATGTAAACACAGGTGCAAGCAAACATTAATGAGGGTTTCCAACTTCTAATAATGGAAGTGGGAAATGTTTGCTTGCACCTGTGTTTACCCTGCCTTTGCGACACAAAATGGCCACTGTGAAAAAGGCCTATTGAGGGGATGAGGCAATGTGGGGCAAAGTTCAGTGGGAAGTGTGGAGGATCATGGGAAATTGAGTTCCGTTAGGAGTAACAGTCCAGGAAGTAACTCTTTTGTACAGAAACAGAGAAAGGGAAACCAACAAAAACATGTGCAGGTAGAGACAGGAAACCCTATGTGGGCTTATTCTGGGTCTCTACCTCAGAGTGAATGAATGAATGAATGAATGAATGAATTAATTAATTAATTAATTAATTTGTGATGAATATTTATCTTATTATTGTCCAGAAAGATTGCTCTAGTGCTCTGGGAAATATTGATATCATGGGTCACAAAATCCACTCTCAGTCTTAATTCAAATAGGGATTAACAAAGATTTGATCAATTAGGTTTACTTCTATAACACATTAGCTATATTGTTACAGAAAAAGCTGTTTGGATTCCTGTGTTACATCATAGCTTCCAAGTAGTGTTAAGTAAGTGTTGCACAATCATTAGGCATATATAAAGCATACAAAATATACTCAAAGTAAACCAGTACTTTATACTCAACATGAGTTTCTCTAGAATTGTCTCCACTTCAAATATTTACATGGATTATTGTATCACAATGTGTAATGCAAAACGTATGATACGTACAGTAACTCATAATGCTGAAGTGATTTTGTTCATTTGAGTTTGCCATTTCTCCTCATATAGTTGCGTGGTCGTGCTGCTGAACCCCAAGAAGAACAGACAACACCACCTCATCAACGCCTCGAGGTGAGTCATCAATGCATACACAAGCATTTAACTAGGAGAACATTTCCAGAGCTAGAAAAATAAACCATAGCCTGAACATTGATCTCTCTGTCTCCATTTCTCTCACATTTCTCCACAGGAAGACCATCACAACTCTCTCCTTCTCCCCTGACGGCAAGTACCTGGTCACAGGAGAGGTGAGTTCTTCACCACATCAGTCTCTCCTTCAATCTCCCTCGCTGTCTGTCTGCCTCCGGCGTTATCTTGGTTGCACATGAATACCTCTCCTGGGAGTTTTTATGTCCACTGCCTTTGTCAGATCCTCAGATCACATCAGAAGGATTACTGTAGTGATACACAAACACCACAATAGACTGTATTTACACCATTTCAGCTCTGCGCCTGTAGTTTCAGACATTTGCTCAAAAATATATTTATTGACTGTTTCATTGAGAAAATCCCAGCAGATTGTAGGCCTATTTTTGTAGGCCTATAATACAAGGAAAAAAGAAAAAGAAAGTGTTTGCAGTGATGCTGTAGTTATGACCCTCAATACAACCCGCTGGCTTAATCCTCCCCCAGCCAATCAAAGCCGATTTAAGACTGCTCTGTGTAAGTGGATGAGCGCGCCGCGGTTACCATGACAGCAGGGAGCAAAGTTCTAGACACCAAATACCACAACGATAGGCTGTTCTGCTGCCATTCACAAGGGAGTAGATGCCAACCATTGAACACTTACACACCCTTGAATTTATGAAAACCAGTGGAGAGGATGACAAGAATGGTCCTTTTAGCGTAAACTACTGTATGTCATGTTTTACAAGTGTGTAGGTCACTCTGCCAAGCCAAGTGTTCAACGATGGCTTTACCGGTAATCAACCCACTTTGTATCATATATAATCATGGTAATGTACTGTAAGCACATGGGCAGTGTTTTACCTTCTCTCTCTGTTTACCCCATGGAGAAAAATGCTCCTGCTGCTGCCTCCAGAAACTCCGCCCCTCCCAGCTGCAAGTCATTAAGGCTCGTTAAGGCTCTCCATGCGATTCTCCGTGGATGTGCGCATACTTAAAAAATAAAAATAAACAATAAAGCGAGATATTTATTTTTCTCTCTGTCGCTCGATTCAACCCTTTGGAATCGCTCTGTCGCTGTGTCTAAATCGCTCGTCAAGAATTGACGGACATCTGGGGGCTATAACGTTACGCAATGTCATTGTGTTTGTCCACTACGAGCCACCGCAGTTGTTCAGCGTGTTCCTGACGCGAGCTCTATACCGGTAGTACAGACTTCACTTCATGTCAGCTGTCAGCTGGTCAGCCTGTCAATGAGGTTTGTTGCCACACAATAAACCAGCGGTTTGTTCCAAGCCAGTGTGTGATCCTTGACTCGCTCTCACACGGCAGCCAATCAGCGTTGAACAGCGAGCGACTGATGCCAGCGAAATTTCGCTCGAGTTGGGATATTTCATCTCCGGCGACGAGCGAATTTTCGCCCTATCGCTCTGTCTCTGTCGCTCGGACGCCCAGCGATTTTTCTCCCGGGCGAATATACGTTCAATCGCTCGTTTGCATTGACTTTGTATGTAAACTCGATGCCAGCGAAAAACTTTAATAGGTCGGTGTGAACGCACCTTAACAGCCGCCCTCGGAGCAGATTCTGCCTCTCCAGCACAACTTCCGCAGCTGCGTTGTGACGTGTTACGTGTGACGTAAAACGCGTCAGAACGGAGCGCTTTGCCAGAGGAGGAAATGGGAGATCTCCATGAGGAAAACAGAGAGAGAAGGCGATACAAAGTGGGTTGATAACCGGTAAAGCCATCTGTTAAGACGATAGCCAATCTGCAAAGATGATTGGGTACTACCATTATATTCATATTATAACAAAAATAATAACAAGACATATACTTTTTTTTATTAATTAATACACAGGACAAGATGTTACTATCCCTTGTGCCAAAATCCGAGGAAAACCACATTTAGAAGCCCAATCCAGAATAAAACAAGCTAACAGGCTAACAAACTAATAAACAAGACACAAATCACCAGTTACCTACCCTAGCCAACAGCAGTATGAAGCATGTCATTGGGGTTTTCAAGTGGGCACCTTCCTTCACCGACGTTTCGTTAAGTTAGGCCCACGACACCTCAAGAAGGCTTAACGGTGTAATCCAGCGTCCTGGAAACACCCCCCTCCATGCTACCACCGCACAACTGCATATTACCTCACTATCTAAGCCTAGCTATCCAAGTTGGTTCGGTATGACATTCCTAACTACACCACCACTGTCAACAATACAATACAATACAATGTAGTCATGACCTATGTCAGCATTTTATTATGAAAAATGTATATAAAAAGCCTACATAGATACAACTCTGTAGAAAGATGTACATTGTACTGTAGTACAAAAAAATACTGCTACTGTATTGAGTGTGAGTGGAGAAGGTACGTAGTTCTTACATAACATTTGTTGATGATCTGGAGAGAATAGTTCTCCTATTTTCAGCAGCTTCACATTTTTGGCCATTGGTACCAGTTGATTTAGTCCCTATTCGATTCCAGCATGTTGTCTAGTTTGACAAAAGTGGGAAGCTAACTAGTAGTTCTGCTTCTCTTAATCCAAAAAGGTCATTAGATTTTCTTCTATATCAGACACAGCTTTTCATTCCTACCTGACATGTTTCGACGGTAATACTTCCGTCTTCATCAGAGGTGTCACTAGATGGTGTGTGACGTGTCTTTAACAGCTGATGTTGTTTACAGAGGTGTGGTCGTCCTGTCAGATTTGACAGGACGACCACGCCCCCCGCTGTCATTTCGCCGTTTGAGAACGCTGCTCCAGGTGGTGGAAAGCATCTAAGTCCCCTCGTCCCGGTTCATCGTCGTTTGCGCCCGCTTCCTGATCTCCACCGCCTCCATAATCCAGCGCTGGTGTTTATTGTCCTGGGTGCGGATGACTTTTTCCTTATCCCAATTCATAATGTGGTTCTCCCTTTTGCAGTGATCTGTGATTGGCGTTTTGAGATGTTCTTGTAGTGGCTGTTCCTTTATAGCCCGTGTCTGTCTTTTTGTTGTCTCCTCACATTCCTTTTGGTGCTCTCTTTTTGCGGGTGATGAATGACCGTCCTGTTTCTCTTATGTAAGATTTATTGCATGATTGACATGGTATTTCATAAATGACGTTGCATTTGTTGTTTGGATCCATTTTGTCTTTCGGGTGCACTAGCAGTTGTCTGAGTTTTATGCGTGGTCGTCCTGTCAAATCTGACAGGACGATCACACCTCTGTAAACAACATCAGCTGTTAAAGACACGTCACACACCATCTAGTGACACCTCTGATGAAGACGGAAGTTTTGCCGTCGAAACATGTCAGGTAGGAACAAAAAGCTGTGTCTGATATAGAAGAAAATCTTAACGATCTGCTTCTCTTGTTAGTAGGGTCATCTGTGGCACTTCCGTGACCGTGGAGAGCGAAGGTCCGTTTCTCAATGGATTTGTCATCTAGGAGGGTTAATAAACAAATTTAGCCGGGGTGTATTTTTAAAAAAGGCGGGGAAAATATTTGAGAGACCAAAATCCAAAATGTCTGCCGTGGAAATTAACTTTTTAATGGTTTGACCTACAATGATGCACAATACATGGTTTCAGAGCTTATTCTGGTCAAGGAATACATATTTGGTGTTTATATAATGATTTGACTTATTTTTGACCTTCAAATACAAGATGGCTGCCAATTTTGAGCTCTAAAAGGCAGTTTTTTCAAAATCGTCATAGAGCCTTCATATTAGGCTTGAATGACAGGTCTTCTCATGATGAGTTGAATAATATACAGTATAAGTACACAGAAGTAATCTCTGAGGTCATTAAAGTCAATGTTTGTGTGTAAACAACAGTTGCTGATTTGCGGTTTCCCATTAAATAGGGTAGGCTACTGAGAATATGGTGTCCAGTTCATCCCATCACATTTTCATAATGAACCAAAAACAATTTTGCACTATAGCCTAACATAAAATAGTATTCTGTATGCAAAGCTAGCAAGGTTAGTTGCTTGAGCTGAATTTAAAGGTCAACTCAAAACAAACAATGAAATTAACTTTGAAATTAAAACTGAATCCTAGGCTATTAAATTTCATCAGCACACAGTAAAGGAAACTTGTCTTTGAACTCAGCTGACTGTCTAGTCCTAATCCCTGTTGTGCAATGTCCCTTTTCAGTGAAGTTTTAGTTTTTGTTAAGAGTATGGACTTTTAATCTTGACCTTGTTGGTAGGCAACGGCCCTTTTTCAGTCAAGCATTTTCAGATTAGCCCAGTCAGTCTGTGAAGCAGTCAGTGTCAGCACTTGCGCGAGCTCGCTTTTTCTCTAACTAATGTTAACATTACACACTTTAAGACACTTTGTTTGAGGATATAAAAGGAGGTACGGTGGTGTAGTGGTAAGCACTATCGCCTCACAGCTCGAAGGTCGTGGGTTCGATTCCCACCTGGGACGATGTGAACGCTGAAGGAATGCGTGCCCGTCTGCATGTCCTCGAGTGCCCACCGCCCGGGTGGGGTCGTCAAAAGGGCCTTTCTGTGTGGAGTTTGCATGTTCTCCCCGTGCCTCCCGGGGGTTTCCTTCATATAGGAACCCCCTTCACCAAAAACATGCAATATCCTGGTTGCTAATGTGGTTCCTCCTCTGGTCGTTAAGGGCGCCTGTTCAGAGGGAGGGGAACTGGTTGGAATAGTGTGAACCTCCCACGTGCTATGTCCTACCGGTGAAGCTTCCCCTGTCAGGTGAAAAGAAGCGGCTGGCTAACTGCCCATGTCTCAGAGGAAGCATGGAGCCAGTTTCGGCTCTCCCCAGATCGGCAGACGGTGGAGTAGCAACCAGGATAAAGAAATTACGTTAGCACTAATGGGGGATAAAAATGGGATAAAAAATCGGGGGGGGAATATATAAAAAAGAAAAAGAAAACTTTGTTTGAGGTTATCAACGTTATTCACTAGTCTAAAGATAGTTCTACCATCAAGAACATATAAAACAAAAGCAAAAACAATTTTTATTTGCAGAAGTCATCATTGATATTTGGTGTTAGCTAACGTTAGGTAACATTATTATTTTTAGCTAAAGTTAATGTTATCTGTCTCCACAATTCTGTCAACTGACATATGCATTTGCTTTTGAAAATAAACAGCGTATAACAGCAATATAATATAACAGTAATATAATAGCGAGTTGCTTTCCCTCCCAATGAAAGACAAAGCACACAATGTCCTATGAATGTGTCCTAAAATGTGACAAGCCTTGCAAGCCCACCGATACAATAAATCAAGGCAAATGGGACAGCTTACAATTAAAAGCCCAAGACTGGTCAGGACTTGATAAATTTGATGATGTTTACACCACCACCTCCTGGGAAGATGGGGCAACCAATCGGTACATGCATTCGTCATGTTATATTTCTATTTAATCTTCAGTTATGCTTAAGCAAGCCAGGCTGTTTATTTTCAAAAGCAAATGCATATGTCAGTTGACAGAAGTGTGGAGACAGATAACATTAACTTTAGCTAAAAATAATAACGTTACCTAACGTTAGCTAACACCAAATATCAATGATGACTTCTGCAAATAAAAATTGTTTTTGCTTTTGTTTTATATGTTCTTGATGGTAGAACTATCTTTAGACTAGTGAATAACGTTGATATCCTCAAACAAAGTCTCTTAAAGTGTGTAATGTTAACATTAGTTAGAGAAAAAGCGAGCTCACGCAAGTGCTGACACTGACTGCTTCACAGACTGACTGAGCTAATCTGAAAATGCTTGACTGAAAAAGGGCCGTTGCCTACCAACAAGGTCAAGATTAAAAGTCCATACTCTTAACAAAAACTAAAACTTCACTGAAAAGGGACATTGCACAACAGGGATTAGGACTAGACAGTCAGCTGAGTTCAAAGACAAGTTTCCTTTACTGTGTGCTGATGAAATTTAGTAGCCTAGGATTCAGTTTTAATTTCAAAGTTAATTTCATTGTTTGTTTTGAGTTGACCTTTAAATTCAGCTCAAGCAACTAACCTTGCTAGCTTTGCATACAGAATATTATTTTATGTTAGGCTATAGTGCAAAATTGTTTTTGGTTCATTATGAAAATGTGATGGGATGAACTGGACACCATATTCTCAGTAGCCTACCCTATTTAATGGGAAACCGCAAATCAGCAACTGTTGTTTACACACAAACATTGACTTTATTGACCTCAGAGATTACTTCTGTGTACTTATACTGTATATTATTCAACTCATCATGAGAAGACCTGTCATTCAAGCCTAATATGAAGGCTCTATGACGATTTTGAAAAAACTGCCTCTAAATTGGCAGCCATCTTGGATTTGAAGGTCAAAAATAGGTCAAATCATTATATAAACACCAAATATGTATTCCTTGACCAGAATAAGCTCTGAAACCATGTATTGTGCATCATTGTAGGTCAAAGCATTAAAAAGTTTCCACGGCAGACATTTTGGATTTTGGTCTCTCAAATATTTTCCCCGCCTTTTTTAAAAATACACCCCGGCTAAATTTGTTTATTAACCCTCCTAGATGACAAATCCATTGAGAAACGGACCTTCGCTCTCCATGGTCACGGAAGTGCCACAGATGACCCTACTATGTTGCCTATTGTGCTCTCTGATCTCTCTGAGAGCATCAGGTCTCTGGTGGGGGATTTCCTAACTTGTGAGATAGATGAAGTTCAGGATATCGTTGAGTGGGTGATCTGATCACCCCCCACCCCCCCCCCCCCCCCCCCCCACACACACACACACACACACACACACACACACACACACACACACACACACACACTCACTCACTCACTCACTCACTCACTCACTCACTCTAAGGCCATGTTCAGACTAGGACGCCAAATCCGATTTGTGAACTTTTGTGACCTATTAATGATTTTACCCAGATTGGTTTTATGCGTCTGGATGCTCCAAGTCTGATTTGTGTCACTTGTCCCAAACCACATATGGAGGTAGTTTCCAATCTGCTTCAAATGGGCTTTTGACTGATGTGTCTTCAGTGCGGACGCGCAGATCCACCAAATCTGATTTGTACGTATACTCTCTTGTACGTATTTGTAGTAATACGTACGTATTTACTGAAGCCCACGTCGTTAGCATAGCAACCAATGCTGATAGGCTGTTTAGGTCTGGACACACAGATCCGACTTGAGAATCAGATTTGGGGCAGTGTGCGGACACACTCCCAAATCAGATTTGGGAAACCAATCAAGATAATGATGATTAATGACTTTAGCAGCAAATCGGATTTGCCTGTAATGTGAACATGGCCTAAGATAATCTGCAACATGATGGATACGATGATAGCATACATGCATTTTTTATTATCTTTCTTTCTTGCATACCTTCACACACACACACACACACGCACGCACGCACGCACACGCACACACACACACACACACACACACACACGAATGCGCCCCCCTTTGTATGCATGATATGGTTCCAATCTTTAGCTGAATGTCATCCCTTCTCAGTGTCCTTTAGGCTCTTCTCTCTCTCTCTCTCACCTATGAACTCTGGCCTTTGAAAGGTCTCTCTATCATATCACACAAAAAAAGAGAGAGATTGCGGTAAATGAGTGCGTCGACCTTTCTGACCCCCGAGGGGGAATAATGAGCAGGTCAAAGGTGACAAACACTGTATATATACGCTGAGCAAGGTCACGGCACCCAGTGGATCATCTCCTTAGAGAGCTGGATTGGGCGACGCGCTCACTGAAGCAACAGCAGTCGTCTGCAGTGACAGGTGACTTTAACTCTGAGTGGTTCTAAATGCAATCCATGCTCTGCAGCAGATGTAAATGGTAAAATGGCCTGCATTTATATAGCGCTTTTATCCAAAGCGCTTTACACTCAGTAAGGTACATTCACCCACTCACACACCGATGGCGGCAGGCTACCACGCAGGGTGCTGGCACACCATCGGGAGCAATTTGGGGTTCAGGAATCGAACCACCGACCTCTTTTATCCAAAGCAATTAGTGGACGACCCGCTCTACAACCTGAGCTACAGCCGTCCGTATGTGTGTGTGTGTGTGTGTGTGTGTGTGTGTGTGTGTGTGTGTCTCTCTCTCTCTCTCTGTCAAGAAAGGTCAAAAAGGAAGAGTTGACTCGTTATCAGGATCACTTTTAATTGCAACATATGTTTACACGTGCTATAGGAACGTGCCTTGGGCCATAATGACATGATACACATTGTGTAGCTTACTAATGATTAGTAAATGTAGGAGATAAATGAACTTAACACATGGGAATTTAAATCCCCAATATGTCATTATTCTTGCCTTAATATAACAGCTTCTGAATCATTTTGATGGTACATAATAAGCTTTGCGCCGACAATCTAAGCCAGGGGTGGGCAATTATTTTTCATGGGGGCAGGGCCGTAACCAGGGTTCCGAAATAGGGGAGCTCCAGCAAGGGGAGGCGGAAAAATGTGAGTTTTTTCCCCCCCCTTTTTTAGCCATATTTAGAATAATATATCATTTTAAATCAACATTAGGATTATACTGTTGTGATGTCATTATTCAGTATATTCTCTTTCATGTCACCACCTGCTCAGCTCTCCTGTCAACATAATTGTAACTAACAAACACAAACTGTATTAGCCAAATTCATATCAAAATGACACCTACAAACACAGGTACACAACCCAAGCCGTACACAACACACAAAGTCATCATCGATAATAAAAAAAAACATACAGAGGGACATTTATTTATTCCTGATAGGAACGATTGAAAAATAAAATAAAATATATTATGTTGTTTTTAACTTTACACCACCTCTTTTTGTTACTTATTGGGTCATGAAACTGAAACCATGCATATAGCCACCTGCATACCTGACTTCGGGAGCTTGGCAATTGGCATCATGCATGATTACAATGAGATGCACCCACTTTAAACCTGAATAAAGTAATAAAACCACTAGTAAACCAGTAGGCGGCGCCTGGCCTGCTGTCCAGTGAGTGGCCTGGCCTGGCCTGGCCTGGCCTGCAAATTTTTTTTTTTTTTTTTTTTTTTGCAGGCTGAAATATTAGGGGAGGTCCGGACCTCCCTGTCCTCATAGCTAGTTACGGCCATGCATGGGGGGCCACATGAGAAACCCAGATTGTTGCCGGGGGCCAAACAAATATTGTCATGCCGTAACCCATGGATGGGTAACTTTGATGATAGAGAGGGCCACAAAAAATGTCCTCGCTACCAGGTTTTGCTGAGGGCCGAACGGCGCCAGCGTGAAAAATTTGGTGCATTTGAAGCCACGTTTAGAGGAATAACTCATTTTAAATTAACAGTTGTGATGTCATTATTCAGTCTTAACCACCAATATTTCATCCTTTTCTCACTCACTCCTATGTCACCACCTGCTCTCAGGGCTTGAAAATAACTTTTTTGACCACCTGCCAATATGGCTGCTAGATTTTAAAGTTACCAGCCAATTAGAATTTCCACTAGCCAAAATGTTTTTCTTGAAATAAATCAGAATATGAGTGGGTTAATTTAAGCATAAGTATCAGTAAGTGGCCCGGGATGATCAAAGCCTGTGTTGAGGGTCACACGAACAAAAATGCAGTCTTCAAGCTAAATAAATCCAAAACCAATGAGTTAATTATTTAAATTTCTAATTCAATGTAGCCTTTTAGTCATAAAGATTATTGAAAGATATTCCATATTCCAGACTGAAATGGCCCCCTCGGACGCCCAGCGATTTTTCTCCCAGGCGAATATACGCTCAATCACTCGTTTGCATTGACTTTGTATGTAAACTCGACGCCAGCGAAAAACTTTAATAGGTCGGTGTGAACGCAGCTTAAGAGGAGGCCTTTATTGTGAAGAACGTATAGGAAGTGAAATGTGTTCTCTCTGAGCGTATTGCTCTGAGTTAACAGGGATTGATTAGTGGCGCTATTCTTGAATAAAATATATTCCCAACATCTTGGGAATATTTGGAGCTATTTTTTTCTCCCAGTGAATCAGTCATCAACACTGCAGAGAGGTTAGCAAAGTAGATAGTACAAGCAGAAATAGTCCAAATAAGGCTGATATCTGAACTTACAAATAGGGACGTAGGTAGCATTCCGTTAGCATTCTGTAATTACCACTTCTGGCAGCAGAGGCCGCTGTTGCTGCTGCTCAACAGATTTCTACATGTTGGGGCTTCAACTCTTCCTATCTCTCATCTTTCATTCATATTTCTCCAATTACACTCTACTGTTTCTCTCAATTGACCCCTAAATGTCCCATTTTAAACCACCCATTCACCATCCACACCCTCCCTCCCCCACTCTCTCTCTCTCTCTCTCTTCCTGTCCCACCAGAGTGGTCACCTCCCAGCGGTGAGGCTGTGGGCCGTGGCAGAACGAAAGCAGGTGGCAGAGCTGCAGCAGCACAAATATGGCATCTCGTGCGTGGCCTTCTCCCCCAACAGCAAGTACATCGTCAGCGTGGGCAACCAGCACGACATGATGGTGAACGTCTGGGCGTGGAAGGTACGTCACGCTCTGAGGGCAGCTGCTCTCCATGCCAAGGCTGATGTTCATGTGCCTGGTGGTGCCATGGGAACACTGGATAGCGCTCGTCATACTGGTCCAAGCCAGCATATGTTCAGCTATTGTCTTTCCATTGCAGACACCTATTTTACCTATTTGAAACCTCCTGCTTAGAAAATGCTTGCCTACAAGTGGTGTCGTGCAGGGTTTTCATGTATACAGAGTATACTTATTTTTAAGTCGGCAATGAGTGTACCCTCTCTATAGCCGTAGTGTAGCTACTACCTAGCAGGGCGAAGAGAGTGAAGGAATGTAGCCTATTGTCTACCCTTTGATTGGGTATAACTGTAACTAGATATTAGCTTTAGCTAAATAATTTGCAGCACTGCAGCATCATATATGATCTTTGAGTTAAACTGAATATAGTCATTTAAAAAGTCACCTATAGAGACACTGCATGAAATAGGCCATGCCCATCACGGGGGAAAGCTCTCTGTTCACTTCCACACACCAGCGTCATATTCCTTGAATTAAACATAGAATTGGCGAGAAGGAAAATGTGGATGTTGCTGTCAATAAAGTAAGTTGGAGTGTTCATCTTCCGTATATATGATCTTTGTGTGCAACACGTGACATAGGAGAACGCCAGGATTGGACGGGAGTTTGTGTTTTCCCCCGTTTTGGGCATGGTTTCTGATTGATGACGCGCTCCGCAGTGTCTCTATGGACAGCCATCAGTCCTGTCACTTCCGAGTACATGCACTGATCTGTATTACAGAGCCACATGAAGGCAAGAGTCACAGATTAGAGGAGACAGACCAGCAGAGTTCACACATACATTTTTCTTTTATCTCTATTTTACAGCGTTTGATGAAAGTCACTTTGATAGAATATAGTTCTCTGTGTAGATCTCTGCAAAAAAGAAAAGTGTGCTTTTTGTCTTATTTTTTTGTGAAATGTGTGCTTACATGTTCTTAACATGTACAACGTTGTCTTCGTTGCAGAAAAATGTGGTGGTGGCTGCTAACAAGGTGTCCGTTAAGGTGACAGGCGTGTCGTTCTCTGAGGACAGCTCCTACTTTGTGACCGCGGGGAACCGACACGTCAAGTTCTGGTATCTGGACCAGTGCAAGTCCATCAAGGTGCTTCGGCTAAAACGGTCTTCACCTTCACCTAACTAACAGTCTTGTATGATCGCTGTGTTAGAGAAATGTCTCCCTCTAGCTCTGTGCTGTTTTCATAGTGCAGACTAGGCTTTAACGGATAATACTGGAGTTGTTGTTGTTGTTGTTTTGTTGTTGTCGTCGTCGTCGTCGTTTCTTTTCTTTTTTAGTTTGTGCCAGTCATCTAGGTTGCTCCTCCCCCTATTCCTAGTGGTCTCTGTACACAGTCAGCCTAGTTCGAGATATAATATGCCATTTTCTGCCATTCTTTTTTTGACATTATCATCTAGAACAGTGGGTCCCAAACTTGTTTGGCTTCAGTATCCCCTTTCCCTGAGTTCTGAATCCAGGTACCCCCTTTACCCGACCACAACATTTTGCTTAGAAAACGGCAAGAGAAAACTATAGCATAATGATGCAATGAATGAATGATAACCCACCTTTTGAAGAATATAACATTACAAAATAAGAAATGGAGTGAAAGTGACTCCCTATTCAGCAGATGTATTTTAACATTTCATTTATTTTCATGATATATTCTGGCATTTTTAAATTGTCCCGTCTCTCAAGTACCCCCTGTAGTACCTCCACGTACCCCTAGGGGATGTTTCAGATTCTAGATATTATAATATATTATATATATATATATATATATATATATATATATATATATATATATATATATATATATATATATATATATATATATATATATAATCCATCACGGTAAACATTCATTCATTGTGCCCACAAGTTGAGTGTTTGCTTATATCAGTGCGTGCATTACATTATGCTCAATTACTGTCAATCACCTGACCCCTACAGGAAGATATGGAAGTCTCTACTAGCGTAGGAAATAATCCCTCAAACACCTGTCACATTGCAAACTTTATTGTCTATGTCTTCTTATTTGTGTCTTTGTTAGGGTTAGCAGTTAAATTCAAGAAAAGCGACTCATTTGTCTTCCTCCCCTTCCTTAAAGAAAAGTCTAATTACATACATTATGCATTGCAAAATGACTTGGGGGGAAATGTAAACTATAACTCTAAATTGCAGCAGTCTTCTCCACCGTTAACCACCATAGTCTGAAGTGAAACAGCTGACCCCAGCTCTGTGTTGTATGTAGGCCAGTGCTCCTGTCCCTCTGCTGGGACGCTCCGCCCTGCTGGGAGAACTGAGGAACAACTTCTTCTGTGACGTGGCCTGTGGGCGGGGCCCCAAGTCTGACTCCACCTTCTGCATCACCTCCTCCGGCCTGCTGTGTGAGTTCAACAGCAAGAGGATGCTGGACAAGTGGGTGGACCTACGGGTGAGTGACTTTGACGGACGGGCGGAGCTGACCTATAGAGAGGCAAACTGAACGTCACTTCCTGCTTCAGCACTGTACCAGAGATTTTCATCCGCCATTTATTTTCCCATAGACATTTCGTAAAATGTTTATAAAAAAGAGTTTGACTGGTTCAAACCAAACGGTTCAGCCAACGCTACATTATAATCGGCAGAGACCATAGAACATTTCACAGGCATTGCTGGTCCAATTCTGATTAAACGTGCATTTTGGTGGTGCATTTTGACAGTGTTCTGTTTACAATATTACACAGTTTATCCTAATGGGGGCGCTATAATTAAAGGTCAACATTTGGAAGCCAAACGGTATGACGTATGAAGGTATGAACTAAGGTCTGATGCATTTTCGCACTGTATTCCGACGTTTCAGTTACACTAATTGGCCGAACACTAATTAACCTTAGGAAGGCCATAACTGCTACGAGCACTGCTGCAGGTGTAATGGAACCTGAGGGATGATGCATTTTGTAGCAGAGCCTGCATCCATCTTGCTTAAATCACCTCTACCGGTGTTAATTATTCGACCTTTTTACCCATTACAGCGTTTCTGTGCACCGTGCAGCCCAGAGAGGTTCTGTTCACTGTGCAGCCCAGAGAGAGGTGTTCTGTTCAAGGTCCAGCTGGGCTGATTTATCAAGAGGCTTTGAAGGTGTTAGAGGGTCCTGGTCCTGCCGTCTGTTAGACCATCAAAGGGGGATTAGCAACACAGCCAAGGACAAGTACAGGATGTGTCAGGGAATAGTCCAACGAGGACACATTTATCTTCTACTCAATCTACTGTAACCTACATCATTACTGAGTGGAGGGTAACGCTGCCCAAACTCGCTTTACCCACAGTTATATAGGGTAGGGTTTCTTTTTCATGTTTTTTGTTTGTTAATGAAAAGAACGCTGAAAATATGATTTGTTTTTGTTTATATTGGTGGTTATGAGGATCATAATTAAAGCAGCATTCAGCGATGCTTTTGTGTTAAAATAAGTGTTAAATGGCTCTATATTCTGACAGCAATCACTGAAATAGAGTGTTTGGTCAGTGACTTGAAACCCCCGCTGTCCTCTATCTCTCTCCTGTAGTCCTGCAGGCTGGGCGGACGTATCTCCGCAACCGTCAGGCATCGCGATGTGACCTTCCGTTTCCCAGAAAATGTCCACTTTTCTCTGATTGGATAGTTTGAGGTCGCCGCCAATTTTGATCCAATCAGAGAAAAGTTGACATTTTCTGGGAAACGGAAGGTCGCATCGCGATGCCTCTTATGAGCTATATGTATTTTTTCACCCCGAATCCAACGCTGCCATCCGTCAGTCTCTACGTGAGTCTCTACCAAACACTCTATTTCAGTGATTGCTGTCAGAATATAGAGCACAAAAACATGACCTCCTTTTTATTATTTACCATGATGTCACTGCTGACGTGGCTTTTTACAGCTTTAATAAAACACGTGTGTACAGAGCACGCTTTGTACAGATGCAGGATTCATGTCTTTTATCAACTTTTTTTTTTTTTTTTTTTCCTTTTATTTGGGACATGGTTGTAATGCTATGTGCATGTTAAAGCTGAAGCAGAGACAACTGTCGCCAAGAGACCTATTCTGAAGGAGTGGAAGTCTCCCTCTCCTCCTCCTTTTTCAACTGTGGCTGACGGACATGGTTTCGGTTGTACGTATGGAGAGACTCAGGTTCCTGAGGACCCAACTCACTTAACAAGTTTTCAACTATTTGGGGCCCGTTTCTGGCCCACTCGGACGAGGTTAGGGGCGACGGGTAACTCGCCCAGCTCATTCCTCAGGGACTCATTACGTGGGATTCTATGCACATCTATTACAAATACGTGAGCACATTATGTGGCTGGTAGCAGTACTTTGTAATGTTGTAATGTTGATATGTGTATGTTTTTTTTCTTTTTTCCAGGTCTGAGTTTGAAAATATTGAAAAAAAAGAAAAAAGAAGCTGAAGCAGAGAGCACAGCAGTAACTGCTGCACTGTGTCCTGTTGTGTTGCAGACGGCCGTGGCCCAGTCCCTGTGTGTGTGTGACCAGGTGATCTTCTGTGGCTGTGCTGACGGCACGGTGCGGGCCTTCAGCGCCGCCGACCTGCACTTTGTCTGCACGCTGCCGCGGCCGCACCCCCTCGGCGCCGACGTCTCCTCCGTCACACGGGCCAGGTGTGATCCACTGTGGGCTCAGCTGCTCTCTTGTTATAGGGCGTCCTGTCTCCAGGTGTAGCTCCGCCTGCTTTTGGTCAGTGCGCGATCGATCACTGGACAGGCGACCTGTCAATCACGCCCAAAAGTCTTTTCAAATCATCTATTTGACTCAGAACGGATGAGTTATATCAAAAATTCACCCCCTTTACAGTTGTTATGAAAGGTCAAATTAGCTATAGAGACACTGCGTAACGCGTCATTCAGAAGCCATGCCCAAGACGGGGGGAAACAGAAACCCCCCCCCCCCCCCTCCAATCCTGGCGTTCTCCTATGTCACGTGCATGGTTGCGTGTTGCACAAAAGATCGTATATACGGAAGATGAACACTCCAACTTACTTACAACAACTTACAGCTAGATCCACATTTTCCTTCTCGCCAATTCTCAATGGCTTCCTTGTTTTGCTCAGGAGTACAAAAAAAACTTTAACTGGCGATTTTTTACATTTGTTGTCTGCACAGCCCACCATATCACCATACATATCATGTATGGTAATGATATGTAATGCTATAATATCTTATAATATATTGTCCAGTATAGGTACATGTATGCTGGATTTGATGGTAGCCAAGGTGTTTGAGGTGGGGGGCGACCTGTTGTCAGCCAGCCAGTAACTGAGCCGGTGCTTCACTCGACCCTGTATTTTATTAGATCTTAATTTATTTTATTTATTTTACTTGATTATTTTAATGTATGTTTTTTATTAGGATTTGATGGGTTTATTTTTTAATAGCACAAATTGTCTTTTATTTTATTTTATGCTTATTTTTATTGGTTATTCACTGTGCCCCACTTTCCCATATTATTCTCCCCCCTGCGTGGCAGGCACACCCACGCGATACCCTCAGACTCTGACAAGTGCTTGTGGCACTCACACTGTTATACACTTACACACATCCAGACATACACACAACAGTACACATTTTATAACAGTCATCATGAGGACCGCAATGGAAATAAGCTGTTAGCTTTATTGCGTTTTTATCCTTTTGATAATGGTGGGCCTGTGTATGTATATATGTATATTGTATATACTGTGTATTCATTATCAATAAAGAACTCAATCAATCAAAAAAAAAACACACAACAGCTTTTAGCTATGTTTAATTAGAGGAAAATGACGCTCGTCTATGGGAGTGAACGGAGCGATTTTCCCCCGTGATGGGCGTGGCCTATTTCATGCAGTGTCTCTATATAGACCTACACTAGTAGTATAGTCTTTATTTTCTGAGGAAGATCGAGTCAATGGCTCGTTCAATGAAAACATCTGTTGCATAAAAGCTCTACTACTATCCCAGTATGTTCTGTTAATGCATTTCCGACCCCATCTCCCATCAGCCACGTGTTTTCCACCAACATGGCCGCCCGTTACCCAGACACCATTGCAGTGACCTATGACCCAGTCAGCCACCGGCTCAGCTGTGTGTACAAGGACCACAGCCTGTATGTGTGGGACGTGCGGGACGTCCACAGGGTGGGCAAGGTGCACTCTGCCCTCTTCCACGCCGCCTCTGTCTGGGACCTGCAGGTAAACACACACAGCAGTCCCTTGAACGGCTGTGGCGATATTCTTCTGATGCCTTCATTATCAGCATAGTTTTCAAAATAGATAGGAGACTGGAAAGATTCTTAGCTTCTGATGTAAAAAAAATTGTGTGTGTCTGTGTGTGTGTGTGTGTGTGTGTGTGCTGTGCTGTGCTGTGCTGTATGGAAATAAATAAGCGTTTGTAGTCGTGAAAAAATAAAGTAGACTATATAGTTTATAAACTGTGCCTGGCAGTGTTTTTTGGGCCAAAACACACCCGGTACACATTTTAACTTTTCATACTGAATAGACTTATATAGAATAAAGAGGTACTTTCTTAATTGTCTTGTGTATATTATTTTTAGAATGCACTTTGATTTTAATTTACTTTTAAAACTTTCTAACATAGCAAGGTATAATACAACAGTTTCCAAATCTATTAAGGCAATGCATATAGTACGGCTATAGATTGACCTATAGAGATTTTGAGCAATGCTTATGGACATGTGAGGCATTATTCATAGTATTCCTTTTTGCATCATTAAACGACCATTTTTATAACCAACAACAGCCATTTAATATGAAATAAATACCAAAGCCAATGTTTATTACTATTTATGGTCATCAATATTCTCATGGTTCCTCAGATGTTCCCAGAGGTTCCTGGGGGGTCAGATGGTCTGTCATCAGGCGTGTTCCTCAGCTGCTCAGCTGATAACACCATCAGATTGTGGGGCATGGATGGGTGCACGCAAACTCAAATTCATGCTCAAAACGTCCTCAGCAAGGTGAGTTTGGCATCACATGTGATCATGTTCTTAAGGCTGGGCAATATATAAATATTATATCGTTATTGTGATATGAGACTAGATATGGTCTTAGATTTTTGATATCATTATATCGTGACATGACTTGCGCGTTGTCTTTTCCTGGTTTTAGAGGCTGCATTACAGTAAAGTGATCATTTTCTGAACTTACCAGTCTTTTGACCAGACTGTTCTATTATTTGCCTTTACCCACTTGCCGGTAGTCATTAATGTCCATATTAATGATGATTATTTATCAAAAATCTCATTGTGTAAATATTTTGTCAAAAATATTGTAATATTTGATTCATTTATTTATATATGATTTTGTCCATATCATCCAGCCCTAACTTATTTTAATAAAAGTGCATGTGACACCTCACATGTGGTTTTGACTTACAACTGAACATTTACCCCACTTCATAGAAAATACCGATATACATCTGTTGTGTATCGCCATTCAGCCTAAAAATATGATATGATTTGTTTTTGTCCGTATCGCCCAACCCTACTTCAAAGAACAATTTGGGCTTAAAATACAAAATTCCCCTCATGTGAGAGGTGATCAGTTGTTATTTTGCCTCTTTCTCTCCATCATCGCTCTTTAGGATCTGCTGAATATCATCTACATGGATGGGAACACGGCTGCCCTGCAGGACACGGAGAGTACTGCGTGTGGGAGTGTGGAGAAACTAGCGGACGGGCAGACAGCGGACACCAGGACGGGCATCAGGAGCATCTGCGTTAGCCCAGACGGAAAACAGCTGGCATCTGGCGACCGCAACGGCTTGCTGAGGTAGACCAAAAATGATCAAATGAGGGATGTGTAGCCTGTACCGTTCACAGAGTCTGAGTCCCAGGAGACGCCTGATAATCATAGGTGTGATTTGAAAAATGTGTAGGATGTCAGAGTCACCGTCAGAAAAACCACTCTATCGTCGCTGTCCGGTTGAAACTGTGTATCTCCAAATCTGCCATTTTCTTTTCCTCCCCCCTCCCCATAAATGAATTGAGTGGGTACCCAAAAACAACCTGTGAAAGTTTCAGGTACTTTGGCCCAGTGAAATATGTTATATTACTGGTTAGTAATGTTGTTATCACTATTACACTATCCGGATCTGTGAACTCACATTTCGTTTGGTTCTGTGGATCCGTCTGGACTCAGAGCTGTGCACAGTCATTTCAGTGGGTGGAACTAGTAGCCGGTCCTTCAGCCAATCAGCGTCGGATCCAGTCAAATCCAAATCCACTCGGCGAACAGTGAAAAATCCTTTCTGCTGTTCCATACCGCCTTTCTTGTTTTATTGTGTCTATCTCTGCAATAACTGCACTCACGGCTGTGTAAACTCGACGAACGTTGACGTTACTGCTCGAGCCGGAGAGAGAGCCATGGAGGCAGCCATTACTGTTTTGCCAGCGGCATTCCTGATTGGCTGGTTACGACGTTAACTACGCGGCAGGTCTTTGATTGGCCCGTCCACGTTGTGGATCCTTAAAAGATCTGCCCCGGGCCGAGGGGCCAGACGCTCTCGCAGATCCAAACACTAATGTGAGTTCACGTGACCGGCTGGTTTACCAGGCTAACATTATGTGTGTGTGTGTGTGTGTGTGTGTGTGTGTGTGTGTGTGTGTGTGTGTTTCACAGGGTGCATGACCTCAGCAGCATGGAGGAGATTCTGAAAGTAGAGGCCCATGATGCTGAAATCCTATGTCTGGAGTATTCTAAACCAGAAACAGGTGTGTGTGTGTGTGTGTGTGTGTGTGTGTGTGTGTGTGTGTGTGTGTGTGTGTGTGTGTGTGTGTGTGTGTGTGTGTGTGTGTGTGTGTGTGTGTGTGTGTGTGTGTGTGTGTGTGTGTGTGTGTGTGTGTGTGTGTGTGTGTGTGTGTGTGTGTGTGTGTGTGTGTGTGTGCGTGTGTGTGAGTGTGGTGTGCGTCTGCACGTGAGAGACAGAGAGAGTTGGTGTCTGTGTCAATAGCTGATCCTATAGCCCCTTTCAGATGGAGGCCCGAGAGGGTTAACCCAGGTTGGCCGACTCGGACCAGGGTCGGTTTCAGTGTGAATGGCACCACCTGGGTTGCTATTTGTTATGCTAATGTTGTTATTTAGCCTTTTTCACTTTGCACCCAATTCACCCATTTTGTGTGTAAAATGCAGGAAGTAACACAGGTGCAACTAAGAAAAACAGTAACGAGGGCCCCGGCACTGGATCACCAAATGGTTTGGAAGTTGGACACCCTCATTCATGTTCTGCTTGCACCTGTGTTACTTCCTGCCTTTTCATCTCATTGTAAAATTGGACTCGGCCCAAATTGGGCTTCAAACGGCCCAAATTGGGCTTCAAATGGCCCAAATCTGGCTTCAAACGGCCCAAATTGGGCTTCAAACAGCCCAAATTGGGCTTCAAACGGCCCAAATCTGGCTTCAAACGACCCAAGTTGGGCTTCAAACGACCCAAATTGGGCTTCAAACGGCCCAAATCTGGCTTCAAATGGCCCAAATTGGGATTCAAACGGCCCAAATTTTTCGCCGATACGGGCACGCGCGTTGGCCCGTATCGGCCTGGCCTGCTTGGTATCTAATGCCCAGCCTGAATTATGATCCCAGTCTGCCCCTGGTTGGGATCAGTGTAAATGCACAGTATTGATGCATATGGGCTGTGTCTGTCTTATGATGATGATTATTTGGATCCTTCCCAGGTCTCAAGCTGCTGGCCACAGCTAGCAGGGACCGGCTGATCCATGTGCTGGATGCTGAGGATGACTACAGTCTGGTGCAGACGCTGGACCAACACTCTTCATCCATCACAGCCGTCCGCTTTGCTGGTGAGACTCTTAAAACACCGACAACAGAGGTTGTCTCGTCTAAATCTCCACTTTCGTCTTCACTCAAGCCTGCAAAATAAGAATTGCTAAGTACCATAATATACTGTGTGTCAGGGGTGTCCAAACTGTTTTGAATGGGGGCCAGATTAGATCATCTAAAGTGACCAGGGGGTCGGCCAGCTGCTTCTCGCATCATGTGGATTATAAAAATAAAAGGGAAAATCACATACAATACAATTGTACTCTAAGGATTTTGTTTACCATCTGAAAACATGAGTTCTGCCTGTGTTGTTCCTACTTGGTGCTTATCTACAAACTGTATGATAGGGGTGTCATCATTAGGTGAACAGAAAAAATGTGAACTTGAACTTGCTTGATTAACCAATACTGTGTGGAGGAGGAGCCACATATAGTCTATTTTGAGAGACAAGCCGAGGGCCACTTAAGATCGGTCAAAGGGCTGCATCTGGCCCCCGGGCCGGACTTTGGACATGGCTGCTGTAAGTCATGTGAGTTAGTTCTCTATGCAGAACTGAGGATGGTTTATGTCCAAAACATTTTCTTTACACTTTTTTTTGGTCTATTTTGCACCTTGCATTAACCCATTGATACCTGGTGCAGCATTTGTGTGGGTATCCCTTTAAGACCGCATTAACGCGGTTCGCAGTCTTAAAGGGATACGCACACAAATGAGGGATATACACACAAATGCTGCATCAGGTGTCAATGGGTTAAAAAAAAGTCAGCTGGCCTCTTGGATTTCTTCCCGTCTTTTGGATCAGTTTGTGACTTCCTGCTGGATTCTTTTTGTCTGTGATTATTGAACCCAGGCACCCGAGACACGCCTCTTATGTCACATGACAGCACAGACATCTCTCATTTGCTCTCCCTCTCTCCACACGCTGTTGCTCCGCCCCAAGAGGAATGGTTTGGGAAATATCAGTAATATGAAGGGAGAGAAGTCTGGCTGCATGGAAACAGGCTGCTGGTATAAGCTCTGCCATTGGTGGCGTCCATTTCATTCGTCAGCGGGGAAAAAATCCCTTTCCGCTCCCTGCAAGCTCTGCCATTGGCTCCGACCTGCTCTGCATTAATATAGTGAGACTATATTAATGGGGACATAGTTTTTACAATGCTTACTGCTGTACGAAAGCCTTTCCAACTTTCCAACGATTTTTTTTGTCATCATGACATCTTTTTTTCCGTTGTTCTTCAGCCAATGAGAGCAAGGTGAGGATGATCAGCTGCGGGGCGGACAAGAGCATGTATTTCCACACCGCACACAGGGTAAGACAAGAGTCACTCCCTCTTCACCGTGTATAAAAGCCATTGAAGCCATTGTAAAATACCCCGATAAACACATAATGTGACTCCATAACTGATCATATAAATATGAATGGACTCACTAAAAAGTCCCTACTCATACCAGTGCTAGACTATATTTTCTTACTGTAATGATATTATTGTTAGTATTTCAGTATTAATGATAAAAGGCAGTCGATTTATTGAAGTTTCTTTTTATTGCAATGATGCCATTGGAACACTAAATAAATAACTACATAAATAAATAAATAAATAAATAAATATAATTTTCAGAGCAATGTTTCATAAAAGCAATAAGCCATTTGAGACTCCACTTTGCATTTTGCCTAACAATGCCTCCTAGCTGTTTGAAAAGCATTGTCTCTTGTAGCTTATTGCTTTATTTTGATGAGGAGATGCACGATCTTCTTTAAAAAATCCTGACAAATCCTTGTGGGCATAAAGAGGCTGCTAATCTAGCCTCAAATTACTTTTCTTTTCCAGTCAAATAAGAATGTGAAGCTGCTTATCTGTATCAAGTAGAAATGTAATAGTTTAGATTTAAAATACATACTACAGCATGTGCTGGGATGTGTCATCAGTGATGTTAGCTGGGGTCGTAAGGTGTTTCGGGTCTCTCAACATCATACACCCTCGCCCAGTAGACCCAGCCGAGGCCAATTAAGACCCCGACCCGCGTCCCAGAAGCAGCCGCTCACGGATCAGCCTTCCTACTCTGTCTGCAACGTTGCCCGCGGAAGGGTTGATCACGCCCAATCCGCTGCAATAGAGTTAGTCCTACACCGCAGTATTGTAAGACCCTTCGGTGCATGGAGGGTCTAAGGCCCTGTGTGGGTGACTCCAGGCCGGGCTCCTCCTACATCTCACCAGACCCTCCCGGGGAAAAGGCAATCCTACCATGGGCAGAGAGGACGCCTCAAGAAGGCCTGTGTGCGCTGCACGTCATTCGCCTGCGGCGAGCACCTCGCTCTAGCCTGAAAGACCCCAGGCCGCGCCGATCTTTGCACAGATTTTCAGGAGGCTGATCCGTAGCGTTTGTGGATTTCTCCCTCACGAGAGAGCCAGGGTGGGGTGCTAATCCCATCCCGTACCGGATGTCGTCTCTCCGACCGTCAGCTGTCTCTCCAGCTTGTCACCAAACTATACTTGGTTGTCACCTAGTCTATTCCTAAGTGTCACTGGCCAGGGGAGCCAGGATTAATCAATGAATTATGAATGAATTTGACATTGATTTTCGTATCATCGGAGCAAAGTTTGAAAGCACACGTGCGTTCGCTCTACAACACACTAGTGAGCCACTAAATCTATCTGTGAAGAGAGGACTATCCATCATGTCCTGTTAAAGTAGCCTGTGGGCTACACGTTATATAGTCTACTCTACTGTGTATATACTTATATAACTGTGTATATACTTATATATACTATACAGTAAACCTGATAAAGGAGACAGTATGCTGCATTATTTCCCCTAGATTAGCATCTGGGTTTCTGGGTCATTTTCTGTATGATCAGAGTTGCATGAGGTACAACATTCTTCATCAACTTAACCCATTGATACCTGATGCAGCATTTGCGTGTATATCCCTCATTTGTGTGCGTATCCCTTTAAGACCGCGAACCGCGTTAACGCGGTTCGCGGTCTTAAAGGGATACGCACACAAATGCTGCATCAGGTATCAATGGGTTAAGGCCACGATTCAGAACAAACAAGGGCTTGTTAGCAAAACCTCTCTTGGCATATGCCTCTCATATGCAGCCATTTATTGAGAAGTGATTTAGGAAAGCAGTTGTGACAAGTCTGTCCTCTCCACAGAGCATAAATCAGCATCTTCTGTCTAGTTTGTTATCATCCCCCTTTCTTTGAAGGGATTCTAAATGAATCGTCGCAAAAATGAAGTCATCCGTTGTCCATGTCCTTATGTCTTCTTCACCATCGTGTCTTTAGGATTTGACATGCAGATGGTGATGTCCTAAACAAAATCATGCTATTTAGATGAATGCACATCTATTCACTAGCCAGAGCTTTCATTGACATCTATTCATGGTCATATGCAGCTGCTTTACTCTCATGCCATTTTGAAGCATTATCAATTATGGGTAAGTACCCAAACCCAGCAAGTCTGATTCAGACTTATCACAGCTTTTGGATAACTGAATGTATTGGACATTTTTGCTCCCATGTCTGCAAACAATGCAAATGCAAACCATTTACAGCTTCACTGTATGTTTTAAACTGATGTTTACATGTAACTATTACTGTGTTGCAAGAATAGCAATAAGTATTTGTGAATATATCTAATAGTGGCAACATTTTAGATGGTAAAGTTTAGACTTCAATGACCACGAATAGCCCAATTGATGCTAATCACTGAGCAACCAGCTCCTCTTGCCCCATTACAAGGCCAGTAATATATATATAATAATAATATAATAATTATAATTATTATATTATTTATTATATTATATGTACCGTAAATTCCTGACTATAAGCCGCGGCTTTTTTCCCGTTTTTTGGCCTTTTTTGGCCCCTGCGGCTTATATAACGGTGCGGCTTATCTATGGATTTTTTCAAAAAAAAAAAAAAAAAAAAAAAAAAAAAAACTCTTTTTTAGCATTCTTTCTAACTATAAATCCACTTCTGTTTTAATTTCCTCTCTTGCCCTCTTTTCACCACACCGCGGACACTGTGTGCACTGTAAAAAACAACACAGGTGGTGTTGTGTTATGTTGTTTTGTTGAAATGTTAATAAATGGGAGCTTCCTCAAACAGCCATCTCTTTCCCGACAATCCCCTCTGTGCATGAACCCTTACATATGGTAATTAAACATTAAAACACAAAAAAAAAAAAAAAAAAAAAACCCATTAAAACACCCGCGGCTTATAGTCCGGTGCGGCTTATATATGTAAAAAACAGTCAACTTTGCAGGTGCGGCTTATACGCCGGTGCGCCTTATAGTCCGGAATTTACGGTATATTATATTATTATAATAATTACAGTAGTTTACTAAAGACATGTATGTTAGGTTACTGTAATACTCAAATGAACTGGAGTTGTACTGTCCTGTACTGTCCTGTACTGTACTGTACTGTACTGTACTGTAGTGTACTGCACTGTACTGTACTGTACTGTACTGTCGTGTCCTGTACTGTACTGTACTGTACTGTACTGTCCTGTCCTGTCCTGTACTGTACTGTACTGTACTGTCGTGTCCTGTACTGTACTGTACTGTACTGTACTGTACTGTCCTGTACTGTACTGTACTGTACTGTCGTGTCCTGTACTGTACTGTACTGTCGTGTCCTGTACTGTACTGTACTGTACTGTCCTGTCCTGTCCTGTCCTGTACTGTACTGTACTGTCGTGTCCTGTACTGTACTGTACTGTACTGTACTGTACTGTACTGTCGTGTCCTGTACTGTACTGTACTGTACTGTACTGTACTGTCGTGTCCTGTACTGTACTGTCCTGTCCTGTCCTGTCCTGTACTGTACTGTACTGTACTGTCCTGTCCTGTACTGTACTGTACTGTACTGTCCTGTCCTGTACTGTACTGTACTGTCCTGTCCTGTACTGTACTGTACTGTCCTGTACTGTACTGTACTGTACTGTACTGTCCTGTCGTGTCCTGTACTGTACTGTCCTGTCCTGTCCTGTCCTGTCCTGTACTGTACTGTACTGTCCTGTCCTGTACTGTACTGTACTGTACTGTACTGTCCTGTCCTTTACTGTACTGTACTGTCCTGTCCTGTACTGTACTGTACTGTACTGTACTGTACTGTCCTGTCCTGTACTGTACTGTACTGTCCTGTACTGTCCTGTCCTGTACTGTACTGTCCTGTCCTGTCCTGTACTGTACTGTACTGTCCTGTCCTGTACTGTACTGTACTGTACTGTACTGTACTGTCCTGTCCTGTACTGTACTGTACTGTCGTGTCCTGTACTGTACTGTACTGTACTGTCCTGTAGTGTACTGTACTGTACTGCACTGTACTGCGGCTGCCCATGGTTCCCATTGTTGTGTCTAGGATGGGCCAAATGCAGAGGATATATTTGCTTGTGCTGTACAAAGACATGAAAGGAAATCTTTCATCTTTAATGGTAATCAAATGACTCCTCCAAAGTGGGCTTCAATGTCAGTGAGCTGAAAGATCAAGTGTCACTGTTGCTCATTTATCCATTTGTCAATGAGAGACGCTGAAGACGACCCACAGACACAAATACTGTAGTTGAGAAAACAAAACAGTCGTACCAATTCACAGAGAATACTATGTATGCTCTGATCCTCAATTAAAATGACTATGATTTCATTTATAGTTTTTGTATCTTATCATTGACCTTCCCATCATCTATTGAAGCTATGGCAGCTGTCCTCCTCCTCCTCAGCAGCACTAAGCTGGCTGATGCGTTTCTTCTCCCTGCAGACGGACAGAGGAACCGAGTTCAGGCGCTCTCACCACGTGGTGAGGAAGAGCACGCTGTACGACATGGCCATAGAGCCCACCTGCAAGTACGCCGCTGTCGGGTGCCAGGACCGCTGCATCAGGTGAGTCTGTGTGAATGTGTACGTGAGAAAGTGTCTCTGGGCTATTTATTACTCTCAACAGAGACACAGGTTATCAAAGAGAAAAGGCCTCTTAGAGAAACGATCAACCTTTTAAAATTTGAAATCCGATGTGTTTCTTGAGATCTTCTGAGGTCCCGTTACGCCTCGCTGTCTTGCTCAGGCTGTCTTCTCCTCCCCGTCTGTCTCCAGGATCTTCAACATCAGCAGCGGCAAACAGAAGAAGCTCTACAAAGGATCGCTGGGTGAAGATGGCAGTCTGCTCCGGGTAGCGTATATATATAAAACTTTCCCTTAGCCAACAGCAATACAGAATTATTTTCTTCCCCAATAATATATTAAGCGTATAGGTTCAGCCAGAGCAGTCTAGTAAGAGAGTGGTGCCAGCGGAGGTCCAAAATGCGTGACTCAGTAGCTAGGAAGGAGGCTCGCTTGAATGCATGAAATAAAGCTGGTAATATACAATTTGATTCTTTATCCAATTCCAATTTGAGTCCATTTTGCTGCAACTCGGCAGCGCTGTTTAATCAAGGAACCTCACCGGGAACTTTTGTGAGGTAAAAAAAAAAAACTGGTCCATTGGAGTCAATGGAGATGTCGCAACTCTTCTATTATATGGCTCTGGGTTCAGCTATTTGAGCAACTCTACTTGATTTATTTTCCAAGAAACTTGAAGTCAAACATGGATACATCATTTGCTCCTTTTTCCCTGAGTACCCAAAATATGTTCAACCACTATTTGGACCAGGTTAGATCTGGCTAGTGTGAATATATATTTTATATACATTTATGTTTTTTTTTAAACATATTTATACATATTTATATGTATATTTGTATGTATATTTATATTTCTGTTTGTGTTTTGTATTTTGGACTGGCAGGTTCAGACAGACCCTTCTGGTCAGTATGTGGCCACCAGCTGCTCTGATAAGACCATCAACATCCTGGACTTCCACACTGGGAAGTGTGTCGCCACTATGTGTGGACACTCTGGTAACACACACACACACGTGCACGCCACCCACACACACACACACACACACACACACACACACGTGCACGCCACCCACACACACGCATACACACACACGCACGCACACACACACACACACACACGCACACACACACACACACACCCACACACACACACACACACGTGCACGCCACCCACACACCCATACACACACACACGCACGCACGCACACACACACACACACACACACACACACACACACACACACGCACACACACACACACACCCACGCACGTACGCACGCACATTATAACAGTTGGCAAAGTGATTTACAGTATGTGATTCATAATATAACTCCTATCCAAGAGTAAAATCAAAATAAGAAGCCATCTTTCTGTTTCTTTTCAGAGATTGTCACTGGGATGAAGTTTACCAACGACTGCAAGCATTTGATTTCTGTGTCAGGAGACAGGTAAGACGCAGTGTCAGTGTGTGTGTGGTCGCACCTGTGTCGGGAGACAGGTAAGACGCAGTGGCCAGTGTGTGTGGTCGCACCTGTGCTTCTCCCAAATTCACCAGCAGTGATGCGACACCGCAGGCAGTAATCTGTTACACGTGCAGGAGAAAATCTACTATTTGAAAATATCATTATAACTCAGACGGTGATAGATGTGTTTCCCCCCCCCAAAAAAAACAACCAAAACAGGGAAGAAGCAGAACCACAATCAAAACCAAAAATGACCTTCACCTACAGTACCACTGCTAGAAGAAATGAACTGGCAATCACATGTACAAACAAGAAGTTTCTTCCTTAGTAAAGGTGACGCGATCTTTAAGTTCCAATGCTTGAATGCTTGTATCCCCCCAGCTGTATCTTTGTATGGCGACTGGCTCCAGAGCTGACCATCAACATGAGGGAGAGGCTCTCCCAGCTCAGACACATCTCCAACACACCACCCTGCACTCTCAGGTAACACACACACACACACACACACACACACACACACACAGACACAAATACACGCAGACACACAGACATACATGCATAAGACACACGCACAACGGGTAGTGCAGCAGTAGACATAGGTGATTATAGACCTTCCAAACAGGGGTTGCACCACCCAGAAGTCAATATTACTCCGGTAGGGGGGTCTCCAGGGGGGGCTAAAGATATTTTGTAAATTTTAAAATAAAATGCATTCATCTGGGGCACTCTGAGAGCAAAATGAAGAGGCTAGTAGATATGAAGAACTACACACATCACATTAATATCCTCTTCACTATGCTGTGGCTTTACAGTGATGAAAAAATAATTGTCTCCTTATATAGCCTATTCTATCTGCATGTTAGTGTTTCCCAACCACTGAACCGCGGCCCACTGGTGGGCCTCAGAGCACCATCTAGTGGGCTCCTAAAGCAGGTGTTTGCAGTCAACTACTTGAAATTAATATGTGGCAGTCAAAATCTATTTGTGGTGCTCAAAATCTATTGTGGTGTACCTCCACAAATAGATAACTGTATAGGAGACACTGAATGCTATAGTAGGATATGACAACACATTCTCCAACAACATATCACAATATGCTGAATGACACCTACAGTAGATGCAACTTTACCCAAGCTGCAGTCAGGTGACGTTGTACTGGTCAGCTTCCAGGTATGAATGTGTGTGTGAATGTGAACAGGGCACTCCTGAAAAAGAGAGCATTGCTCTCAGTGAGACTCCCCCTGTTTAAGGTTTAAATAAAAGGTTAAAAAAAAAATCTGGCCACTAGGGGTTGCATGTGCAGCCAGTGCACAAACATATAATCGCCCATGGCAGTAGATTCCCTGCCTACCAACACGAGGGTCGCAGGTTCGAGCCCCCGTATTACCTCTGGCTTGGTCGGGCGTCCATACAGGCACAATTGGCCGTGTCTGTGTGTGTGGGAAGCCGGATTAAGGCGTATATGCCCTGGTCGCTGCCACTAGTGGGGTCGGTCAGGGCGCTTGTTCAGCGGGGGGAGGGGAACTGGGGGGGGAACAGTGTGATGATCCTCCCACGCGCTGCGTCCTGCAGAGATGTGACTTTGTTCATGACTTCAGGAGAGAGGTGGACAGCGCCCCTGTCGCGGGCCTTCTGTCCTCTGACAGCGACCGCGAGCACGAGGAGGACGGCGCAGAGAGCCACGACCCCGACGAGAGCAACACCTCCTCTGACAGCAGCCACGGAGAGGACACAGGTACTGTCTGATGGGGAAGGAAGTTCTACTGTACATGAAAAGGAGAATATGAATGGTTTATACAGCTGGGTGGCATCGTGAGTAGGGAAACTGTCCTTCAACTGGAGGACGGGTGCGAGCCCCATGCCGGCAAGCATCTGTCCTGCCCGAAGTGTTTCCTTCAACAAGGCATCCTTCCCCTGGTTGCTCTGTAGCCGACCGTGACCTCTGACTTCCCCGATGGAGGGGGGCCAAGAGACTCTGAGAAGCCCTGCCTGGCCTGCCGGGGCTCGGATGGCTGGGCGGAGACAGCGGGAGGAGCCTCGTGTTCAGGAAATTCTTTTTTTTCCCCGTTCCGGGCAAACGGTACCACTTTTGTCCACGGGGCACCGCTACAATCAACACAAAATGAAAGTTCCTCGTAGCTGCTTGAATGATAAAAGTTCTGATTATTGTGCTCTTTCGTACCACAGGTTGCTCAGATGAAGGACAGGAATGCGAGTTGACAAAGGTTGGTGGTTATACAGTATACGTGTTATACAGTATACGTGTTATACAGTATACGTGTTATACAGTATATGTGTACAGATTATTCTCTCTCCTTTTGAAGTCATTAACACGTCTTAAACCGTCTTCTGTGTTGACTCCATGGGTGCATCTTCAAACATCTGTTTTCCAGCATGGAGGCAACAGCGCCGACAGCACTAGGCGTCCTCGGAGGCAATGGTCCCAACGCATGGGCTCTCTGGAGCTGGTGGTCAAGTCCATGCTGGACCTGCGGCAGCTGGAAACCTTCTCCCACAAGAAAAGCCCCCTAGCCTGCCCCCCGCAGGACAGAGACAGATGCAGCAGCCTCAAGGTGCCCACGGTGTGCAGGGAGGGGAAAGAGAGAGAGAGATAGATGTGTGTCGTTGTGTGTGAATGATTGAAATAGCAACAATGGCGCAGACCTCAGCCAGTCAATCATCTGCTCTCTCTCTCTGCCCCCCTCTCATTCTGATGATGATAACAGCAGTTGGAGGAGAGACCTAAGACGCGTCTGCCGTGGCAAAAGACCTCACGCACCTCCAAGGGCACCAAGGGGAGCGATGGAGGCGTGCTCTACCCCGAGGGGGTTGATGAGCGTAGAAGTCTACAGGGCAGGTAACATCACTGCCTGGCACTCCAGGCTTCACATAAGCCATGGTAATAGAGAGGCAAAGTGAACGCCACTTCCTGCTTCAGCACTGTACCAGAGATTTTCTTCCACAATTTGTTTTCCCATAGACATTTCGTAAAATGCTTATAAAAGTAGTTTTACTTGTTCAAACCAAACGGTTCATATTTAGAATCGGGAGAGACCATAGAACATTTCACTCGGACCAAAACTTTAAAAAACAACATTGAAAAAATATTTTCTTTAAACCCGCATCTCTTTTAAACGCTTTGGTCCGAGTGAAATGTTACGCGACCTCTCCTGTTTCTAAATATATCTGAACCGTTTGGTTTGACCAAGTAAAACTATTTTTATAAGCATTTTACGAAATGGCTATGGGAAAATAAATGGCGGATGAAAACCTCTGGTACAGTGCTGAAGCAGGAAGTGGCGTTCCACTTTGGCTCTCTATAATGACACACAAGCACAAAAGCACTTTTATTATTCTCAGTTTAATGTTCCTCTCTCTCTCTCTCTTTCTCTCTCTCTCCTTCTTTTCCATTGTTTTCATTCCTCGGTCGCCCCTCTCTCGTTCCGTACGTACGCCAGTGTTTACACGGTGAAGGAGCAGCACTGCAGGATGCGGGGGCGAGGGAGCGGCGCCAGCCTCAGCCCGGACAGCGCCTGCTCTGTGGGCTATGAGAGCAGGCAGGGCAGTGCTGATGGTGTCCTGGATGGTGAGGCCTTATTACTGGGATGACAGTAATGATCATAAACATGTAAAGCCTTGTAAAGACTTGTAAAGCAATTTTCTCAAAAACAAACAAAAAACTGTTAAATTCCCCATGAAATGAACTCCCATTACTTTTACTTCCTGGAATACAGGGTCATCTTTTTCATTGTGACCTAATAAAAACCACCAGATTTTATTTATTTTTTTACACTCCTGCCCATGCGCACCCTTCCCACCAAATACAATAGCTTTTCTCTCCCTGACTCATATCCCATTGGTTTGAATGATCCCTCACTGCATCAAATCAAAGGAAATTAATTATGCCATTACATAAAATGTGGAAGAATCTTCATACTGTCGCACACTGGTAATGAAAGCACCATTTGAATAACAATACAAATACAGAGTATGATCTGAAAAGTGCCACTAGAGCAGAAGATTTGATGTTTTATAGATGGCCAGTCCTCTCCTACACTAACTGTTTGACAATTTCATATTTCTGGCGTTTAGCTGATGCCAACACAACAACACAACGTGTGCAACGAGTAGAAAGGTAGAATAAGCGTTAGATAAAATAGAACAAAGTTGAAGTCATGTTAAATAAGCAATGTCAAAGGCACGCCAGGACATGCTGTATTTTGGTTTGCTCATTTCCTATGTTGCAACTTTGCAACGTCTTCTCATAATGTGTCAAGTGCTGGAGGGAAAATGGAAAACTTCTTCTTCTGTGGTGTTTTATTGGCAGTTGGCATCCTTTATGTTGCATTACCGCCTCCTTCTGGATTTATCCGTCCACCGTTTCCCTACATTGTATCTTACCCTCTCCCGTCCCCCCTCCAGAGCTCCCCAACTTCCCAACTCGGAAAACTAAAATACTGTATATTTGAAAGTCATGATGTCTCCTCAACATAGAGCTGATTTGGACTTACACACTCAAAGGCTTTTTTCAGTTTCAGACGGGTTTTTTTTTGTTTGTTTTACCTTTATTTATACAGGGGGAGTCTCACTGAGAGCATTGCTCTCTTTTTCACATTCACACACACATTCACACCTGGAAGCTGACCAGTACAACCACAGTCTGATCTGTTGGCCACTGAGCAGCTCCACTGGAGCAGTTGGGGTTAAGGGCCTTGCTCAAGGGCACCTCAGTGGTGGTAATGAGGGAGGGGCAAGCGCTGCCTTTTCACTTTCCCCACCCAGATTTATCCTGCCGGTCCCGGGGATTGAACCGACGACCTTCTGGTCACAAGCTCGCTTCTCTAACCGTTGGGCCACCACTGCCCCAATATAATGTAATATACTGTAAATACGGTAATATACTGTAATAGTACCACATGCCTGGCTGCCCATTTGTTAAGGATGATCTAGTATCTAGCAGCTAGCACATACAGTATGTAGTCGTCGGTGTACCAAAGGTCAAGGGGGGTTTGTAAAGGGTTTTCCTGTCTGATGCACAGGCGTCATTTATGTCTGACCTTTGACCTTTTCTTCTTCGGCTCTCAGATTGCGAGAACATGGCGTGGCTGAGCCAGGACAGCTCTGAGGAGGACAGTGGAGGGAGGGAGGAAGAGGAGCGCAAGGCACCAGTGACGAGTATGGACGAGGCTCTGAGGACAGTGACCGATGCTCACCACCACAGCCAGGAGGACTTCCTCAAGCACAACTTTGAGACGCTGGCAGATAACAGCGACATGGGTAAGACAAGACAGACACACACACACACACACATACAGTATGTACACACACCTACACACACTGCACTTTGCTACTGTGCACCTTAAATCTCTACTGTGCACTTTAGATCGCTGCTACAGTTGTCATATTTGCACTTTAACTGTTGCGCTGCACTTTAAACTGCTGCTCTAGACTGTTCTTATAATGTTTTTATTTGTCTTATCTGTTATTATGTATGTACTCGTATTACGCTTTTTGCAACCCAAATTGCCCTTTTGGGACACTTAATAAACTTGAATCTTGAATCTTGAATCACACAAACAACACACACACACACACACACACACACACACACACACACACACACACACACACACACACACACACACACACACACAAGCTCAGAGACTCACACTCAGACATAAACCATATCCTATAAGAAGAATGCAAAGTGTCCGTCTGTCTGTGGGGGACACCTCAATTGCTACCGGGTATTTGACACAAAATGTCCATTAACCTCTCAATTTCCCTCCCCTCTCTGTTTCTCTCATTCTTTGTCTTTCTGTCTTTCTGTCTGTCTGTCTGTCTGTCTGTCTGTCTGTCTGTCTGTCTGTCTCTCTGTTTTCCTCCTCTTTCTGTCTCTCTGCCCCGCCCTCCACAGCTGAGCAGCACAGCGTCCCGAGGAGGCACTCGATATCGTCCCGCTTCCTGGCCAGAGAGCACAGCAACAGGTACTGTTTGAGAGTGTGAACTCATACCACTCTTAGCAGAGCTGTGTGCAGCTCCGCTAAGACTGCCGGAACAGACTCGCGCCCATGTTAATAGATGGGCAATATATGCGGTACGCAAAAAGAATACGCACCTTTTCTATATTTGTCGGATCCGCATGCGTCTGACGAGATGACATGCGTGTGGGTCTGTTCAGGCAGCAGCACGGAGCCGTACCGCAGCTGGTGGACATAGGCCTTTGCAATGTGAAAGACAAAAGGCCTTATTCAGGATGGCAGATTTGGATTGGGTAGCAGGACTTTTTAAGCTGTAAAGAGCACTGACACGCTGCCTGTATGATGGATGTTAAATGGTAAATGGACTGCATTTATATAGCGCTTTTATCCAAAGCGCTTTACAATGTGCCTACATTCACCCATTCACACACCGAAGGCGGCACAGCCATCGGGAGCAATTTGGGGTTCAGTGTCTTGCCCAAGGACACTTCGACATGCGGACTGGAGGAGCCGAGGATCGAACCACCGACCTTCTGATTCGTGGACGACCCGCTCTACCTCCTGAGCCACAGCCGCCCATATGATGCCACTATTACGGTGGAATACAGTGTGTAATCTACTTATCTGCTCTCATCACTCGGACTTCTCCCTAGGAGGGGGCCTCTATTTGCCAAAGCACATGACAAGGAACTGGGCAGCCACTCTGCTCAAGCTGGGAATATGCTTGACGTTTGGCTCGGCCGCACAGAAATGAGAGACACGGAATCCTGAGGAGAAAACGTGTGGAGCTTTTATACTCTGTGCGGGTTTCTGCTCGTGGAAGTGAGCGGGAGTCTGGAAAACTCCACTTTGTCCGCCCAGCCGCGTCCGCGTAGTTACAAAATTCCGGGTGTGCACGGCCACGCGAATACCGTCCGCACGGGAGCCTTGCGGAGGGGCGTGCCGGCTGTTATGACGTCACTTTTCCACACGGACACTCGCGGTCCTCGCCGATGCGGGAAGCATAATTCCAGTTTAAGCCTCCGGTGTCCAGAGTACGGCCCTTGATGGAAGATGGCCGGGGCAGAGTCAGACAGACAGAAGACAAGACCCCCATGTCCCTCGGCAGGACAGAGACACATAAGACAAGACCCCCATGTCCCTCGGCAGGACAGAGACACATAAGTAAGAGAACACAGAACAGGGCAGGGGGCGTCCGGGGGAATGCCGGTGAAATCCCTCGCTGTCAGGTAAAAAGAAGCGGCGACTGCACATGTATCGGAGGAATGTGCTAGTTTACAACTCTCCCTTAATTCGAATTCTGTCAGCAGTGTGGCTGCTGACAGAAGCCAAACAAACCCCCCCCCCCCCCCCCCCCAATCCTGGCGTTCTCCTATGTCGCGTGCATGGTCGCGTGTTGCACACAAAGATCATATATACGGAAGATGAACACTCCAACTTACTTCACTGACAGCTAGATCCACATGTTTCTTCTCGCTAATTCTCAATGGCTTCCTTGTTTTGCTCAGGAGTACAAAAAAACTTTAATTGCCGATTTTTTGTGGGGTGGGAGACTCCTGGGTGGGAGACTCCTGGGTGGGAGACCCCTGGGTGGGAAACTCCTGGGTGGGAGACTCCTGGGTGGGAGACCCCTGGGTGGAAAAATAATTGCCCACCCCTGTCATAGACATTGTGACATCATCACAAGACACTCCCCGCTGTCTTGTTAGTTAGTTAGTGTGAAGCTTTCTAATGAGATGCTGTGTGTTCACTGCCATACCTGATTGTGTTTAGTGGCATTAAAGCTATTGGCTGTATCTCAGCAGGGTGGGCGCGGCTGCTCCAGAGAGGGACTCTGCACTGCTGTCGTGGCACCAGAAGAAGAGGACTTCAGGGACCCTGCTGGTGGACAGAGCAGCAGGTCTACACAAGTCACAGTCTGCCGACAATCTGTCTTCAGACAGTACGTTTCATCGTCTCAGATTTGTGAATGAACTACTTTAGTGAACTCTTTTTTTATACACAAAAATTCCCCATATTCATCCAAATACTGCATGTGAAATGTGTTAACTTATTTTCCGCTGGTCTTATTGTGGAATAATTTCTCTCAACTGAAAATATTTGTAGAATATAATTATCTTGGTGATGCTAATACTGTGGAATGATCTGATGCCTGTGTTGATTTGAGTAAATTTAGGCTAATTTGGCCCGAACTGAACACAATCTTGGTGTGCTCCAGTTGTCTCTATATTTTAGAT
>NC_139630.1:24368055-24425555 GCF_964638095.1 Poromitra crassiceps
GGACCGCAAGAACATGCGGGTGATTTGATTGGATCGTTCTGGAGACTGAAGTTGACATTGGCCAATCCTGGCGCTTGCTGAGAAGCTGAGAGCTTTCTGGAAAGCCTGACACGCAGCTCGAGCGCAGCGCTGCATTCTCAGCACTTGCTGAGAAGCTGAGAGCTTTCTGGAAAGCCCGACACCAACTAACGTTACAGGGTTAAATGCGGGGTTAACAGCCTTTTTTTGCAAAGAAGACATTAGCCCGCGTCTATTCTTGTACAAAACATAATTTTCTGCTAAGTATTAGTAAAGTTATAAGCGAAGATCGATTCACAAGGATCTGACAGCTGTCTCCGCCATTTGTTTTTTCTACACTGTCATTTGAGGTAACCAAAGCCTTTTAGTAAGGGAGTTGCCATGGCAACTCAATAACCCATGGCCATGGGTTATTGGAGTGGGTTACTGGATTTATACAATGGCTGTGAACCAATCAGATTGCTTGATTTGAGAGAGCCGTTTTATAATGTAATATAATGTGAGGGAGGGCCACCGCTCGACCCAGCCAAGTCTCGGCCAAGGTGCTGGAAAAATAACTAGAGTTACAAATATAAAAGGAATTTCCGCACACTTGAATCTGTACAGATTTCACATTTATAATGTAATATATAATGTAATAATTTCTCTCTCCAGATCATTCTATCACATTGGAAACGTGTAGGCAGGCCGCTACTGAGCTTCACAACAGTCTGAGGAGAACCGTCATGCTCTACACTACGGTCAGCCAGCGAACATTTGGTCTTTTTACATCTTAAAAAGTTCTGCTGCTGTGGATACTATTACTGCTATTTTCCCACGTACTGTTAGTGCTAAAGTCCATCATTGTTTTTCGTATTTTTATTTTGTTTAGTACGTCTACATACCCTCCTATTCTTCTCTGATGCATCCTACTGTATGACTGCTTGCTATAATGGTTCGATTTCCTCATAGAGATAATTAGTTTTATCTAGAGATAGCAAGTCTCACTCTGTGCCTGCCTGGCTGACTGACTGCTGTGTGTGTGTGTGTGTGTGTGTGTGTGTGTGTGTGTGTGTGTGTGTGTGTGTGTGTGTGTGTGTGTGTGTGTGTGTGTGTGTGTGTGTGTGTGTGTGTGTGTGTGTGTGTGTGTGTGTGTGTGTGTGTGTGTGTGTGTGTGTCTGCTCTATAAGCAGGTGCTGAGCTGCGGCCCGGAGCCCGGTGAAGACCAGCAGGAGATGAGGAGGGTTCTCTTCGAGTCCCTGGGCGTGGCGCAGGCAGAGCTGCACTCGCTGCCCAACCCCACCTCACACCCCGCGGGGGGCCAAGCGGGGCGAGGGGACCTGGGGGTCAAAGGTGAGGGAGAGAGGACGCTGGCCCTGCTGCAGCAATACTCTGAGCTGCTGCTGAAGTCTGTGGAGAAGAGACTGGATGGCAAGACCTGAGCAAACGGGTCAATACAAGGAGCCTGCAAGTGCATGCTCATTCTCTATCTCTCTCTCTCTCTCTCTCTCATACTTTGTACAGAGATATATATATATATGTATATATGTATAGACTGAAATACAGGTAAAGGCTCATTCATTTTCATACGAAAATAAATGCGTCCGTTTCAAACGGTGTAATCGTCACTGCCCACATACTTCCATGCGTCTTTCACATTAGCATCGTGTTAAGCGATACATCCACCAGTGGGCAGTAGAGAGTCAAATGTGTGAGTGTGTGTGTGTGTGTGGTTCTGCTCCGTTTCATGCCTATCTGTAAGCTTTCAGAGGACGGACAGAAATACGCACGAAATGAGGACGGCTCTGTCCGTCTCCGTCTTTAACGTAGAGTTTAATTGGGCCTTTAGGAGACGTTACTATGTTTACAGGATCTAAAAGAGTTGCCATATTTATCATGTTTTCCAGTTGCCTTCTCTGTTTGACACTTTATAATGTGAAATGTTCATAAGCACTGTCGATGTTTCAAAAGTAAATGTTAAACTTATACTGATTGATTTTTGTGTATATAATAATGAATGGGTTTTTGTTAGTCTGTGTTCATTCTATGCAATTTTGTACAATGTTTTCATAGTGCTGATTTGAATGTTTGACTGGGAGTTTGTGTTTCTCTGAAAGAGCTTCCTCACAGCCTTACTCCTGTACAGCTTAAAGCTGCACTGTTGTTCTTTGAGACAATAAACGGCGGAAACAATGACACAGATCATTTCTTTTGGACTGATTATTTTATTTTAGTGGCTGTTTATTTCACAGAGTCCCGTGCATAATGCATTGGAGGCCTCCAATCCACCCGGTTGCTGTTTTCAGGCAGTATTGGCCCATTGTCTTCTCTTTGCACTTCAATAGCATAGAAAGATTACATGTAATACATAGCGGTAGCATCCTCATGTTCAACAAAGAAACAAATGCTTTGTGCACACTAAATGGTTAGCTATCTTGCATAGGAAAGTGGCTTGAGCTTATTGTGGCACATTTTAGAATGAGCTCAGCTCATATCACCGTTAATATTCTGGTAACACACATCATTTTGTCTTAAATCATAACACCATGATATAACATTGGGAAAGCTTGAGCTCCTACAGTATATTATGTTAATTGTGTGTGTGTGTGTGTGTGTGTGTGTGTGTGTGTGTGTGTGTGTCTGTGTGTGTGTGTGTGTGTGTGTGTATGTGTGTTTCTCATGGAAGTGTCTCCACATTCATGTAGGTGAGCACGACGTCATGCAGGATGTTGATTCTGTCGATCTGGTTGAGCTCTCTGACGCGGTGTCGGTACTCAAACAGGGGTATGTTGTTCACCGCCACCCGGAACTCTTCATGTGTGCAGAGGATCTTCATCTGAAACAAAAGCACAAGACTGAACATGTAGGCTACTCCTCCTTCCATCTAGACCAGGGGTTTCCAAACTTTTTCATCTTGCAGGACCCAAAAGATAAATTCTGTGTCTCTCTGGGACCCAAACTCACACAGAAAAACATAGGGTAATGAGTTGCCATGATGACCCACCGCCCCCCCATGGGTCCGCGGTCCCGACCCCTAGTTTGGGAAACACTGATCTAGACTGAAACAAAGCACAAGACTGAGAATGTAGACTACTCCATCTAGACTGAGCTACTTTACACACAATGCCCACTTCATTGAATCCCTATATATATATATATATATATATATATATATATATATAGGATGTATTTTTTAAATATATATCTATTTTTTATATATATTTATTTATATATATTAATATATTATATTAATATATATATTATATATTAATGTATATATTATATATACATAATATATATATAATGTATAGCTATATATATAATATATATACATTATATATTATATATATATTATTTATTTATTAGGATGATTCTATGTCAATCCAACTTTCAGACACACGTTTCTAATCCAAAAAAATACACAATGAGATTGAAAATGTAAAATTGGTTGCAGGACTGATCTGATGAACCATGACATGATAGGCCTATACTGTATGTAGCCTAACCCCATGACAAAATGGTTTAGCTTTAGTGTTATGCATTACTATCCTGATGAATGACGATCCAAAATCAGTTATTTAGTTGAGTAACCCCCAAGAAACGTCTACATAGTTGTTATTGGCGTCAGTGACACAGACAGACACTGTTAGAGCCCACGATAACCATCATAATGAACATGTTTGTTACAGATTGTTATTGAACAACAAGACAGTGAGTCCCCCAGTCTTTGACTTCCCACTGACCTCCAGGAGCCTGACTGCAGTACAGCTGTTCCCTTATCTAGGACCAGCCTTCCCAAACGCCTTTCCAACCCTTTCCAGCCCTACTACGGCCCACGGGCGGCCTGCTGCCTGCTGCCCGTTTTTAAGTGAATGAATTTAGCAAAAAAAAGGGAAAAAAAGTTTTTCCGTTTTAAAGTTTAAAATGGAAAAACAAGAAAACAAAAAAACAGAAATGGAAAAGAAACTGAAAAATGACCCTGTACCCTGACCTGGTCTTTTTTTTTTTTTTTTTTTTCTTTTTTTTTACATTTTTAATACTGAATGAATGTTTAATACTAATGTTATGTTCAATTATCTCTGTCTTAACGTGTTGGCACAGGAAAAGAACATTTGAAAACGTACAGAAATACCCATTGTAATAGGTGAGCACATCAATAAACTATGTGTCATATATTTATTTAGGTAGAAATGAAATTTTGAAGGGTTTTCTGGTCTAATTTTTTCCCCGTTTTCAGTGTAAACAGGTTGAAAACTGGCGCGCTTAATATTGTTTGGCCCATATCTTTCTGTATGTGTCCCACAACCCAAAAAGTTTGGCCACCCCTGGTATAGATGCTTTTTTTTATTATGGCTACTCTATGGTTTATGTGTTCTTGTGTGATGTACCATATATTTTATTGCTGCTGTTGTCTTGGCCAGGTCTCCCTTGTAAAAGAGATCTCGCATCTCAATGGGACTTCCTGGTTAAACAAAGGTAAAAAAAAAAAAAAAAAAGTAGCATCTTTAAGCACGTTCCTCAATCAACTTAACCTGACTCTGCCAGAGTCTGGCCAGGGTCAGGCTGCAATCCACTGCCTCTAGCTAAAAAAGCGTGTGTCTGGTCTCTCTGCCACTGACCTCGAATGCGCTCCCAGCAGCAAAGGGGAAGGCAGACTTGAGGTTCCTCTCCTCGTTGCCCCAGCGCTCGCCCACCTTGCTGTTACGCACCATCACCTGTTTGCCCCCCTCGCTGAAGCGGGGGTTGATGTGAAAGGCGATGTCGTTGCCTCGCAGGAAGTTCACCGTGAACCTGAGGGAGGATTCCATAATACTGGTTACACTTCAGGATACAGCTCCCTTTAGTATGACTTACAAAATCTGACAAATGTTGACACTGTTGTCTCTAGTGCTTGCGATATTTCTGTCAGGATTGTTGGATTTGGTTACAACTTAGAAAAACAATATGACATTTAGAGACTATATAGAGAAAACAGAGATCCAACTTCTGGATCAGAAAGACACTGTAGATGACATGTGAATAAACTTACATTTTAGCATTAGGTTTGACGTGGCCCCTGATGGTCATCATCATCTTGTCATAGACTCCTCGGGCCAGGTTCAAGTTGTATGGCACACTCTGTGAAGGGAAGCCAGTTCAATCATTCTGTACTCTAAATCAATCAGTGAATATCCATAAGTCAATTAACATCAATTAATGTAATTATCCCTAGGCCCACCCATCAGTCATCCATCTATCTATGCACGCATCCATCCATCCACCCATCACTTGTATCTCCTGCATAATGAGCAAAGAGTCTAAGAACTGTAAAAAGCTGACACCGTGACCTATCTGTGTCTATGCCTTATTCAGATTCCTTGTTGACTCACTAGTGGTCCAGATGCGGGTGGCACTGGCCAGTGTGGAGGCATGAGGGTTGGGTTCTGCCCGGGCCACCCTGGCTGTCCGGGGTTGTAAGGCCAAGATGTGGGTGTAGGCCAGCCTGGTGCAGTCGGCTGGATCGCGGGAGCGGGAAGTGGCGCCGGGACCGGAGCTGGAGTTGGCTGCGGTTCCACAGCTGGTGCTGGCGGCTGGGCAGGCTGATACTGAGGCCCGGGCCAGCACGGCTGGCATGGCTGCCCCGGAGCCGGTGCTGGTGCTGGGATTGGAGCAGGGGCCGGTGCTGGGGCTGGGGTTGGAGCAGGGGCCGGGGCTGGAAGTGAGGCTGGGGCATATGTGGGACCCTGACCCGGGGCATATGTGGGACCTTGACCTGGGGCATATGTGGGACCTTGACCTGGGGCATATGTGGGACCCTGACCTGGGGCATATGTGGGACCCTGACCTGGGGCATATGTGGGACCCTGACCTGGGGCATATGTGGGACCCTGACCTGGGGCATATGTGGGACCCTGACCTGGGGCATATGTGGGACCCTGACCTGGGGCATATGTGGGACCCTGACCCGGGGCATATGTGGGACCTTGACCCGGGGCATATGTGGGACCTTGAACCGGGGCATATATGGGACCTTGACCCGGGACATATGTTTGACCTTGACTCGGGCCATATGTGGGACCTGGGGCTGCTTGTGTCCCCGGCCAGCAGGGCGTGTTGGGCTGGCCAGTCCAGCATGGCTGAGGCTGGGTGGGCTGTCCTGGCCAAACAGGGAACCCTCCCCCGGGCTGCTGCTGACTGGGCCAAATGCTGTTAGCCTGTGGGGCAGAACCAGCAGGCGGGCACAGAGGACTGCCACATTGCTGAGGGAGAGGAGGAGGAGGGGAGGGGGAGGGAGGGAGGGAAGGGTCAGGGGTCAGGATATGGGGGAGAGAGAGGGTGGAGAGGATGGAGGACACCAACTTGCAGTTGCAAACATGGCCCATTGACATAAGCAAAAAAAAACATTTATATTCAGATGAAAAACTGTGGGGAGGGGGAGAAAATGCAATGACCCCAATCATTCTTAGAGGTCAAAGAATTTGATGAGGTACTTACATCCATTCCACCTGTAAAACAACAATCAAACAACCAAAAATAGATTTAGTAATTTATTTTGACAAGATACAGAAGACACGAGAGAAGCTATAGTTCTCTAAATGACCACCAGAGGACTCTAAAGCTTTTGAAGATGACAAAGTATATCAGCAAAGAAGACAGGGAAGGAGATCCATATGGAAACATAAGTAACTAAAGCCAATGATTGTATGTCATGGGATGCACTAACTGAATGATGAGAATAAAAAAGGACCTGTCTCATGCAGACACATAATGGCATATTGATTGTGGCTTGTGCCCGTGGCTGAGTGGCTGAGGTGCTCTTAGAGAGGAATGTGCAACAACAATGAATCAAGTCACTCTGCCACTAACTTGTTCTTGTGACAGCACATTCAATTATTCTTTCTAATTGATTGAAGTGACCACCCTTGCTATTTCACACTTGTCGTTCATATTGATTATTACCTTAGAATTGCAACCAAGCTATAAAAAGTTGTATCATCATCAGTATTATGATGATGATGATTATTTCACTATCCAGCTAATGGTATAGACGGTTTTCACCAGAGCGCAACCCCACAGCACTTTCTCAGCATTCAGCAAACTGCAGAAATATTCACTCGACATCGTTACTTTTGTTTTCGCCGCTCAGCTGTATAGACAGTTTTCACGGAATGGTCAGTCCTGCACTTGAATGTTTTTTTTCCTTTTATGTCCATAGCAAACACTGCAACAGGAAGTGAGTGGGGGTTCAATTTAGAATGTTTTTGTTGTCAAGTTAAAACCGTCTATATACAAAGACCATTTTAAGGCAAAAGCTAAAGTCACATGTCATATTTCCAGTATATATATATATATATATATATATATATATATATATATATATATATATATATATATATATATATATGTATGTATGTATGTATATATATAATTGGACTGTAAAAAAATAAAAAAATAAATAAATAAATATATATATATATATATATATATATATATATATATATATATGTATTTATTTTATTTACAGCCTAATTATTATCCTATTTACATCCTAATAAATATATAGGATATATATAAATATATATATACACACATACATACATACATACATACATACATACATATTTATATTTATTTACAGCCTAATTATTATTATCCTATTTACATCATATATATATATATATATATATATATATATATATATATATATATATATATATATATATATATATATAATTTCCTAATTTCCATTGATACATGTATCCTACATAGTGAGTTAGGAATAGCCTTGTAATATAACCATATCGTCATCATAATTTTCAACATTAGCATCAACCGCAGCATCGCTCCAATCAAGTTGATTCAACACAAGCCGATGAATACATTTTAATGTATTATTTCATCGTTTCGATGACCTGAGCTCCCTACAATTGCCCCCGTACACACAATACACAATACACGTTCCACACTACACACAATACACACACACACAATACACGTTCCACACTATACAGCAGGAGATTTGATCCCACATCAGCCCAGGGCCCAAACAGTCAATATTTTTCCCCCTGGGACCCTGCCTCATGAAAATATGCTAGTAGACCCAAGACACATGTTCTGGTCCTGATCCCTAACCTCCACAGTAGCATTGAAAATAGGAGTTACCTTCTTTTGTCTTTGGTCCCCAGGTGCACACAGGAGGAGTTGAGGTGAATCAGTCAGCAGTCCGCTTGGAGCCAAACACACAGACAGACACACACACTCCTTTATAGCCGCAAACCCTGTGACCAGCTGGCCACTCCTCACTTCCTCCTCACCACCTCAAAACCACACCCTCACAGGAAGAGCTGTCACAGCACAAGGTATATAATATATGGTGGGTCACGTGTTCTCATTAAAGTGTTGAAGATGCAATAGAAGGGCATTTTAGTTTTGCTCATGTTATCTTCATAACTTTGTCTTCTCTTCATCGAGTGTGTGTGTACGCGTGTGTGTACGCGCACGTCTTCGAGTGTGTGTGTGTGTGTGTGTGTGTGTGTGTGTGTGTGTGTGTGTGTGTGGCGAGAGAGAGAGATAAAGAGAGAGAGAGAAGTAGTTTGAAATAAACCCAAGGTATATGTGGGGAACAACGAGGTATACCAAAATACTAAAATGTATAACCTACCGTATGTGAGAAAAGTAGTAGTCATCTCCAGCAGGTCAGTGCTGCCTGCCCCTGACTGACAACACAAAGCTGCTGCTGTGGTTGCTGGGCACTGGGCCGTCATGGGACTGTGACACCCCTTAATGGCCACATGTGTCTGGCTCACAGAGTTTAACGCAATTATCCTGATTCTTCTCCGTCAGCCCTGCGTGTCCCACTGATTCACGCGTTGGCAACTGATCGACGTTGCTGCTGCTGCTGCTGCTGCTGGGTTCACACACTCACTCCTCACTGCTGTTGGAAAGGTGAAGCCCAGAGCTGGGTTTGTTTGTAGGGGTGGGGGAAAAAATCGATTCACTTAAGTATCGCGATTTTTAATGTCACGATTTTTTTAATCGATCTTTTACAGAATCGATAATCGCAAAAAAAAAAAAAAAAAAAAAATTGGGTGCCCGCAGTCAGGCCACTCACTGAACAGCAGGCCAGGCGCCGCCTACTGGTTTACTAGTGGTTTTATTACTTTATTAGTTAGTCTGAAGTAATAATTACACTTCAGGGTTAAAGTGGGTGCATCTCATTGTAAAATTGGACTTGGCCCAAATTGGGCTTCAAACAGACAAATTTCACGCGCGTCGGCCCATATCGGCCTGGCCTGCTTGGTATCTAATGCCCGGCCTGAATTATGATCCCAGTCCGCCCCTGTTTTTAACTATATCGCCCAGCCCTACTCATGATATAATATACAGTCTCTAGAAGTGTATGATTAAACTTTTCCCATGTTCTAGAGTAAAAAAGCAAACAAACTGAAAAAAAGAAAATAAAAAAAGAAACAAAAATCGCAATAAATCGTAATATCGAATCGCAATAATCGTAGAATCGCAATACTTAAGAATCGCAATATAAATCGAATCGGCACCCAAGAATCGTGATAGTATCGAATCGGGAGATAAGTGAATCGCCACAGCCCTATTTGTTTGGCCTTCAACAGAGGGGTTTGTACTCACACGTTCGTTGGGAATTGGACCAGTATCTTCGATAACATCAAGTGGGAGTGATGTCACTGTGCTCAAACTGAGCCAAATAAGTCACGGTCTCCAGGGTAACGTCTTAACAAATAACACTAACTGACTGTGTTTTCTTCACAGCGTTATTAGATTTACCATCATCTGTGCTGAGAAAAATGCCAGGAATTCTATAACCCTGTAGAGTGGTGAGACTCCAATTTTAATTCCCCCACAAATTCAATGCAAATTTCTTTCCAGCTGGGTCTTTACTGTTCAAGAAATTCTGCACACTCGTTTCTAGTGTGTATGTGCCTCTGGTGGTGTTTGTGTGTGTATGTGTGTGTCTGGGTGTGGTGTGGCGTGGTGTAGAGTCTACACTGAACTGGACCTGTCGCTGGGCCTAAAGTGGTTCTGTAGAGTCTACACTGAACTGGACCTGTCGCTGGGCCTAAAGTGGTTCTGTAGAGACTACACTGAACTGAACCTGTCACTGGGCCTAAAGTGGTTCTGTAGAGTCTACACTGAACTGGACCTGTCGCTGGGCCTAAAGTGGTTCTGTAGAGTCTACACTGAACTGGACCTGTCGCTGGGCCTAAAGTGGTTCTGTAGAGACTACACTGAACTGGACCTGTCACTGGGCCTAAAGTGGTTCTGTAGAGTCTACACTGAACTGGACCTGTCGCTGGGCCTAAAGTGGTTCTGTAGAGTCACTGAACTGGACCGACTGCCACCTCACATATGTTGTGCTCGTAGGAGCTGGTTTGGTTATGAAATATGTGTCCATAAATGTATGGAATTTGTCAGAGAATATCGTATTCTCTCAGATTAGGGGCACCAGTATGGATAAGTCCACACACCTGTCTGAATGTCCAGTTATGGCTGATTTTAGACACCAAACCAATAATCAGTCTCATAATATATATTAATATTATACGTTGTACAGTTATTTGAAGGCTCAAGTCCGTAAGCTTCTGTCACTGATCACCACAAATAGTATACATGAATAAACACTAAAGATTCATAGAATTATGTAATAAAAATATTTACTTAATCACAATATCAATGGAAACATCATTTCATCACATCTAATTTACAAACTAATCCCATCCACAGCTAATTGAAAAAATGTAATACTACATATTACTAGTTACTTTCATTGTAAAGTAATAAGTTACTTTACCATATTACTGTCTTTGTAGAGTAACTCATTACTTATTACACTACTTTTGCATTACTTCCACCAATAAAAGCAGCACACAGCACACAGCACACAGCACACAGTACACAGCATGTACGAGAAAGCGACCACTGCTCCTGGCCTGCCCCCCGGAGGAAAGGACATGCCTGGATGGGTTAAATGCAGAGGACACTTTTCACCGGCCACCATCAGCATGAGTGTGTTGTGGCCGCATGCATGTATTGTGGTGTTCGTGTGACAATAAAAGACGGGCTTGTCCGTTACGAGAGACGAGAGAGAGCAGCAGAATGACATCGCTGCCCCGGAACCATCCCGAAAAATAAAACCGCCTTGTAAAGTTAGTGTAAACAATCCAAAATTCTAAATGTTATCTATAGTGGTTATTTGCATAAAAACACAATTTAGGAAATGATTGTATCTTTATTTAAACATGTGCTTGGATTAAAAAATAAATTACTCAATTTGTAACTTGAGTTACTTGACAAAGTAACTGGTATAATATTACTGAAATCCTATAAGTAATAAGTTATATTACTGAGTTACTGCTAAAAGTAATATACATGTAATATGTTACTTTTGTAATGAGTTACCCCCAACACTGATGATACAGTACACATCACTAGTATAACTTGATGGGAGATTTTACACCAGGATGTGTAAGTGTGTGTGTATGTATGTGTGTTAAGTCTGTGTGGCGTCTGTGTGTGTCTGTGTGTGTGTGTGTGTGTGTGCATGCGTGCGTGCGTGTGTGTGTGTGTGTGTGTGTGTGTGTGTAATCATGTGTGTGTTAGAGAGAGGAGGGGAAGAGAGAGTGGGGAAGAGGAGTGGTTAAGTAAGGCTGTCTCCTATGATGTCACGGCAGTGTCATCACAGGATTGGCTGAGGGGCGGGTCTGATCGTGCGATGGCAGCCTCGTTCTCAAAATGGCGGTTTTTCTAGAATTTGGGAAGGACTAGGCGGTGATGGTTAGGCTGACTTGGTCAGTCAAGGGGGAGATTTAGCTTGAGGTCGCTTTGGTGAGCGATCCTCCCAGTTTGGTAAGTCCAGCTCTTTCTGTTCAGCCTGACTACACTGAATGGAATGCCTGAAATGGACTCGCCCTATTTCAGGTTCATCATCTCTCTGGACTTGCTGAGCCGCGCTCGGTAGAGTGAGTCTCAGGCAGAGGGGGGGGAGAGCAGGCCCGTAGCCAGGGTTTGAGAAATACCGAGGTCATTTTAGCACGGCGTGGGGGGCCCAGGGGGGGCTGTCCCCCCCCCCGGATAATTTTTTTTGTCCATTTTAAAGTAAAATGCTTCAATCTGGTGCACTTTGAGAGCAAAATGAAGAGGCTAGATCTATAAAGAACTACATACATCATGTTAGATTAATATCCTCTTTACTGTGCTGTTGCTTTAAAATGATACAAAAAATAAATGTCTCCCCACATAATATAATTTATATTCTGCATACAGGTCACATGGCAGAATACTGCTCAATTAAATACAATGGCCCATCTACACAAACATCACTTACAGGGGAGTTACTTACCCATTCACTTCAATAGAACTGTCCCCAAAGTCTAGCCCCAATCTAGCCCCAATGCAAAATCTGAATGTTGTGAGTTATCTCGCTTCCTTCTATAGCACACAGAGAGGAAGCAAATTGTTGCATTTCCGATCAACTGTCGCATTAAAACATCAATGACAGATTAATAGATCTGGGGACCGGGGCTATTTTCCTATTATTTTTATTTATTTTTTTGGTGTGGAAAATACCGAGGTCATGACCTCGGTGTCCTCAATGGTAGCTACGGGCCTGGTGGTACGTCCTGCTGGCTCCCCCTGTCAGGTGAAAAGAAGCGGCTGGCAACTGCGCATGTGTCGGAGGAAGCATGGTGCTAGTCTCGGCTCTCCCCAGATCGGCAGAGGGTGGAGCAGCGACCGGGGCAGCCAATTCATAGCTTTCAAGGGACGTTACGTGCTGCCGGGAACGCCCACCTGGCGGTCAAAAAAAAAACTTGCCAGCCGTGTCGACTAGTTTCTCACGCTGTGTTTGTTCAGGCAAAGTGCCGGATAGCCTACCTGTTGTGCTATCGGTTGCACTAAACCGACGAGTGGTTCAGTCGCTGGGCAGGGGAAATGCAAATAGCTTTTTTTTCTACCATCAAAGTACACACGTCTTTGCTCTTTGTGGCCAACATTTCATCAAAGGTAAGCTCAAGTAACGTTACAATAATGATTAATACCCCGTTAACGTTACTTGAGCTTACCTTTGATGAAATGTTGGCCGCAAAGAGCAAAGACGTGTGTACCTTGATAGTAGAAAAAAAAGCTATTTGCATTTCCCCTGCCCAGCGACTGAACCACTCGCACAAATCCACAACCTCCTCCTTTCTTTCTCCGACGGGATTCTGTGAAAGCACAAGCCAGGCGTGTCTCCTCGTCGGTTTAGTGCAACCGATACCACAACAGGTAGGCTATCCGGCACTTTGCCTGAACAAACACAGCGTGAGAAACTAGTCGACATGGCTGGCAAGTTTTTTTTTTGACCGCCAGGTGGGCGTTCCCGGCAGCACGTTACGCCCCTTGAAAGCTATGAATAGGGCAACATGGAGATAAATTGGCCAAGTATAATTGTGGAGAAAAATCAGGAAAAGAAAGTGAGTCTGTCTCACCTGGATACTTTCTGCTTAGTCTGGCTGACCAGTGTGGCAGAGACAATGTAGCTGGCTGATGATGTCAGAGTGCAAAGACTCAGGAGACAAGTTGTAACGTTGCGTCAGTGGAATACTGGGACAGATTTGAGCCTCGTTGCAGAAACCACAGACACGCCGGTTAGCTTAAACGGAGCAAAGACAGAAAAGGACACGTAACGTTAGTGGCATGACATCGAAAGTGACCCCAGCAGGGTACCTATAAACCAAAACTAATAAACGTGAAAACAATTACCGTAAATTTCGGACTATAAGCCACGGCTTTTCCCCCGTTTTTTGGCCCTGCGGCTTATATAACGGTGTGGCTTATCTATGGATTTTTTCCAAAAAATAAAAAAATAAAAAAATAAATCTCTCTTTTTTAGCACTCTTTCTAACTATAAATCCACTTCTGTTTTAATTTCCTCTCTTGCCCTCTTTTCACCACACCGCGGACACTGTGTGCACTGTAAAAAAAAACACAGGTGGTGTTGTGTTATGTTGTTTTGTTGAAATGTTAATAAATGGGAGCTTCCTCAAACAGCCATCTCTTTCCCGACAATCCCCTCTGTGCATATACCTAGAGATCCTACATTAATATTTAAGTTGAATTTTGGTGATTTTGTTTTAAGACTTAAACAATGTATAGAAAACTGGAAAATCTTGCCCTTGTCTATGATTGGCTGTATAAACTCAGTTAAGATGGTTTCACTTCCCAGGTTCCTCTATCTGTGTCAAAACCTCCCCATCTTCCTTACATCAGCTTTTTTCAAAGAACTGGACTCAATAATTCTGTCCTATATCTGGAATTATAAAAATCATAGAATTTCGAAAATTCACTTGCAGAAACCCAAGTCTGAAGGGGGGCTGGCCTTACCAGTGTTTAGGCACTACTACTGGGCTGCCAATGTTAGAACTCTAATGTTTTGGCGGCAAGGGACCCCTGACAATTTAGCTTTTGGGGCCCCCTTGTGGCTGAAAATGGAGGCTAGCTCTATTGCCAACTCTTCTCTGCCAGCCATCTTATTTTCTAAGCTAGAGAGGCCGGGGACTCTTAAAGATTTGGGTTTTGTTGTGAGAAACTCCCTCAGAATTCTAAACCAAGTTAGGAAAGTTTTGAGTCTACCAGATGTTTCCATCCACACTCCAATTTGTTTGAATCACTCTTTTTTGCCTCCCTGGTCAGATAGAAACTACCATGCCTGGAGTGAGAGGGGTCTGGCTTCCATCAAAGACCTATATATAGATGGTCATTTTGCATCCTTTGATTTACTGAAGGGGACGTTTGAGTTGCCAGGCACGGACTGGCTCAGATTCCTACAAATCAGAAACTATGTTAGATCCAAGATTCAGGCCTTTGAAGCGCTCCCAAATGAACATGCTCTTTTTGATGTTTTGCTGAGCCCTCCTCACTCCAAGCACCTCATCTCTAGATTTGTGTGTCTATTTGATGATTGTACCATGGCCTCTACTGAGAGGATTAGAGAGGCATGGCAGGAAGAACTTGGTACTGAATTATCTGCCATTATATGGGAAAGGAGCCTGTCGGTTGTACAACTCTGCTCAGTTAATAGCAGACATCAGCTGATTCAATTTAAAGTCGCTCACCGTCTCCACTACTCTAAGCAGAAATTACACAAGATTTATCCTACTATCTCACCACTGTGTGAAAGGTGTCAAGTGTCGGAGGGCACACTGTCTCATGCCTTCTGGTTCTGCCCTTCACTGACGGGATTCTGGGCCAGAATATTTGACTGGTACTCTAAGGCCTACGGGGTGGCCCTTCAGCCGGAGGCAGAACTCGCCATCTTCGGCTGCTCAGAGTCCTCTCTGAATTTTCCTACAGCTGTGCAACAATCTCTGACACTGGGGACAACTGTTGCCAAAAAACTAATTCTGAAGGAATGGAAATCTCCCTCTCCACCCTCTTTCCAGTTGTGGTTGACGGACATGACCTCTGTTATACGCATGGAGAGACTTAGGTTCCTGAGAACCAATACAATTAGAAAGTTTGTGACTATCTGGGACCCGTTTTTGGTCTACCTTAACGAGGCTAGGGGTGACGGGTGACTCGCCCGGCTGGCTTCCCATGGACCCCTTGGGTGGAATCCCGAGTATACCGTTTACAAGAACATAAGCACCTTAGGTAGCTGGCGGCACCACTTTGTAATGTTGATTATATTGTTTTGTTTTGTTTTGTCTTTCTTTCCTCTGTGTCTGAGCCTGTTTGTCTGTTTTGTCTTGTTTGTGTTCTATAAAAATTTAAAATACGAAAATAAAATATAAAAAAAAAAAAAAATCCCCTCTGTGCATGAACCCTTACATATGGTAATTAAACATTAAAGCAGCTACGAGCAACTTTTTCGATTGTTATTAAACAGTATAAATTTAATATCAATGCATCACATCTTACCTCTAATAGTCGACGATACCAACGCAGAGTAGTCTCGCTTGAACCCCGAGTGAATCGGCCAGTGTTAGTGTGTCTGTAGCCAGGGCAGATCAGGAATTGAAATGAAACGGTTTGCAGCAGCCACTTCGGCCATAACCACAAAATAACTTCCAAAAAACCTGTTAGAATATAACGAGAGATGTTCCCGCGAGTATGCGTGGCGTTCACATTGTTTATGTTATGTTGCTAGGCAGCGCAAACGGCATAAAAAGGCAGCTGCGTTTCACTTCCTGGTTTCACTTCCGCGTTTCACTTCCGGGTTACCCGGTCCGGTCGCTCTAGAGAGCCCCCTGTTGGCGCGAGTTTAGACAGACTATAGGCTTAATAATCACCTAAGGGAGCAATCTCAGATACACACGGCTTTGGTCTCGTCGACTATTAGAGGTAAGATCATATGTGATGCATTGATATTAAATTTATACTGTTTAATAACAATCGAAAAAGTTGCTCGTAGCTGCTTTAAAACACAATTTAAAAAAAAAAAAAAAAAAAAAAAAAAAAAACATTAAAACACCTGCAGCTTATAGTCCGGTGCGGCTTATATATGCAACAAACAGGCAATTTTGCTGCTGCGGCTTATACTCCGGTGCGGCTTATAGTGCGGAAATTACGGTAATAAGATGAGTAACATCAACTTGATCCATTTCCCTTGACAACTTATGTATTCAAACAATGGAACGAAAAACAGTCAGGATCATGATGTAAACAATGAACGTTGCTTTCTGTCTTCTGTATAGGTGGTTAATGCTGTTAGCTAGCTCTGACATGCTGTTAGCTAGCTCTAACATGCTGTTAGCTAGCTCTGACATGCTGTTAGCTAGCTCTGACATGCTGTTAGCTAGCTCTGACATGCTGTTAGCTAGCTCTGACATGCTGTTAGCTAGCTCTGACATGCTGTTAGCTAGCTCTGACATGCTGTTAGCTAGCTCTGACAGTCGACAGAACTGCTCCTACACAGGCTGGCAGTTCCAAAGTATGATGTAGAACATAACACAGCAGCTAGATGTGGAATCGAAGAGACAAAGAGAGATCAGTCAGTGAAAATGATGGATTTGTTATGATGATAACAGCTAGCTAGCGCCCAGCTACGTCTTCTGGCTGTTTAACGCTAAGCTGAAGCTACCGCAGCCGACCTCTTCTTTGTTTTGATTCTGGACATTCACTAACCTTGTTAGATGGGGGGCACGGTGGCGCAGTGGTAGCACTGTCGCCTCTCAGCAAGAAGGTCCTGGGTTTGATTCCCGCCTGGGACGCTGTGGGTGCTGAGAGTGTGTCCCCATTCCCATGTCCTCAGTGCCTACAGCCCAGGTGGGGCCATCAAAAAGGGTCTTTCTGCGTGGAGTTTGCATGTTCTCCCGGTGCTCCCCTCCAGATAGGAACCCCCCACACACAAACAAACATGCAAAACAAACAAACAAACTTGTTACATGCTGTTTCAGTGATGTCACTTTGGTAAGTGTGTAGACCTATGGTATTATCATAGGCTCTCTCTCGCCCGTAGCTCGGCCTCGCCTGCCCTATTGGCACGTGCGGGTTTGTGTGTGTTGCTCACTAAATGTTATTGCATCAGTGATGTCACAATGCCTCCTTGTGTGTGTGTGTGCGTGTGTGCCTCCCTATGACATCACTGATCAGTCTAGTCACAATGCCTTCTTGTGTGTCTGTGTGTGTGCGCGCAGTGTGTGCGCCCTTATGACATCACTTTTGACATCATCGCTGATGACATCACATCATTAGCTGTGTGTGTGTGTGTGTGTGTGTGTGTGTGTGTGTGTGAGAGAGAGAGAGAGAGAGAGAGAGAGAGTGAGTGAGTGAGTGAGTGACCTTCTGGTTTAGGATTTCTCTGATAGCAGGTCAGTGGGGTTGGTTGCTGGCCTGCACGGTCATGGAGTTCTGCTGACTGCATTCTATGTTTGAACAATCTGGAGAGAGACATGGGAAGAGAAGAGAAGAGAAGAGAAGAGAAGAGAAGAGAAGAGATTTGATTTTCAAACTCCCTTTAATAAACCATTGCAAACCTAATACTACACAGCTTTATGCACTACACACAAAAAACATGTATTTTCTCAAAGGTTCACAAACAACTCCTCATCTTCTCCCACAGAGCACAAAACCCCCCCAACCGTCCATATCTTGCTGAATTCCAGCACATTGTCCGTCATCTTGTAGAAGGCGTACTCCACCCTTAAACGGGCCTTCAGTAGTCCCTTCAGAACCAACACCGGCTCCAGACAGCCGGCATTCTGAGTCCGATGCTTACGTGTCAGCCAAATGGCCAACTTGGCAGAAGCAGACAGAAAGTTCATCAGTGCATATGGACACTCTTCTTTTTTGCACTGTATTTAGGGCCAAAAACAAACACAGCAAAAGAAAAGTCCTCTCCCAAACCCTGAAACCACCTTTCCAGGAGTTCAAAAAGCTCTGACAGTCGTGAGCATTCCACAAACAAATGTGCCAGGGTCTCGATGTGATTACAGAAAGAGCATCCCTCTCCCAGCTCCGGATCCACATGTGCTCTGTATCTGTTTGTAGCTATTGCACCATGTACAACCCTCCACTGTAGGTCTGCTGCCCGCTTCTCAATGGGCAACTTATACAAGGACCGCCAGCTGCCTTTTGCCTTTTGTCAAAACTTACAGTAGTAATAGGAGCATACTATATACAAACACAGGCTACAATAACAATATGAGAGAGAGAGAGAGAGAGAGAGAGAGAGAGAGAGAGAGAGAGAGAGAGAGAGAGAGAGAGGGAGGGGGAGGGGGAGAGGGAGAGAGAGAGGGAGGAAGAGAGAGAAAGAGGAGGGGGGAGGGGATGAAGGGGCAGGGAAGGGAGAAGAGGAGGGACTGGGGGTATGTGTGTGGTTGGGAGGAGGTCAGGTTTTGCTCTCTCTCAGAGCATCCGTTGATGTTGCTGTCATCCTCATCAAATGACCCAGTTTGGTGCAACCAGCCACTCTTTAGACTGGTTCACAGGCTGGCAGACTGCAGTGTCTGAGTCTTTACAGGCTGGCAGACTGCAGTGTCTGAGTCTTTACAGGCTGGCAGACTGCAGTGTCTGAGTCTTTACAGGCTGGCAGACTGCAGTGTCTGAGTCTTTACAGGCTGGCAGACTGCAGTGTCTGAGTCTTTACAGGCTGGCAGACTGCAGTGTCTGAGTCTTTACAGGCTGGCAGACTGCAGTGTCTGAGTCTTTACAGGCTGGCAGACTGCAGTGTCTGAGTCTTTACAGGCTGGCAGACTGCAGTGTCTGAGTCTTTACAGGCTGGCAGACTGCAGTGTCTGAGTCTTTACAGGCTGGCAGACTGCAGTGTCTGAGTCTTTACAGGCTGGCAGACTGCAGTGTCTGAGTCTTTACAGGCTGGCAGACTGCAGTGTCTGAGTCTTTACAGGCTGGCAGACTGCAGTGTCTGAGTCTTTACAGGCTGGCAGACTGCAGTGTCTGAGTCTTTACAGGCTGGCAGACTGCAGTGTCTGAGTCTTTACAGGCTGGCAGACTGCAGTGTCTGAGTCTTTACAGGCTGGCAGACTGCAGTGTCTGAGTCTTTACAGGCTGGCAGACTGCAGTGTCTGAGTCTTTACAGGCTGGCAGACTGCAGTGTCTGAGTCTTTACAGGCTGGCAGACTGCAGTGTCTGAGTCTTTACAGGCTGGCAGACTGCAGTGTCTGAGTCTTTACAGGCTGGCAGACTGCAGTGTCTGAGTCTTTACAGGCTGGCAGACTGCAGTGTCTGAGTCTTTACAGGCTGGCAGACTGCAGTGTCTGAGTCTTTACAAAGTTATTAAAAAACAACGGTTCTTCAAACAGCCACATCCCAGGAGTCTCACCTGTGACACGTGTAACATGGAAAATGTGCCATGCCTGCAGCAGCACCGAGCTGTAGAAAGGTGCCAGTCCAGCATGGTCCACATCTCCAGGTGATAATAGAAACAAGTGCTTGTCATAACCCAAGCGTCCAGCTCTCCTCCAGCAGCAGGAGAGAAGAGAACAAAAGAGAAGGGGAGATAAATGATCTCAATAGACCAAATCAGCGGGATGTTTACATTTACTTCCGGGTACCCCTGAGGTCCACACATTATAATGGCGGTGGACGGCACAAACTGACGTGTTGAAGACAAAAACAGACAAAGAAGACAAAAATGGTTCGTCCGTGTTGTGTTGTTGTTTAATATCATTCATAACAACACTTTCACTAACGTTAGTAGAGACCAGACTAGCTAATTTACCTGTTGGACCAGACTAGAGTAGACTTGAAGCTAAATTAAATTGACGTGGCGTCAGTAGCTCTGTCTGTACCAGGCTCTTTCTCGCCGAGAAGAGCCTGGTGACGCGAGGTTACTCTGTCTGTAACGTAAAAAAACAGCGAGTTTGACAGTCAAACAAACGTTATTAGCTAGCTAACACTACATAAAACAAACACAGAAGAAAGGCTAGATACGTCGGACAAGCATGTTTACCAACCGTTTAACCATTTAAATTGAAAGTAGTCGGCCGAAAACAACGAGAGGGTTTGACAGCATTTATTTGACAACACGCACATTTAAACCTGCCGCCTTCCCCAAGTGGTACCCGGAAGTAAATTTGTTTACATGGTGACGTCACGGTGATTTGGTCTATACATAATTACAAACATTTGACATTTAAAGCTCTAGGAGATCACAGGCAGCAGAGATCAGTTACAGAGGTCAGCTATAGTGAAAGGCAATAAAAAACGATGTAGAGAGTGCTAGATAACACACTGTTATACTATGATGCTGCTATGATGCTGTTATGTATGTGCTATGCTGGTATACTAGTCACTTGAATCAACAAACAAAAACAAATCCTCTTCAACTATCAAACCTATCTTCTTTACCTCTCACTCTCCGCCCAGTGCTGCCTGCCTGCCCTGTGCAGTGCGCATCCATCAGCTCAGACTCAGGGCAATGGGTCAGGTGCAACAAATGCTGTGTAGCCTAGCTACCACGGAGGCGGTGCTAGCTAGCTAACGCTAGTTATCTTCCATGTTCTTTTTCTGTCACTCATAAATCCCACGCACGCACGCACGCACGCACGCACGCACGTACGTACGTAAGCACGCACGGCCACCTGCCAAGCACGTAATTCAAATCGGGGACGTTACCTTGTGGCTCCACCTTGTTTGAGTTTAGTTGACTTCTGTCGTGAGTGAGAGAGGTCAGGAAAGACAGTTGCTGCTAGCTTGACGGAGTTCAACAGAGAGACGATAACGATCAATACAACACAACACAACACAACACAACACAACACAACACAACACAACACACATTTAACTTCTACCAACTAAACATAGTAGCTAAGGTTACACATTCCCAAACCAACCTCCGTGGCGTTAGTTGCTCAGTTTGAGTTTCTGGACGGGACTGCCAGCATGGACCAGGTAAGACTTTCAGAGTTAATTTCGGGCTGTGGCGGTTAAAAATAATTATTACTTTCAAATGAATAGACAAGATACATTATTTGTCACTTGATGCGCACAACGAAAGGGTAAAAGATGGCGTTTGGCGCCGTGCCAATCTCCATTTCGGTAGCACTTGCACTAACCGTTACGGGGTTCCTCTGCCTTTCCGAAGCCCGGTCGTTCACCTTAGAAGCCGCAATGCCGACCTTAGGTTTAGGCGTGGGGGTGGGAGAGGTTAGGTTTTGGGTTAGGGTCTGGGGGAGTTAGGTTTAGGCATGGGGGGAGGTTAGGTTTGGCGTGGGGGCTGGGAGAGGTTAGTGAAAAACGGGGAATATAGACCCCCTTTCTGAGTGCCGATATTTCGGAGTGGCAGCACGTCGGAGTGGCAGCATGTAACCAACCAACTTTCTCGTTTCATGCCTACTAGTCTGGGCACCTTCCACCCCGCTTTTTGTCATGGGGGCGTAAACCCCGGACCCAGAATTAACACCGGATGGCAATGCGCCTAACAACGTCTTTGTTGCCGTTAGCTTGACGCGGTGATGTTACCTAAACTAGAGTCTGATCAAAACAAAGCTAGCGTTACATAAAACAAAACGTTTATGCAATATGGCATCTCCGCCACCACCGCCTGACACACCGGTCAAAACGGTGAAAGAGGATTCTGATACTTGAGTCAAATTGTCAAGTTAACGTGAAAGTTGACGAGCTAGAAACGCTGCCATCCGGTCTAGGGCGGGCTCTAGGCGGGAACCAGTAGGGTGACAAAATCAATTGTGGGCGGGAGCCAGGCTCTTTCTCGCCGAGAAGAGCCTGGTGACGCGAGGTTACATGCCTACTGAAGGGTTTTTTTTTACTGAGGGATTTGTTCGTACAGTATATCAAGTGTTTGGCTCTAACATGTCACCAAAAATAACTGCATTTTGAACCAACGACTAAATGGAGCTAAGTCAATGTTGAAATGTTTGCTGCTGGGTTTGTTTAAATCCAACCTTCAGATTGATTTAGCATATTTAAGTACGAGATAATGCCTCATTTGCATATTAACCTATGTTAACATTTCAGAAAACGGCTAATATTACTCTTAAATTGCTTGTGTGTGTGTGTGTGTGTGTGTGTGTGTGTGTGTGTGTGTGTGTGTGTGCTGCAGCAGGCTACCTCTCGCTGCCTCCTGCCTCCTAGACGGGGGGCCAGGAAGAGAAGAAGACCTGGATCTAAAGCCGTGCAGCGGTGTCCTTGCGGGTGGAAGAAGTGGACGACCCTCAGAGGCCTCCACATCCACCAAGGACGGATGAGATGTCTCCAAAGCCAGGTAGAGAACCAGACGCTGTCATGCCCATATCATAGCCTACATAATGGGGTATGTCATATACCATGTAGCCTACATATGAATCCATAATTTGTTCACACATGATAAATGGCAAAACAAACAAACATACAATTTAAAATCATACATACAGCTTTTCTCTGGGTAACTGTAAGAGTTTAGAAATATCCTTGGGAAATCTTTCCTTACTACATTGCTGTAAACCAGTGGTTCTCAACCTGGGGGTCGTGAACCCCCAGGGGGTCGCAAGATCATTTTGGGGGGGTTGTGAGATGTTCTGACTCTGGTAATACCTCCCCCCTATAGGCCAGGAGCACCATTGGTCGAGAGGGGCCAGTAGGCATGGATGAGGAAGGAGTGGGCCGAGCTCCATCACACTTGGGTTCGGCCATGACAGCGACTCCTTCAGGCCAAGGTAAGGCAAAACGCGTGTGTGTGTGTGTGTGTGGGTATAGAGAGCCAAAGTCACCTAGCTCCATAATTACTTACCCTGCAGAGCCTGGAGAAATAACCCATTGGGGCTTTTTCCATAGATCCTGCCCCAGAGCCCGAGGCCCGACCCAATCAGCCCTCCCAGACCCATGCACCGGATGAGCCTGGACTGCTGCCAGAATCTGAACCCGGGACTGAGTCTCCAGTGCCAGCTCCAACTCACTCCAGCAGCCTAAAGAGAAAGGTCCGCCATTATCACTTTCTTATGCATTTCATTGTATTCGCTTTCTCGTACTGCTTGAGCAGTACTGTACATTACAGTACATTACAGTACTGTACAATATAGTCACTGAGAAATGTCCATTTATACGCTAATAAAAATCCTAAAACTCTTCTCTTCTAGAGAGCACCTGAGGTCGAATGTCCCGCTGAAGCTCCACCTCGCAGCAGCCCAAAGAGGAAGGTCCGTGATTACCACTTTTTTTAAATATGTATTTAATTGTGTTCCCTTTTTGGGAGAGGGTTTGCTGGGCACACAAGCTCTTTTTCACTAACAGCCCCGTACAACAGTCTCGTACTGCTTGAGCAATACACTAGTTATTACTACCCTCTTTTGAAGCTTTCACTGAGAAATGTCCATTTAAACACGCATAAAAATCATAAATCTCTTCTCTTCCAGCGAGCACCAGAGCCTGAATCACCCGCTCAAGCTCCAGAATCGCCCGCTCAAGCTCCAGATTCGCCCGCTCAAGCTCCATCTCGCTCCGGCAGCCGAAAGAGAAAGGTCTGTCACACACACTGCTCTTCACTGGATCTCCATTTACACAGCCATTTATTTACTAGAAGAGATGATGGTCTTTTTAATACTTTAGGGGTCTTATCGCACTCCTAATGTTAATGCCTAATCTAATGTTTAATCCCACCAGATCTGAACTTAATCACACGCAAGGATATCCACTCTGTGTGTGTGTTTGTGTGTGTCTAATACTGTACATCCTGATGATGGCTCTCTGTTCCCCCAGCAAGCGGAGGAGAGTGAGCCTGCAAAGAGGTCAAAGCCCTCTGCTCCCGAGTCGGCCTCTGCCATTATGAAGGTGAGTTGGCCGAGTCGCACCATTTGATCCCTCTTCACACCGCTTCACCAAGGCAGGTGGTTTCCAGGTGGTGTCCAGGATTTTCCAGCACTTTCCAGGTGGTTCCAGGACTTGATGACCTCCCCATGACCTTCCCCTGATCATAACCCTCTGCCATGCAAAATTTCAGCCCAATCTGATCGAGACAGACGCGCGCGCGTGTGTGCACACACACACACACACACACACATGCACGCGTGTGCACACACACCCGTCAACTTTATTATATAGATTGTCGCAAATTTGCTTCAGGGTTTGAAGTGTAGGGTTTTTCTTAAGGTTGATGCAGACAGCTTTTCAGTTGACACTGTTGATAGCCAATATATGTGAAGGCAATATAATATCAATGCAAACCTACTCACCATGTGTAATGTCTCTCTATAGGCCACCCCAACGAAGCGCCACTGCAGCAACCAGCTATATCGCATGGTGTACTACACCTCCAAGAAGCCCGTCCTCAGCCCCATCACCGAGAGCCCCACCACGGAGAGCCTGACCTCCACCCGTCCATCCCCCACACCGCAGCAGAAGCCTGTCCTCGGGAAGTGCACAGGTAAAACACAGGCACTGACACGGTGATTCTAGTTGTAGTAGTGTTTTCGTACCCTTATGCTCCTAAAAGTGAGTTCACACCACGCAACTTGGAATCCAAACCGCTGATGGGAATCATCAATTAGCGTGACACTTTAGACCACATCTTTCCTGTATGAAACGTTCATTGAACTTGAACGGTTCTTGTGGGGGAAATCTACTAAATTGGATGTAATAAAATGGATTAATGTAATACAATTGATTACTGGTTGAATTTAGTGAATACTAAAGTAAGTACAAGAGCCACGTATGAGAAGAAATTACAGAAAATCACTTTTATTTTTCTGCCGGTTTCCTGGACTGATATAGATATTTGTTCATTCATCTGATGGTGAAAAATTTGGTCTATCTCACTAAAGGAACACTCCGCCCATTTTCAACCAGCTTTGTATCATTAGAACATCAGTAGAATATCAGAAAACTGTAAACTGTTTTCAAGTCTGTCATTTAATTTGACAGTTATTGAGTGTTAAAGTGTGGACCAGTGACATCACTGGTCCACACTAACTCAAATGAATAACTCATTAACTCAAATCAACTCTCAATAACTGTCAAACTAGATGAATGATGAATAGTTTGACAGTTATTGAGAGTTGATTTGAGTTAATGAGTTATTCATTTGAGTTAGTGTGGACCAGTGATGTCACTGGTCCACACTTTAACACTCAATAACTGTCAAATTAAATGACAGACTTGAAAACAGTTTACAGTTTTCTGATATACTACTGATGTTCTAATGATACAAAGCTGGTTGAAAATGGGCGGAGTGTTCCTTAAGTGAAATGATCTATGGTCTCTAAATATAGCTGAATTGCTTGGTTTGACCAAGTGGCCTAAAACTATTTTTATATGCATTTTATAAAATGTCTATGGAAAAATAAATGGCAGATGAAATCCCTTGGTTCATATGCCTAACCAGGAAGTGGGTGTAACTTTGGCTCTCTATAGACGGTTTCAACTTGACAACATACTGTAAACATTCTAAACTGCCCCCAGCTAACTTCCTGTTGCAGGGTATACAGTCTATGATGCTAAATACAGTAGCTGACAGGAAATAAGCTAGGTTTCCAACTGTTCCTCAGCAACACAATTCCATGAAAACCGTCTTTCAACAGGTCTGAAATCTTCCCAAGCCTATTATTTCTTCTTCATAGGTCTTTAATATTGCTTAATTGCTTTGTCGTTGCCATTCCTTCTCCCCTCCCCTGACCTGCTGTAACCTCTCCCTCCCCAGAGGTGCAGGCTGTGCTGGACAGTCCAGCAGATGTGAGCGGGGCGGTCATGGAGGAAGAGGAGGAGGAGGCCAGGAAGAAGGTCACCATCGAGAGCTTCGTGCTACACAAGGTCCTCGGGGAAGGCTCCTTTGGCAAGGTACTGGAGGAGATAAGGTCAAACTTGGTCAAAGCTGTTTTATCGGCGTTTGACGTTGAAAAGGCAGCGAGGTTTTCAAATTAAACCTCTGCTTCGTTCCAATTTTACGTTGAGATTGTAGACGTAAAATGCCACGTTTTAGAAATGTATTCAAACTTACGTCGAGATTGTGTGTGTGCATTATGCTGGTTTTCAGACAGGTAAACTGCCAGCGTTTTATTCTGGTGGTGACTGGATTGCCTGATTGAGTTAAGGCTCTGTGGATGTTTGTATGGTTGTCCAGCGGCTGCAGCAGTGTTCATGATGTTCTCGGTGTGTTTGCAGGTGTTTCTAGCGGAGCTGAAAGGCAGAGGGGAGTTCTTTGCCATCAAGGCTCTCAAGAAGGCTGTGGTCCTGAGGGAGGACAATGTGGAGGGCACCATGGTGGAGAAGAGGGTCCTCTCTCTCGCCTGTGAACACCCCTTCCTCACCCACCTCCACAGCACGTTCCAGACAAAGGTAATAACACCCAGACATCCACCTCCACACACTCCTTAAACCCTCCTCAGCCAGTTCTCTGTGACCTATCTCTGTTTTCTTTTCTTCTTTTCCCAGGAGAGGCTTTTCTTTGTGATGGAGTTCCTGAGCGGAGGTGACCTCTTCTTCAACCTGAAAAGCTGCAAGAGGTTTGATCTACAGAGATCAAGGTATGTCAGTCCAAAGCATAGACCAAATATTATGGACGTAGCTACCGTGACCTCACCCATTGGTTTTTGAAGCCTCAAGTTTGGCACTTTCACCGTCACCATCTTGGATATTTTGAAGCCAGTAGTGACGTGAATTTGAACGAGAAGAGCTGCTATTGGTCCGTGGTTGGCGAGCTGCACGATCACTGGACAGGGGACCTGTCAATCACACCCCAAAACATTGACTTTTCTATCGTCTATTTGACAGTACTTGAAATGGGTCCATAATTGACCGAATGAATATCAGGCTGTATTGAAGAAGATTTTAAACTGCTGATTGAGACCATCAACTCATTAGGAAAGTGTTTACTGGGGCCATAAATAAAGTGAGAAGTATGCCCATTTTCATATTCACTTCCATGTAAGCTGACTTCCTTTGCAGCAAGTGGAGTCGCCCCCTGCATGCCCTTCGATAGAATGCAGGTTTAAGTTACTTCACAAACGGAGCTAGGAGCTAGCCCACTGGTCCAAAGACACGCTAGATGTTGGCTGAATGAATACACACCTCCATTTTGCCTCACCCTCGTTATATCTCCTCTCTCTGTGTCTTCTTGCAGGTTCTACGCATCAGAGATCATCTGTGGCCTCCAGTTCCTGCATGCAAACGGAATTGTGCACAGGTGGGTTCTAAATCTAGAAATAGGTTCCATTCAAAAAGTGTTTTCCTAGACATATTCCTCTCTCCCACTTGTACCATCTACAGTTAGTATTTTGTCCACATGAATATCAACCGTAGGCCCATTCCAGATGTGCTGGAATTCCATTTGGCCTAAAATTCCCTAAAAATTGATTTGGCAAAAAAAAAGAAAAAAGATTTGATGTACAGTTGCAAGTTACTTTTTATTTTGGCATGTAGCCTGTAGCTTAGCTTGGTACATTTAGCTGGGGATAGCTTCAAAGTAGTGAATCTATATTTTAATGTAGAGTAGCTGGTAGCTTAGCTTCCTACATTTTCCAAGTAGCTTGACCAACAATGGTTCTCAGCCTAGACCAGACCTCACACCGGAAGAGATATGATATGTAGTACACACAAACACCTCATGCTTCTCTTTCTCTGTAGGGACCTGAAGCTGGATAACGTTCTGCTGGACAAAGAGGGACATGTCAAGATAGCAGACTTTGGTCTTTCGAAGGAGAACATCGACGTCTCGCGGACCTCCACCTTCTGTGGGACTTCGGAATACATGGCCCCCGAGGTGAACACACTACCGTACTTGTTAGAATAGACATGTTTGCATTAGAGACGTCCTGTGGTGTAGTGCAGGGTATACGGCGTATAGCCACTTATTTTTCAGATGGCTTTGCGTATAGCCATTTATACCGGCAGATTCCGCCTGGAAGCGTTGAGTGGCTGCGGCTAGCCCCTTTCACCACAGAGTGACAACACAGTCCTGAAAGGGGCTAGCCGTAGACCCTGAAGCATCCCTGAAGCGGCTCTCTCCTCTGCTCTGCTAATAAGGCAGAATTCAACAAAAATAAATGGTCAAAACACTGTATGTGATGGGACAAACAGTCACGCATTGATTTGTCAGCAGGGTACACAAGACACATAAGCCTGCTGTCAATATAATATGCAAATATATCAATTACTTGAATGCTTCCATTATTTTTGGCATTTTGGCAGCTACTTAGGTTCCAATAAACCTCTGTTTGAAATTCTTGTTTCAATGAACTAATTCAGTAATGTTCAGGTTATGGAAGCCTAATAGATTCCATTGTTACATTTTCAGTGTACGGTATAATTCAAACACTACCACCGCCCAAAAAGGTGATGGTGGGGAGGGAGTCCCAATTGTCCAGGGACCACTACACCACTGGATATGTCATTATAAATTAGGATGAGGTCTTTATATACAGTATGGGGGCGGGGCTTTGGATTAAAAGTCAGTTGTGGCCCAGCCATTGTGCCACCTCCCACTGGTCCTCGAAATCCTTGAAAGTTAGCAAGAATAGAAATTGAAGTTCTTTTTATATGTGTGTGTGTTTGTTTGTGTGTGTGTGTGTTAGATCCTGCTGGAGAAGATGTATGGCACATCAGTAGACTGGTGGGCATTTGGAGTACTACTCTACCAAATGCTTATTGGTCATGCACCGTTCCACGGCCGAGACGTCGATGAGCTGTTCAGGTCCATCCTCAGCCACACGCCTGATCTACCAAGCTGGCTGGACCCACATGCCAGCGACATCCTGGCCAAGGTTAGAGGCTGTGTGTGTGTGTGTGTGTGTGTGTGTGTGTGTGTGTGTGTGTGTGTGTGTGTGTGTGTGTGTGTGTGTGTGTGTGTGTGTGTGTGTGTGTGTGTGTGTGTGTGTGTGCGCGCGCGCGCGCGCGCGTCTGTGTGTGTGTGTGTGTGTGTGTGTGTGTGTGTCCTGCTGGCCATTCCAAAGATGGAACTTCCCCATTGGCTTCATTTGTATTCAGATTTGGAGGTTTGCCCCTTGATGACAGATTAAGATACTTATTAAAGTGTTGGTTAGGATGGCGAGAAGGAGAAGAGGCAGAGGCAGGCTTCAGGTTCACCACAGATGTTTATTTGTGGGGAAAACCAGGCATTTTTCAGCTTGAGGAGATGCAAAGACAGACAAAAAAACAACAAAACTCAAATATTACGTTGAATCGCTGCACTCCGCATACTACATAAGTGAGTCTGTGACACTTCATGGCCACTGCTGGTTTTTGAGGGCCGGTTGAAATTAAATGAGTGACAGGTCGTAGCGGTTCGAAAAATGGGCTGCGCCTCCCGTGTTGTCTGATCGCAAAGTCCTGACAAATAGACCAGTTAAGTACCCTCTGAGAGGGGTTTTTGCGCAGGGAATCAGTGATCATTGCCCCATAGCTTGTGTCAGATTGACCAAAAGTTTTAAATCTAGTGGTAAGTTTATAAGAAAACGTAATTTTAAATTTTTTTCAGATCAAGCCTTTTTACGTGATTTATTTTATTCTGACCTGGAGAGATCGTGTCTGATTCCTGACCCTGAGTTAGCATTAGATTATTTCTCTTGTGTCTTCAATCTGTTCGCAGATAAGCACGCCCCCTACAAAAAACTGAGAGTAAAAAATCGCTCCAGTCCTTGGTTCTCAGGGGTCATAAAATCAGCATTGCGACTTAAAGACTCCGCTTGGGCAAATGCTAACTCAACTGGTGATCCTGCAGATTGGCTTCACTTTAGGAAAATGAGAAATAAATCCATTTGTATAATCAGAAAAGCCAAAGCGGATTATTATCTAGCTGCTAGCTGTAACACTTCCAACTTCTGGAAAACAGTTCAAACTCTCAAAGCCACACCTAACTCTACTCTCCCCCCCCAGATAAACGTTGATGGTAAAATAATCTCAGACAAACTTAATATGTGCAATACTTTTAACCAGCACTTTGTATCCGCGAGCTATTTGTTTGAGAGGCTCACTGATAACACGGCCCCCTCGACCCCCGCCCCCATTGGTGATCGCCCGCCTCCGCTGGCGATCCCCGCCCCAGTTGACGACCGACCGCCCTCGCTGGCGACCCCCACCACTGTAAACGAGCGACCACCTCCATTGGCAACCCCCGCCTCCATTAGCGACCGTCCGCCCTCGCTGGCGTCCCCCACCACTGTAAACGAGCGACCGCCTCCATTGGCAACCCCCGCCTCCATTGGCGACCGTCCGCCCTCGTTAGCGACCCCTGCTGGATATCGCCCGCCCCCGCTGGCGATCCCCGCCCCAGTTGGCGACCGATCGCCCTCGCTGGCGACCCCCGCCCCTGTAAACGAGCGACCGCCTCCGTTGGCAACCCCCGCCTCCATTGGCGACCGTCCGCCCTCGTTAGCGACCCCTGCTGGCGATTGCCTGCCTCCGTTGGCGACCCTCGCCTCCGTTTCCGACTCTCCGCCTCCGCCGGTGACCCCCGCCTCCATCAGCGACCGCCCGCCTCTGTTGGCAACTTCTGCCTTCGTAGCCGACCGCCCGCCTCCGATGGCGATTCCCGCCTCCTCAGACGACCGTTTTTCCTTCAGACCAGTAAGTAGTCATGAAGTTTATGAGGCTCTCTCCAAATTGAATACCAGGAAATCCAAGGGTGAGGACGACATTCCACCGTTCCTTTTACGCCTTGGCGCTGACCTGGTCGCCCCCTCAATTGCCCATATATTTAATTTAACATTTGTCACGGGCGAGATCCCGGCCATATGGAAAACCGCTCAAGTTACACCCCTCTTTAAAGGTGGTGACTTGAGCGATCTAAATAATTACCGTCCCATTTCTAAATTGTCTTGCCTTGCCAAGGTGCTTGAAACCTTGGCGAATGTACAGCTCCGTGCATTTCTAGATACTTACAACATTCTTCAGCCTCATCAATCTGGTTTTAGACCCGGCCATAGCACGGTCACTGCCACATCCCTTGTTTTGAATAACATTCTGAATGGCCTGGATAGCCGCCAGCACTGTGCGGCTCTCTTTGTAGACCTCTCCAAGGCCTTCGATACAGTAGATCACAACATCCTGATTGCTCAGTTGTCCGCCATCGGATTAGACGACCCCTCAGTCAGATGGTTTACTAACTATCTGACTGGAAGGAAACAGTCTGTAATGGCGGAAAATATCAAATCCATTTCATTGGACGTCGGGAAGGGCGTGCCCCAAGGTTCCATTTCCGGGCCTATCCTGTTCACTCTTTATATAAATAACATTTTTCTTCCTTCTGATCTCTGCAATGTCCATTATTACGCGGACGACACAATCTTATATTGTTTTGGACCCACCCCGGCACAGGCCGTCTTATCTTTGCAGGCCGCTTTTGATTCGTTGCAACGGTCCCTGTTCGATCTTAAATTAGTTTTGAACTCCACTAAGACAAAGTGGATGTTGTTCTCAAGATCTTTAAACAGAAATGATAATTTGTGTATCCGTACGCTTCAAGGCGACCAAATTCAATTAGTCCATTCTTATAAGTATCTTGGTATTTGGTTGGACACCAAACTTTCTTTTCATGTACATGTAGAACATCTCACAAAGAATTTGAGGAGAAAAATCTGCTTTTTGTATAGAAACAAGTCTTGTTTTTCACTATTGGCCAGAAAAACTGTTGTCCAATCTTTGATAATGTCAGTTTTTGATTATGGTGATGTGATTTACATGTATGCCTCTCCATCCGTCTTAAAGCCTCTTGATGCTGTATATCATAGCGCTCTACGTTTTGTTACAGGTGATGCTTTCAGTACACATCATTGTATTCTGTACGAAAATGTGGGTTGGTCCTCCCTGTCGGAGCGTAGAGATCAGCACTGTCTGATATTTATTTATAAAGCATTAATTGGGAAACTTCCACCTTACTTATCCGCACTCCTTTCTTGTAACAGTGGAGGTTATCAAACACGATCGCGGTCCTATATCAGACTGTCTGTCCCACGGGTGCGAACCGAACAAGGAAAGACCGCTTTTTCTTGGTTCGCCCCCAACAGATGGAATGTGCTCCAGGAAAACTTAAAAATGGATAAATTGATCCCGCTTGCTTCTTTTAAAGCACTTTTAGAAAGCATTCCTCGCAAGGTGTGTTCATGTTTTATTTGAAATTATTTAATTATGCTCTTGATGCTTGTTATTGTCTGCTGTGTTAACCTGTAATTTTGTAACTGCTGTATATGTTCTTTGTACACCAGGGCTCCCTTGTAAATGAGAGCTTGCTCTCAAGGGACTCTCCCTGTATAAATAAAGGTAAAATAAAAAAAAATAAAAAAAAAAAAAAAGTCGTTACTGATTGGGGAGGACTGAATCCGTCTTGAAAAGTATTGAATTTAACTAACCTAATAATTACGTTCTTATTATCTTTTCTTTTCTGTTTTCCATTATAAACATTGTTCCAGAGTCAGACTACTGTATTACCCACACCAGGTCATATAGGACATGCTGGCATCCTTATCACAGACAACAAGATGAATCTTTTATTCTTTTGGTTGTTAACTCAAACTAAAATAGGCCTCGTGACGGGGAAGTCATTATATGACTGTAAATCCAGCACTGCCTGTATGTCATGTATGTAACCTGGGCTCTGATGTGCTTGTCTGCTCTCTAGCTGCTTGTGAAGGTGCCTGCGCGGAGGTTAGGGGTATACAGCAGGTCAGAAGTCAGAAGTCACAACTTCTTCAGCGGGACCGACTGGACGGCTCTGGAGCAAAGACAGGTGGAGCCACCCTTCAGGCCAAGCGTGGTAAGTACAGTCACCAGGAAATCATGTGTTGGGTCGTGTGTGTGTGAGAGTGAGTGAGTGAGTGTGTGTGTGTGTATGTTATCAATTTGGCCATGGTTAGGGGCTCTGCACTCTACTGAGGTCACTTTTCTAGTTTTCTATGCAAGGTATTTGACATGAACGTTCTCTCCTCTGCCCTCACAGAAGTCCGCCAGCGACAGTCACAATTTTGACGTGCAGTCCCCGGACGAGGAGCCCAGGCTGCCCGCTGCTGAGTGGAGCGTGAACAGCAGCGTGTTCAGAGGATTTTCATTCGTGAACCCCGGCATCGCCTCCACCCCTGCACAGTGACCGCTCCACAGACTCGAGGGGTGTGCGGGACTGTTTTTTTAATCCCGCTCCTGCCAGCTCCTGCTGGATTTCTGACCATTACTGCCCGCTCCTGCAACGTGTGTGTCACTGACGCTGTGTCACTGCGCCAACGTGATTACCACCCGCTCCTGCAAGAATTGTGTTGGGTCTCGCATGGGAGTCCTGTCCCGTTGCACCCCTCTACCACAGACCACTTGCGAGCTACCAGCCAACAACTCAGAACCAGCACTTACAACACAGAGACAATAGACCAGGCATGTCCAAGGTCCGGCCCAGGGGCCAACTGCGGCCCGCGGCCCGATTTTAAACGGTCTATATACGTATATGGAGACACTGCGTAACGCGTCATCATTCAGAAGCCACGCCCAAGACGGGGGAAAACAGAAACCCCCCCTCCAATCCTGGCGTTCTCCTATGTCGCGTGCGTGGTTGCGTGTTGCACAAAAAGATCGTATATACGGAAGATGAACACTCCAACTTACTTCCTTGACAGCTAGATCCACATCTTTCTTCTCGCCAATTCTCTTGGCTTCCTTGTTTTGCTCAGGAGTACAAAAAAACTTTCTACATTTGTTGTGTGTGCACAGCCCCACCACACAACAGCTTTTAGCTATGTTTAATTCAAGGGAAATGACGCTGGTGTGTGGAAATTGACGGAGCTTTTCCCCCGTGATGGGGTTCATAGAGCCCAGGGCCATTCCCAGTGCTGCCAGATACAGTCTCTAGCCCTGCTTCACACTGGCAACTTTTAGCCCCGTGTTTAGACCAAAAGTCAGGGTTAACCCTGAAAAGTCAGGGCTAACTCTGCTCCAGAGCAGGTTGCCCTTGGCTGAAGTCGGGGTTAACCCACTTTGGAATGTTCCAGGATTGTGCATGTGTGAACAACAAAATGATATCAAGAATGTGACTAACTCTGAACTTTGCTGAATTGGTGAACACAGCTGATCACTACTACTGCAGCTGCTGCTGCTATGTGGAATAGCAGACAAGGAAATTGAAAGGAGGGTTAAAATGAAGGAAATAATAGATGATCAGTGTTTATTGTTAGTCCACAGACAGAAGCATATGAACATTTCAATTGGACATAACCTCTAGTGGTACTTAACCAAAAATACATTCCTTTGTATGTTTTGTTTTGAAATTGTATTGCTTGTAATATGAATACTTGATATATTGTATTATTATATTGTTTCCATTTATATATTTAAATACATTCAATTTTCATTCAAATACATTCAATTTTTTGTTTTGTTCTGACCTATCATTTTTATATGGTGTATTTGATTGCATTATTACAAAACATATGTATTATAGTGTCAAATCTCTCTCATATCGTGTCCCCACGATTTCACTTTGTTGTTGAACTGTAAAATATCCTGCCTACATTAGATATCTCAAGTCACACAAAGTCATATCTTTGTGTTTGATATTTTAGGGATCATTGCACTTTTTTTTTTATATATGTATATATATAATATGAGAATATTGGCATATATATTGATATCAGATTTTGTATTGCTTTGGAATATGAATATTATATTGTTTCCATGTATATATATGTACATTAAATTTTTTTGTTCTGACCTATCATTTTTATATGGTGGTATTGCATTTTTACAAAACATGTATTATAGTGTCAAATCTCTCTAATATCGTGTAACCACGATTTCACTTTGTTGTTAAACTGTAAAATATCCTGCCTACATTCAATATATCAAGTCATATCTTTGTGTTTGATATTTGAGGGATCATTGCATAAAAAAAAAATATGTGTATATATAATATGAGAATATTGGCTGATATATCGATATCAGATTTCTTTTAAAATATGTGTACATAATATGGGAATATTGGCCGATATATCGATATCAGATTTTTTTTGCTCCCTAATATCGCTATCGGCCTCGGCCTCAAAAATCTAGTACCGGTCAGGCTAACGCAGAGGAGAGGACTGCAACATTAATCCCACTATGCTGGCATCAAAAGTGGGCATGAATGTGACTGATGGGCCCTAGTGCAAGGTGGCTCTGAATAATTACAAGGGTCTGCTGTCCACCCAACACATTGTTGGAGGGCCTGCTCTCTCTATGGGCCCCTATGGACAGTGTCCATAAGAAGTTTCTGGTGTTAAAGAAAGGTGTTCTTGTTGAAAACAAACCAGGGAGTATAATATACAGTAGTTTCAGTCTGTGTTTTCAGGCCTCTGATCAGCTGCATTGTAAACTGTGTTCATACACCAATGCTGCCCTCTGCTGGTGAAATACATCAACTGCTGCTGAGCTGATTAAAATAATGACTCGAATGCCTTTGCTTTTCTGTATTTGCCAACTTAAGTGACTTCTGATGACATCTGATGCTCCAACAAGATGTAAATGTTTGAATATGATTGATATGGAGAGGCAACCTGCAAAGTGGCATGGAGGTATCACCACCTAAAATATATGCCATGGCAGAAGTAATTGGACAGTGTGAATTGCAATGATCGTTCATGTCATATGTACATAGATTGCAATACTGATTAGAGTACCATCAGTTTTAACTTTGTGTTTTAGATATTGTAGCACTCAGACATGTGGAATATTTGGGGGGGAAATTGCCATTGATGCAAAAATATAAAATGTGAATTTCTGTTATTCACCTTATGTAGCCCCGCCCCCTTGACCCTGTTGTGTTATGACTTCCTGTTCAGAACACCGTCTGTTTTACCTGCTCACTGTACTGTCACAGGAAGTGTAAACACAATAGGAAGTAACTGGCTGACCCCTGTGTTGGAACATAAGGTGAATTTTATAGTTTTCCCCACTTTCCCAGAGTCCAAAACAAATGAATGCCTTCAGACAGTCAGACATTCTTTCTGTATTTGGTGTTGTCTGAAGTAACAGCAGTATCAGGCTGTCTTGGCTCAATTTGTTGAGTGTCTATGGGATCAAATAACAGTCATGATTCCAATAGAGGCAACCAGGAATTGAGTGAGGGTGCTTTGTCTGGGGGAAGGCCCCCAGTCTCAGGCTTTGAAAACCCCTGGTACAGTATAGGCTACAAGTGTAAAATAAAAATTTCTCCATTTTTTTCATGTCAAGGACCCCTAAACTGACAGAACTTAGATCACCATTTGATACGGTTTTGTGCAGGGTCCCCCTAGCTCACATCAACAGGTGCTTCTTGATCATGTTAATAGAGCCAATGAAGTCATGAATTGGACCTTGTTCTTTGACTCTTTTTGAATATGAGAGGAAGAATTATACGAGGGATCAGCCGAGCAGCATTTTGGTAAACAAACCGCGTCACTGGGTGGCAATGGCAATGGAGCTCAAGTGGCGCGAGGCTTGTGTGTCTGACTCTAGCCAGCTAACTCTGTTTACATTTTAAAAACTGCAACAGTTCACAGAACTTTAACACGACATGCATATTTATTATACATCAAACTCTTGAGCTAATTCTGCTCTCACTCAGAATGTCAAAATATGAGCGATGCGATGTATGGTTTTTGAGATATTAACGTTTGTTTGGCACAACTCATACTATATTAACATAGCATTTCAGGGTGTGTCAAGTGACGTCACGCTGATTCGTCCGATAGGATTTATATGAAAATGTGCAACGTGCGTGTGAGGATTCACAGTTAACGTCCAATTTTCACAATACTACAACTCTTTACTTCATTTAAATCATGGGTCCAAGGCAGCACTACCGGTGCTGGAGCCCTACTGGTTTGTTGGATTGTTCTTCCACGTCTTCTTTTTCTGCCTTCAAACCATCTGGAGCACAGAGACCTCATGTCCCAGAGCCACCAAATTGGATGTCTATGGTTCAGATGGCGGCACTAGAACACAAACGAAACTTGACCTTTTAGCCAAAGACCCCGATCGTTCTGCATATAATTAATTCAACTTCTTCCAAAGTGTCTGACTGAATGAAGCTGCTGCTCAAGGTGTGGAAACAGGAAGTGAGGCATCATTTAAAGCTAAAGCAAACACAACCACACTTAACATCACTGTTAATCAAAGACCACATGTGGTTGTGCTCCATAGCGCCACCACCAGGTTTATATTAGTGCTGTCAAGTTGACATGGCAGCTTACACACAGCATAACTGCTTACTGTACATCCCTGCTATTCCAATCGCCCAATGCTGGTGCAACCAAACTTCATGTACATATTTACGTGTGTCAGTAGGGCTGGGTATCGCCACTGACTGCCCGATATGATACGATTCCGATACACATGGTCCCAAGTCGATACGATTTCCGATACGATACGTTTCGATATCGATATTTTAGTTACAATACCAGTGTTGCTTTGATAATGGAAGAGATTCTCAAAGAACTAATGCTGTAAATTGTACAAAGAACCCTCTAACCTGGTGCATTATTAAAAAATATTAATATTTACATTAAGAATTGACCATAAAGCAAGCAGTTACATCATGTAATTATTTTTTATTTAAATATGACCAACATAGTCATTCAACATCTTATCTTGCTTTACAGTCTTCTGTGTGAGAAGCCAAACAAATTTAGATTTCCACTATACAACAGAATCATTGAACAGCAGCATGTTGTAAACAGTGTTTCATAAAGTACAAACGCTTTGTAAATCAAATTAAATCAAATTAAATACAGCTCATGAACATTTCCAGTTCACAAACATTATAGTGCAAACACATTTGAGGTCTGTACATCTGGCTCATGGTGCATGCACAATGCACATGTAGCCTACAGTATTCATGTTTTTGTTTCAACTACAAACATAAATAAACGTCAACTTGAAACTATGTTTTAACTACCACACACAGCCTATAATATTATAGCCTATGTTTATAAAAAAAAATTAAAAAAAAATTAAAATGCATTTTAAAAGATCAATACTGGGATTTATGTATCGATACTTGTTCCTTCACATGAATATCGATTCAATATCGATATATTGATTTTTTTAACCTAGCCCTGTGTCAGATCACATTTGTGGGACGACAATCAGGCCCATAGCCAGGGTTTGAGAAATACCGAGGTCGTTTTAGCGCGGCGTGGGGGTCCCAGGGGGGGCTATGCCCCCCCGGACAGAACACCTTGTCCATTTTAAAGTAAAATGCTTCAATCTGGTGCACTTTGAGAGCAAAATGAAGAGGCTAGATCTATAAAGAACTACATACATCATGTTAGATTAATATTCTCTTTACTGTGCTGTTGCTTTAAAATGATACAAAAAATAAATGTCTCCCAGTCACCATATGATATAATTTATATTCTGCATACAGGTCACATGGCAGAATACTGCTCAATTAAATACAATGGCCCATCTACACAAACATCACTTACAGGGGAGCTGCTTACCCATTCTCTTCAATAGAACTGTCCCCAAAGTCTAGCCCCAATCTAGCCTCAATGCAAAATCTGAATGTTGTGAGTTATCTCTCTTCCTTCTATAGCACACAGAGAGGAAGCAAATTGTTGCATTTCCGATCAACTGTCGCATTAAAACATCAATGACAGATTAATAGATCTGGGGACCGGGGCTATTAAAAAAAAAAAAAAAAAAATTGGTGTGGAAAATACCGAGGTCATGACCTCGGTGTCCTCAATGGTAGCTACGGGCCTGGGGGAGAGAGAGTGGAGAGGAGAGTGGGAACAGGGAGAGAGAGATCGGCAGAGATACGCTAATGGCCGCCAAGGTTCTCGCCGACCGCGAGCCATCAGTGATGTGGTCGCTAGCCTCTCTGCGTTGCGTGAGCGAGACAGGGAACCCAGCGTTTGTCCGAGGACGAATCACAGTCGCTCTAGCAGCTCGGGGAAAACCTGATGCTCACCAGCTTGTATATCGTAACACTTTTAATTTGATAGATTATTTAACAGTGGCACAATTCGTCCAACGTCAGCATAACATGAGAATTATGTATCTACCCCTAACTTCTGCCCAGAAACCAGAAACCATGAACGTCACGTGGAGCCACTCGGTTAAGTGGATCGTTCCGTTTGTTTGGGAAAGTTGTCCTGCGTGGTTTGTGTCTGGTGTGTGTCTGGTGTGTGTCTGGTGTGTGTGTCTGGCCGCGTGTGTCTGGTGTGTGTGTCTGGCCTTGAGAGTGGCCAGCGGCTCTGGCCGCGGTGCGCTCTTGTCGAATGTCGGTTCGTGGTCCAGCTGGGCCGTCACTGGAGACCAGTTTCCTCGTGCGCGTTGTGCGCTTTGAGGGAGCGATGCGATGCTGCGGTTGCTTCAGCTGTCTCGGGCCGGGCTGTGGCACGTCCTTGTGTGGCATAATCTGTTCTGTTAGTGGCATTACGGTGCATGTCCACATCATGTCATATGTAATAATGTCCTAAAGCTTTCATACCATAAGTTCAGCTATTCATTTGTGTACACAATCCCGACACATACGCCCTCCTTGCTCTCTCTTTCTTCCTTGCTTTTCTCGCAGCGGTGTGTACCCTGAGTTGGTCTGTCAGTGGGTCCAGAGTGCAGCGCTCTCCCACTGGGTGCTGGTGTCCCTTCATCGATCTTCCACATGTTTGGCAGCACCGAATGGTGACCCTCTTGTGGTGTGGAAGTGGCTCCAGCGTGCAGTGGTCTCCCACTGGGCCATAGAGCTGCTCCATGCTGTTGTCGTCGCAGGTTCAGGGTTGATTGGCTGGGGGGGGCTGTGTGAGCAAGTCAGCCAATTTATAACCTCAGCAGGGAAGGATTTATGCCATCACCGATGACATCACAATTCAGTCTGTGACGTCACTGATGATGTCACAATGTCTATGAAATGTAAATAATGTCTATTGTCCATGGAGTTAAGAAAACGAATATCAATGTACAGTATTTGTTGTGGCATATTAGTTGTTCATGGCAGATCATAACCCCATGGATAGTTACATTAACTGAGCCATTACCTAAGCATTATCCAGAGAAACATTAAAGGAACACTCTGCCCATTTTCAACCAGCTTTGTATCATTAGAACATCAGTAGTATATCAGAAAACTGTAAACTGTTTTCAAGTCTGTCATTTAATTTGACAGTTATTGAGTGTTAAAGTTCACTGGTCCACACTAACTCAAATTAATAACTCCTTAACTCAAATCAACTCTCAATAACTGTCAAACTAGATGAATGATGAATAGTCTCTTGCACTTCAGCCCCTCCACAAAGGGAGGTCGGTGCTCTCAGAACAGGACAGTATAACAACAACAGTTCAATGGGTCAACCCAGAGCCGTGTAGATAGAAGAGTCCCGACATCTCCATTCACTCCAATGGACCAGTTTTTTACTCTCAAGAGTTCCAGGAAGTAAGGTCCTGGATTAAGCAGCACTGTCGATTGTTGCAGCAAAATAGGCAGTTTGGTTGTACTCTGAAAGGGTTTTTCATCCCTTGAATCAAATTGTACATTATCAGCTTTATTTTAGCATGCAAAAGTAGCGCGAGACCCATTCCTGGCTGTTCATTGGCTAATGAGTCTCGCATTTTGGTCCTCCGCTGACGCCACTCTCTCTCTAGAGGACACTAGGTGAACCCAAAGAGGATCCTGGAGCACTGGAGAATTATTTGAATAAGGTGCAGTGACTTAAAGGAACACTCCGCCCATTTTCAACCAGCTTTGTATCATTAGAACATCAGTAGTATATCAGAAAACTGTAAACGGTTTTGAAGTCTGTCATTTAATTTGACAGTTATTGAGTGTTAAAGTGTGGACCAGTGACATCACTGGTCCACACTAACTCAAATTAATAACTCATTAACTCAAATCAACTCTCAATAACTGTCAAACTATTCATCATTCATCTAGTTTGACAGTTATTGAGAGTTTATTTGAGTTAATGAGTTATTAATTTGAGTTAGTGTGTGTTAAAGTGTGGACCAGTGACATCACTGGTCCACACTTTAACACTCAATAACTGTCAAATTAAATGACAGACTTCAAAACAGTTTACAGTTTTCTGATATACTACTGATGTTCTAATGATACAAAGCTGGTTGAAAATGGGCGGAGTGTTCCTTTAACATTTCGACGCACACAGCGTCTTCATCAGTCAAACTGACGATGACTCATTGTGTGTTACCTTATTAAAATAATTTCCCAGTGAATCGAGTGCTCCAGGATCCTCTTTGGGTTTTACCCATTGAACTGTTGTTGTATTTGAGGTTTGTTGTGAATCATTCTGCTCCTTCTGTGCTGACTGCAGCCACTGCTGAAACATAGTAGGGTCCTTCTCTGAGGTAGGTCTTCAGACGCAGGTAATGTTTGCTGCCCAATATGTCCACTGCTGTGGACGAGCTCACGAGTGCAGCCACTAGTTCAAAGGTCGCGTCCTTGGCCTCCTTCGACTTCCCCGTTGAACGGTCCACAATGAGCTCCATGAATGCTGGAGTACTGATCATTAACCTTTGACCCCATGGCTGGGTAGCGATGGCAGTGAATATGTGCAGAGCCCCACAGTGGAGCTCAGGGAAATGCTGTGTGCTGATGTTGCAGATCATGTCCATGGGATGGTTAGACAGAAGGTGCAACCAGGACGCTGTCAGGGCCAAAAGGTCTTCTGTCTGCTGCTCTGGCTGCAGAGTGAGCAGTTGTGAGATGGCCTCCAAGCTGCGCACTCGGAGCTCTGTCGCTCCGGCGCTGGCCAGCTGGCTCATTCTTAGCAACACTGCCTGGAACTTCTCTCCGGTTTTCTGCAGGACCCGTTTGCCCTCCACAGTGGATCCAAGTAGGCCCAACGTGTCCAGAGCAACCCCGATCATCGCAGGGTCTGGGTCCAGTGCCATCTCAAACACCTTGTTCTGGAAGGCTGGGTAGGCTTCACAAACCTGCTGGGGACTGTCCATGGCGGCCAGGTTCCCAAAGAACTTCACCAAACCAGGGAGGTAGAGGGGGGCAAAGGGGTCAGTGTCTGCTCCTCTGATCATGTCGGAGATCTTGTCCATTATGCCTTGTTGGGCCAAGTACTGTCGGCCATGCTGACTGCGGGCTAAACTGGTCACCATCTCGATGGCTGTGGCTCTGATCAGTACGTCATCTCCTGTCAGTTCACCGAGCAACTCGGAGATGAAGCCGCTGTCGGCACAGTAACCAAGAGAAACCGAAGACACAGACGAGATGTCCACCATCAGCTCGTATATTCTGTATCTGACAATGTCACTTGTGGCCATCACGTCCTTCATGTCTTTCAGCAGGTCGGCCTGAAACAGCGTGTCTAAACCAGGCTTTGAGTGGCTCAGTTTGGACAGGGAGCGCATGGCCTTTTTTGCCACAGCTATCTTCTCACCACTGATGCAGTGGATGACCTGTGGAAGGATGTCGTGGTTATTGAGGATTTCAGTGACAGCATGGGGGTGATCCACCATTCTACCAATCTGTGTCAAGGCCAGTATCTTGACAGCTTCATCAGGATGGCTCAGACCTCCCTGGAGCTCCACTCTGCAGTTTTGGGCCAGGTCCACAGGGCTGAGGGCCTTTAAGATGCGGTCAAGGATGTCCACACATAGCTCAGTCTGCTCCCCGTCGTTTGTATTCAAAAGTGAAAAGATCACGTCCAAACGCCGTCCGCTCACACAGTCCCTCAGCGCGCTGACGGGTATCGACCACAGGGCTGTTTTCAAGTTGTGCAGTTCTTCAATTGGATCTTCAGTAGTGGAGATTTCCTCCAGCAAGCTCTCTATGGTGATGATGGAAGCAGCCATTACGTTCACTGTTTAGGAAGAGTCAGACAGTGTGACGTTATCGGTCATGTCATAGACATTGTGACATCATCAGTGATGTCATATTCTATGTAATCAGTGATGTCACTTAAGCGATTGTGATGTCATCAGTGATTTATGACAGACATTGATAGGCTGATGATGTCTGCATCACTCACCTGGGTGTGATTTCTTCAGTTTTGAGCAGCGGCCAGCACGGCCCGACCAGCTCTATAAGTCACTCTGTTGGTTGGTTGGTCGGTTGGTCAGTCCACAAAAAATGTTGGTCCACAAAAAATGTTGGTGAGACCATTTTACTTCTGAAGCTAGAACAAGGGCAACTGGACCACGTGCGTCATGTACATTAGCAACCATGGGACCTCATGCAACTTAAGCCCATTCGCGGAAACTACATCCTTCAACAGCACCAAGTTTGGCATTGATGACGTCACTGATGACATCATCACTGTTTCAACAGCCCAAGTTTGGCACTGATGACATAGATAGATAGATAGATAGATAGCTTTATTGTCCTCAAAGAGGAAATTCTTTTTCACGGGCGGTGCGTACAGAAACACAAACATTAGGGACATAAATGGGTACAGAGAAACAACACTTAAGACAATGGAGTAGCCGAGCAGAGACAAAAACAAAAACAAAAGCACATCACATGGTAAGCAGGAGAGAGGGGTTACGGTTATGTATTTAGGGTTTTTATGGCAGTTGGGACAAAGCTTTTTCCAAAGTGATGATGTCACCGATGACATCATCACTGTTATCCATTCCTGACTGACTGAATGAATGAAGATCGGAAGGGAGGTGGTGAGAGGTTTTGGGAGAATGTTTTTGGAACCAGACGATGGTGAAATCTCTATTCACGGAGGAGCCCTTCACCAGAACATGAGACATGGCGCAACAGCCAAGATTGAGGAGGTGTGAGAAACACCAGAAACTTGAAAGAAGAAGAAGAACCAGGTCTAGAGTGTGAGACCATCCAATTGTGAGAGGCAGCGATGTGCCGCAAGACATCCAGTCTGCCGGAAAGAAAGCCATTAGAAGAAGAATGAATGAATGAATGCATGAATGCATGACTCACATCAAAACGCCTTCTCTTGACCATGTGCTGCGCAGACTGCCCACCGCACGTGGTCAAAATCAAATGAGATGACTTGAATAAATGTACTGAAGAATAATTGCAGTTTTCGATCATTTAATCTAGTGATATAAATAGTTTTCGGTTTACGGCATGACAATATTTTTTTGGGCCCCCGGCAACAATCTGGGTTTCTCATGTGGCCCCACAGGGAAAAGAATTGCCCAGCCCTGAGCTACGGACACTTGGAGCTGCTAGTAGGGCATCTTGCTCAAAGGCACTTCAGCAGGGTGAACACTTCAGGGTGTCACTGAATCTGGTTGAAGGATCAGTCTCCCACTCACTCAATCACCCTGCTGCACTAACACAATGGACTCAGTCAAGCCCTGGTGTGACAGGCAGGCTGCCATGAAAGTCAAATGGTTTGATCAATTGACCGTATTGATTATTTGAAGGAGAGGATGCTAGGCGGCTACAACAACCCAACTTGTAGCCTAGCATCCTCCCGCCAAGTGAGCAGGCTTCACACAGTCCACACAGCATGGAGCTTCCTGTGCCGATCATAGGGAATTATTTTGCTTGGACTGCATCAAGTCAAAAGAGATGCATTGCCAAGGAATGAGCCAGAACCTTTCCCGTGGTTAGTCTCTAAGAGAGAGCTGGGAGCCAGAACCTTTCCCGTGGTTAGTCTCTAAGAGAGCTGGGATTGGCAACATTTCCCTCTTCGCCCCGACGCATTTGGCCCCAATCTATTCCTACCGAATATTATGATCAAAATGATGCAAGAACCGCGGCCTTTCTCTTCAGAAACTAACGACAAGGCTTCCTGACCGAACGTTAGTTTGTAATGAGTTGGGAAGTTGAGACCCTATTAATATGCACGTGTAACATAGCTGAGGTGGCTGTTTGAATTTGAAAAATAAAAATAAAAATGAAAATGACAGTGCCGGGGGTGTGTGTGTGTGTGTGTGTGTGTGTGTGTGTGTGTGTGTGTGTGTGTGTGTGTGTGTTTACACCATGTGGTCATTACACTGTCTGATGGGAGAGGGTGTAGTAGTAGTGATGTCCCTTCTAGGAAATGTCCATGTGTAGTGTGGCAACCAAAGGGAGAGCTGCAAAAAAAAAGAGAGGACAAAAATACGGCAGCCATGAGGCTTTCTGCTGTTAGGCAGAAGAGGGGCATTCTGGGAGGTGACGACAGTGACATTAGCCCCTGATAAGCTCTGGGGCTTCTTCGTGCGTGCGTGCGTGCGTGTGTGTGTGTGTGTGTGTGTGTGTGTGTGTGTGTGTGTGAGAGAGAGAGAGAGAGAGAGAGAGAGAGTGTGTGTGTGTGTGTGTGTGTGTGTGTGTGTGTGTGTGTGTGTGTATGAGACAGAGTGTGTGTGTGTAGCAGCTTTTACCAAGAGCTAAAGCTTGCACCTTCAAAGAATGAGTGAATGAGAGAGATAACCGGTCTAAGAGAGAGAGAGAGAGAGATGGTTTCAAAGAAACAATGCTGCTGTTGCCATGGGGACAGCAGCTTTTTGCAGTGACCTGAGTGCGTGTGTGTGTGTTTGTGTGTGAGTGTGTGTTTGTGTGTGTGTGTTAATATCATATCTAGACCACTTTGAGGTCAATTTAATGTCATAAAAGATAATATTTTTCAGAGATGCTGTGAAGGTTTCAGGACATAGCCAGTGGAACCTACATTTGGATGCACTATACTGTAGCAGTGATACCCAACTTGCGGCCCGGGGGCCAGATGCGGCCCGCGATAGGGTGCAGAGTGGCCCCCCAACGTGAAATGAAGTGTGACTGAGCTCCAGCTAAATTGTCAAATAGCGCTGTCCAGGTACAAATATGTAGGCTACTTAACTTAACTTAACCTAACTTAAATGAACCTAACTAACCATCCTGTGAGTTTGTGCACTGTGCACAGAATTGTCAGACTAAACTCCGGCAATCTGCTACAGAAAAATATTACATTATTAAGGTGTGTTTATTAACTGGCTCCTATCATTTTGCAAAGCAAGTTGAGTCTCCCTGCACTATAGTAACCTGTGCGTTCCCACAATCCGCCACTAGATGGGGACATCAAATTCTCACAAGGGCACAAGGGGCCCGGCAGTCATGTGGTTGGTATAATGGCAACCAATAGACATTGATCATATCCTCAGCTGACTCCTTCAAATCCTTTACATAAACAGAGCAAACCGTGGTATTGTTAAGCCACAATGCCTGATACACCCAAGCCATGGCCAAAAAAGCACAAAAAGACTTGTTGTTGTTATTATTATTATTATTATTATTATTATTATTAATATTATTAATATTATTATTATTATTATGTGCCTCTTATTGTTTGGATTGCTGTACACCAGGTTGTCATTTCCATGCTTCTCAATAGCCTATGAGTATGTGTTTCTCAAGTGAAGGCAGACAGAGTCATGTAGCCCTGCAGAGGTTTAGCATCCAGACAGTACGTGTGTGACAGCCTCTGCTATAGCTCTGACAGTGTCGGAGCCCTCATTGATCTGCCATCTCTGTTTTTGACATGCAGTTTGTAGCAGAGGGTCTGCTCCCCAGACTACAGTAAGTGAATGTATGAGGGGGGGCACAAGTCGATTCCTCACACTGTGTGTGGCAGGCAGGTCCTTATGTGTGACTGTCTGGCTAACTGAGCACGAGAATAGGGAGGGAGAGAGAGGGGAGGCAGAGAGAGAGATGTGTTATTTTTTTGCCCGTGTCTATTTCTTTGTGTTGTTGTTGAACCCAGGGCCCCAGTGAGGTATTCCCTTCCTTTCTCCCCCCCCCCCCCCCCCCCCCCATCTTCTCCTCCGTACAGGTGCCACGTTTCACCTGTTTAATGCTTCACATGTGCAGCACATCTGTGCTACATATGAACTATGCAGCACACACACACACACACCCCCACCCCCACCCCCACATTCATTCACCCAACACGCAAAGAGATGGATGCTTGCAAATGTATGCAAGCACTGTGCAAACTGGCACACACATCACACACGCACACACACACACACACACACGCACGCAGGCACGCACACGCACACGCACGCACACACACACACACACACACACACACACACACACACACATACACACACACACACACACACACACACACATCACACACACACACACACACACACACACACACACACACACACACACACACACATCACACACACACACACACACACACACACACACACACACACACACACACACACCCATCCAAACAGACCCCCATCCCCCCTAGATCGTTTCCAAGCTTTGGCCTCCCATGACGATACTGTCCTCCCCTGCTCTTCTTCTCGAGCGGCCGCCCTGCCACCCCGGCTGTCTGTCCGCTGGGGAAATGTGAGCCCCGTCTGGTCTGGGAGCAGAGCAGTGGGAACACCCCTTCAGCTCACAACTATTTCAAGCCGTGCCACACTTATTATGGGCATTATGGGCAGCCACAGCAGTATCCTTCTCAAATAGCCACACGATCGAGGCGGGAGTTCTCTTTGGCTGACACACGGAGAAGGAAACCCATACGCCAGTGATGATCATCTTAATAATAACTTGTCAATCGATAAAAGGATTGAAGGAAGGAACTGGATTTTAGGATCCAAAGACACATTTTCCTGAAACTGACATGCCAAAGATCCCCGCGGGTAAACAAGGTTTTCTGCATTGATAACAGCGTTCCAGGTAATCCAGGTATTACCTGTAATGTGATGTGCAATAGAAGTGTCTAGATTGCAGCTAGGAACTAATGTGTGTGGGTGTGTTCCTAGGGGGAAGGGGGTATATAGGACCAGCGGCCGCGGGCCGGATGTCAGTCTAGTTCTGCGAGCGGGCTAGAGCGGGTGTCGTGTGTGGAGCTAGCTGAGAAGCTAGCTGCTAGGAGCTGAATGAGCCTGTGAATAAAGAACCTGTACCAACTACAACTCTCCGGTTCCTTGGCGTATTAGCGATACGCTACATTGGTGTCAGCAAGTGAAGCGGTAGCGCCTCTGATTCGGTCGAGAGGGGAGAGAGTGAGGAGGAACGGCGGAGGAAAAGTTGGAATCGACGGCTGACGGCTCGAGCGACCTAGCGGTAGCAGGCTAGCTGCGTGTGCTAGCTGCTAGGGGCGCCACGTGTGATGGTGCGCTTAGAAGAATGCCTGTCGGCGAACGGGAGAAAAGAGGAGCTGACGACGGGGATCGGCTCGGTGCTGGCGGGCATGGAAGCCCGTTTGTTGAGAGAGGTCAGATGGCTGGCGGAGGCGATTCCTGCCTGGGCAATGGAGCTGTGGCGGGCGCTGCGGGAAGTCGGGCAGCGTGTGGACGAGTTGAGCACAGAGGGAGCGCAGTGTGGAGAACGGCCGGAGGAGCCGCAAAGACTGTGTTGGACCTGTGGAGAGCCGGGCCACGTGGCGAGGTGGTGCCACTGGGCATGCGGTGGATCGGGACACATAGCCAGAGAGTGTCAAGAAGCTGTCGGGGACTGGAGAACAGCGGGAGAGGAGAGACGTGCAGGCGGCGGACAGGTGAGACTTTGTTGGACGTGCAGTTCGCCTGAGCATTTAGCAAGAGACTGCACTGAGAGTGTGAACGCTGGAAGAGACACACAGCCGGGGGAGCAACAGGCAGAGGAGCAGCGGAGTAGCGGAGCAGTGGAGCAGCCTGAGCAACAAGCAGCGGAGCAGCGGAGCAGTGCAGAGCCGGTCATTCAGGTCAGGAGAGTGTGGACTGCTTGTCCAGATGGACGGGTGTTGCTAACGCCGGAGAAGCCTAGCTGCTCTGCATACCAGCCGGTAGAGGGCGACATCATCATCAGCGACGAGACCATCAGGAGAGCGGGGATCGTTTTGAATAGCCAGAGGGAAGTGAGCGACATCATCTGCAGAGCTGTTACAGTCGGGGGAGCGACACTCGTGTCTCCGGGTGAGCCTGGGGGGTTACCGCCGGGGGAACCGGCCCAGCCTAGCCGCTACATACCCCCCACGGTTGCACTGCGGAGAGCCGAGGTGGAAATCGACACCGGTGGTGTTCCCCCTGCTGTCCTCAGCACGCCGCTCCCTGGGGGAGCGGGACGGGAGAACGAACGAGTGCAAGAGGTGGAGGAAGACGAGGGAGGCTGTTCAGATGGGGACCTGACAGACGAGGACATAGACACCATCATGGATGTCGACGAGGAGGAGTGGAAACGCAGACAGATGGAGGACGCGGAGATCGGTCCGGTGTACGGGTGGGTAGCGGCCGGACGCCGGCCCCCTGTGGAGGAGATTCGCACGTGTTCCGGTGCCACGAAGGGACTGTGGAACATGTTTTCGGACCTGCAACTGGGTGGAGATGGGGTTTTAGAGAGAAAGGGGCACGGGAAGAGCGGGAACCAGTGGGTTGTACCCAGCTACCTGCGGGGGTTGGTGCTACGGGGGACTCACGAGGGCTGCGGCTGGAAGGGTCATTTCGGGCCTGAAGTGACACTCCGCCGGGTTCGTGAACTTTACTACTGGGGCAAACACGAGGAGGATGTGCGGGACTACTGCCTTCGTTGTGTTGACTGTAATGTGCTTCAGGTGGGACAGAAGCTGTGAAAGGGGGGATGGAAATGGGGTTTAAATGAAAAATTAAGAAGTTGCTGGGAAAAGAGAAATAAGGTAAATGTTGGGGTTATTGTCGAACTGAAATGATATGTGGGTTGAATTGAAAATGAGTGTAAAGAAAAGAGGGAAAACGTAAATGGGTTTGAGTTAAATTGAAATGTGTGTAAAAAGAGAATTGAAATGTGGGTTGAATTTAAAGGAATGGGAAAAGAGGAAGGAATGGAAAGAAATGCAAATGGTGGTGGTGGAACGGAAATTAAGAAGTGGTGAAATAATAAGAGACAAATTGGGGGAATACAAGAATGTAAGTGTTGGTGTGTTTTGGTACAGGGGGGATATGTGTGGGTTGTGGGTGTCAACGTGGGCGTTGACTTATTGTTGGGCAGGGAGTATGTAGCGTTCCAGGTAATCCAGGTATTACCTGTAATGTGATGTGCAATAGAAGTGTCTAGATTGCAGCTAGGAACTAATGTGTGTGGGTGTGTTCCTAGGGGGAAGGGGGTATATAGGACCAGCGGCCGCGTGCCGGATGTCAGTCTAGTTCTGTGAGCGAGCTAGAGCGGGTGTCGTGTGTGGAGCTAGCTGAGAAGCTAGCTGCTAGGAGCTGAATGAGCCTGTGAATAAAGAACCTGTACCAACTACAACTCTCCGGTTCCTTGGCGTATTAGCGATACGCTACAATATATATATATATATATATATAAAGCCATATCCAAAAACCATCCTGAAGATTTCAAATTAGACTAATTTATCTTCTAATATTTCAGACTGGGCTAGATCTTGTATATTTGGCTCATCTCAGTAACAGAGGGCCTTAGGTTTACTAGTGTTACTCCTGTGAAAGCCGTTTTATGATATCTGGAAACTTTGTTCAGCTGTTGGCCGATCATCATTGCATCAGGAGAGTTCTACTTTCTGGCCAACTTCGACAGTAACAAATCATCTCGTAAAGATGGTTCATTGTGTTATTTTCAAGAAGGCCAGTAATTCTCAGCCCCATGGCCGCTTAGGATCTCTACAGCAATGTTTACATAGGCTCCCAGAGAGATGAATATTAATATATCTCAATGATTAGACCGTGATAAGATTTTGTTTGAGGCACCCGGGAAGATGTTTGTTGTTGAATACGGTCGCTATAGGCTACATCAGGGATACTCAACTTGCTTTGGCCGGGGGCCACTTTCGTGAAATGATAGAAGGCCAGGGGCCAGTTTATAAACAATCAATATACATTTTTCTGTAGCGGATTGTAGGTTTTTGGGGTGTCAGCCGGAGTTTAGTCTGACAATGTTGTGCACACCGGATAGTTAGTTAGGTTAAGTACATACATGAGTGCCAGGGTACCGAGCAGGCGGCGGTATTTGACAATTTAGCAGCTAAATCATAGATTATTGAAAGATATTCCATATTCCAGACTGAAATGCTATAACAGAAGTGGAGTATTGGCCAGAGTGACATGAACATTTGGACACTTATTCAGCGGGTATCTTGCATGTTGCGTTCAGGTGCAGTGTAAAATTATCATTTTTTGGTTGCAATTCCATCGCGGGCCGCACAGGGGGCGCCCGCAGGCCGCATGTGGCCCGCGGGCCGCCAGTTGAGTATCACTGGGCTACATGACTGGACTACAGTCTTTAGTTTAGTTTAGTTTAATTGTTTATTTAGACGGGACAGTGCAAAATTAATGAACACAAAAACCATGAAGCAGATACAGTCACCTGGAACACAATAAGGGTGTAAAAATTGCCGGATTTAGCAGTCAGAGTGAAACCTATCAGAATATATGCCAATTGAAAATGAATGCATGAATGCATGAAATGAATGAATCATTAAGCCAAACTATTCCTCATTTTGCTGTGGAGCCACTGGAAATTGCCCTGAAGGTCATAAGGGCAGTGGGCGGTCCCATTTGGGAATCAGCGCTGCTGTTCCAAAAGTGGGCTCCAGGGACCTCCAAAGCGTCCTTAATTGAAGGGGTTCCTTTGGGTCCCCCAGCTTAGAGGAAGGAATGATTGTATGTCACTGTTATTATGTCGCTCACTAGAGGTGATCACGGTGACAAACTGCAGTAAAAATGACTTTCCCTGTTGTCTGCCCGCCTCCAGCATGCCAGACAAACAACGAAAACGCTGTCAGATGGGGGGAGGGGGTCACTTGGGGTAAAAAAAAATCTTTACCCAAAGGACGTCTGTGTGGTCTCTAATTGCGGTAGCCGAAGCCTACCTTGACACGACCAGGTCTGGGGGCCCTACATGCTCTACAACACAGGTGCTCTATATATTTCAGAGCGCTCTCCTCCGCCCTCTCCGCCGCCACAAACTGCGCTCATTCGCTCTCTCCCAAACAGCCCGGATGTAGCGCACAGACAGGACCGCACAGTCCTCCACTCACTGATAATAACATGGCGCTGGCAGACACATAACGGTGCCCACCATAATAATAATACTACCCGTAAAGCAGACCAAAAAAAAGCCACGGGACATGTGAGCACCGACCGACCCCCCAGAGAAGCAGGTAGGTGTGGAGGATTTGTTCGACAAATGCGCTTTGCACGATGCGTTTCGGCGAAATGTGGTCGCTTTCTTGCAGGCAGACAGACAGAGAAAACGCCGCTCTCTGGCGAGGCGAAATTGCTTGTCGTTTTATACTCTGTCTCTCCAGCGTCCGCGCGTTTAAAACAGCACTGTCATTCAATGCAGATTGTATAGCTGTTGTTTACAATGCAGCCGTGCATAGCTGCAATAAATCTGTCATTCTTTCGTAGTGTAAACGCGCTTGACATGGCCGTCAGGCTCTCCGTGCGTCGACCGCTGTCCTTGGTGTTGAACTGGGTGGGCAACACACACCTATGCTTGCAAATACTAAGGCTATTTTGCAGGCCTGTTTATTTATGCCTGATTTTAATTTCTCCTGATAGCTTAAACGAATATGAGAGCTGTCGATGGCTGCTGCATGAAAGATCTGTCATAATGTTCCTACAACATAACCAATATGTGTTCAATTGTGTGTTTATATAGTGACCTTAACGGACTTTTTATTGTATGTTCATCTCTCGTGGTGTTATATTCCTATAGCTTTTTGCTGTGGTATCTGTAAGGTGCTTGTCTTTATGATAGTCTTCCTCTCCGTTGTGTCAATATATCAGTGATGATGACAGTGCAATGCATTAGTAATTCTTCCCAGTCAATCAGAGTTTGAGTGTGGTCCGGCTATTGTAGCCTATAGGCCAGGTAAGGGCTGGACAGATGGTTTGTGTTCAAGTTCAAGCGGCTGGGATTAGAATGTGTAGAGGGAAATTAAAAGTAGTGGCTAGGTGCTTTGAGCTGGGGCTCCCCTCCTAAGCTCCCTAAGCACAAAACCCTGGCCTGAATGTGTCAGTATAGGCCTGCAGCTACTGTATTTTTGCCCTAGAACTTCATGGAGAACAGGCGAATAATAGTGCTCCTTTGTGTTTGGCTTGTCAACAGTATGTTGATGCAGATTGCAGCACTAAATCTGAATATGATTTTTTACTCGTTGGCAGTGATGTGGTAAAGGGGGGTAACTAAACTGTGACCTGCAGCTGGTGATCATCCTCAGGCAAACTACCACCACCAATAGAAGCACAAATCAATTACATTTTCATGTTAGTGTATGCCTCCAGACTGCCATATAACTATCAGTTTGATGGTCTGCCACTTAGAAAGCGTGCTGCTATGCCTATGAATAAATGTGATAAAGTCCAAAAAATAAGGATAAGATGATATGCTTTGTATCATCATCACCATACGATTCATTATGCATTGCAATATTGGGTTCACAGTTTGAGTTCAACGACAACAAAGTGTGACTGTGCAGAACCATGTTTATTTCTGAGCCACAAATGTTTCCAGCAATGGCACATGGCTTTCCAGAATGTAAACAGCAATCTATGTGCAAAGTGCAAATAATATAATTTGGATGCAGCGCTTGTGAAAGTGTGATTTGTGATTAGTACAGCAGAATAAAATAGAGCTAATATCACAATTAATTTTTCCGCCCTGCAATACGTACTGTCACATTTTTGTATTGCAGTACACTGACTCTTGATATATATCGTCCGATCCCTCTTGCAAAGATGGGTAAACTCTGTTTTGACTACACCCTCCACGGTCGGCAACGTTGCCGTTTTTGGCCTGTGTTCAGTTGATAATAGTGTTGTGGCGATTGGTATGCCTATATTATCTTGTCAGTCAAAGCCTTTCAGTCATGAATGACTACATCTATCATTGGTGTTGCACTATAATGCAATATAATAATCTGTCAAACCCATCTGCGTTCTGTCCAGATGACATGGTTTCACTTTATTTGTCCTTTCGAGAGACAGAAGGGATGTGTGCTATTTTGCATCCCCCTGCCTCTAAAAGGTCCTGGAAGGTACTGTAGAAGCTGAGTCAATGTGTTGGGTCTGGGTTGCAGTTTGCTTACACACACTCTCTGGTGATCCACTCTGTAATGTATTCAGCGCCAGCCACCGAGCACAACAGCTTTACATAATGATCAAAGCCAGAGGCAGGATAGAGCATGTCTTCAGCCTGCAGTAATAATAATAATAACCTTTGAAGTTATCTCAATCCCACAACCTTCTTGCTTTCATACTCTACCTCTCTCTCCCCCTCTCTCTCTCTCTCTCTCTCTCTCTCTCTGTGTGTCTCTTACATGTACACATACACTATTTTAGTCCCTAGCTATGCACTAGACTGCTCATGCTGTCTATGAGGAGGCTGCCTTCATAGCTTGTACAAATCCACGGTTACATAAGAGTCAGAGTCATACATTGAATAATTTGACCAAAAGAAACACACCTCAGCTATGCTTTTCTACTGTATGCAGTGAGAAAAGAGGGCTCGCAACGCACATTTCTTCTGCTCCCATGGACAACATTCAAGAGACAGAGACGGTTTCCATCCAAGTTGGATCTTCGTCAGTGTCGTGTGAAGTACATAATATACATTTCAACCATGAGAGACACATTTGTAGAATGACAATGATTTATTAGATGATTAGATACATGACGACATGATGATTATGACGTCATGATCAGCAGGTGTAGATGCAACCAGGAGTAGGGTTGAATATCCCCCCCCCCCGTGGAGTCTAGACCTGGTGGTGGTGAAGGTAGTCTTGGTCTTGCTGGAGAAGGCTTCTAAATCTGAAGACCTCGGAGAGGACTGCAGGAGAATGGGGTGGAGGAGGGACGCAGGAACGCACTGAAACCCATCAGACCACACACAGAGAAACAGGGCGCTTTTAGCTATGACAGGTAGACGATGTTAGGCTGAATGGGAAGAGGTGTCTTACTCTGATTGGCTCAATCTAAGCGTTACCGCCCACAAACAGTGACGCTAGGTAGAAGCGGGAAAGGGGTGATTGATGACAGAGTTTTATGAATGACTGGGCGTGACAATTAAAGGTTTTCTCCTAACCGAGAAAGAAGTGAATGACGACAGAAGGGATGAATGAGTGCCCGTGACAACTAGAGGGTTTCTCCTAGAAGCAGGAAAAGCGCGGTGATTAAGAAGTGGGTATGACGACTAGAGGGTTTCTCCCAGGAGAGTGAATGAATGAAAAGAGAGTGAAAGAATGACACTACAGGTCTCTCTTAAAGAACTTTCGCTAAGCTTAATTTAGGAAGTGCTTATATAGGTGCATACATAGGTGCATAACTCCGCCTAGTGGCTCGGAGGTGGACCCGGGCTTGCTTTATCAAAGAGAAAGTGTGACCAAAGAAGTAGACATACATGTACATATCTGAAGACGCAGCATTTAAGTTTCAGTGAGTTTCAGTGTGCACTGCACACACTGTATTATGCCTTCCATGTTGGTGCTGCTTCTCCAACCATCACGACTGACCTCATGTGCCACACAGACAAACATGTCTCTCCCGCTTCCTACCTCGGCTGTCCTGCTTCCTACCTCGGATGTCCTGCTTCCTACCTCAGATGTCCCGCTTCCTACCTCGGCTGTCCTGCTTCCTACCTCGGATGTCCCGCTTCCTACCTCGGATGTCCTGCGTCCTACCTCGGATGTCCTGCATCCTACCTCGGATGTCCCGCTTCCTACCTCGGATGTCCTGCGTCCTACCTCGGATGTCCTGCATCCTACCTCGGATGTCCCGCTTCCTACCTCGGATGTCCTGCTTCCTACCTCGGATGTCCTGCTTCCTACCTCGGATGTCCCGCTTCCTACCTCGGATGTCCTGCTTCCTACCTCGGATGTCCCGCTTCCTACCTCGGATGTCCCGCTTCTCGGATGTCCCGCTTCCTACCTCGGATGTCCCGCTTCCTACCTCAGATGTCCCGCTTCCTACCTCAGATGTCCCGCTTCCTACCTCGGATGTCCCGCTTCCTACCTCAGATGTCCCGCTTCCTACCTCAGATGTCCCGCTTCCTACCTCAGATGTCCCGCGTCCTACCTCGCATGTCCCGCTTCCTACCTCGGATGTCCCGCTTCCTACCTCGGATGTCCCGCGTCCTACCTCGCATGTCCCACTTCCTACCTCGGATGTCCCGCTTCCTACCTCGGATGTCCCGCGTCCTACCTTGCATGTCCCACTTCCTACCTCAGATGTCCTGCTTCCTACCTGCTTCCTACCTTGGATGTCCTGCTTCCTACCTGCTTCCTACCTTGGATGTCCTGCTTCCTACCTGCTTCGTACCTCGGATGTCCTGCTTCCTACCTGCTTCCTACCTTGGATGTCCTGCTTCCTACCTGCTTCCTACCTTGGATGTCCTGCTTCCTACCTCGGATGTCCTGCTTCCTACCTCGGATGTCCTGCTTCCTACCTCGGATGTCCTGCTTCCTACCTCGGATGTCCTGCTTCCTACCTGCTTCCTACCTGCTTCCTACCTCGGATGTCCTGCTTCCTACCTCGGATGTGGCTAAATAGTGTTTGCAATGCAAGCGTGGGAATGTGTTCTCTTTAATTGAAGCGTCTGCCAGATTCAGACCTCTGTTTATGTGGGAGCGTCTCAAAGACTCATTGGCCATTTTAACCAAGTGTCTGGCAGATGTGGCCTGATCGATGCTGCTTATCGAGAAGCAGACTCGAGGAGCATGCAAACAACAAGGCCCAGATAGAGGAGAGGAGAGCTGAGGAGAGCAGAGGAGAGGAGAGGAGAGGAGAGGAGAGGAGAGCAGAGGAGAGGAGAGCAGAGCAGAGGAGAGCAGAGGAGAGGAGAGGAGAGGAGAGCAGAGGAGAGGAGAGCAGAGGAGAGGAGAGGAGAGGAGAGGAGAGGAGAGCAGAGGAGAGGAGAGGAGAGCAGAGGAGAGGAGAGGAGAGGAGAGCAGGGGAGAGCAGAGGAGAGGAGAGGAGAGCAGAGGAGAGGAGAGGAGAGGAGAGGAGAGCAGAGGAGAGGAGAGCAGAGCAGAGGAGAGCAGAGGAGAGGAGAGGAGAGGAGAGGAGAGCAGAGGAGAGGAGAGGAGAGGAGAGCAGAGGAGAGGAGAGGAGAGGAGAGCAGGGGAGAGCAGAGGAGAGGAGAGGAGAGCAGAGGAGAGCAGAGGAGAGGAGAGGAGAGCAGAGGAGAGGAGAGCAGAGCAGAGGAGAGCAGAGGAGAGGAGAGGAGAGGAGAGGAGAGGAGAGCAGAGGAGAGGAGAGGAGAGGAGAGGAGAGCAGAGGAGAGGAGAGCAGAGCAGAGGAGAGCAGAGGAGAGGAGAGGAGAGGAGAGGAGAGCAGAGGAGAGG